>NC_052509.1:28290389-28627889 GCF_014356525.2 Nilaparvata lugens
ATTTGGAGTGCCAGAAGCAAACAAGGGAGATACTGATCAACTAGTGATCGATGTTTGTAAAGATAAGCTGGGTGTTAACATTGAGCTGCAAGACATCGATCGCTCGCATCGCGTGGGGCGTCAGCTGGCCGTCGCGGCGTCCAACACCCCTCCACCCCGACCCCGTGCCATCATTGTCAAATTTGTTAGCTATCGTCATCGGTATGCAGTTTTCTCTCAGAAGAAAAAGCTCAAGGGTACTGGCATTGTTATAAGGGAGGACTTAACACAACGAAGAATACAATTATATAATTCAATGATCGAAAAATTTGGATATAAAAACGTATGGTCCTTTGATGGAATTATTTATTGGACTGACACTGAGGGTAAAAAACATAGTGCAGCCAACCATGTCTGGGAAATGTATTAATGCTTTGAGTTTTGAATTTCCATTAATGATATGATTTTATTTAATTTATTTGTTCCATTTATTCAACACTATATACAGCATATTTATTTGATTTCATATTTCATACTCTCTGTCCACTTAATTTCATTCAATGAATCATTAATTTGTCACAAAGAAAAATTGTGACAGGAAAATATTGCTGAATAATTAATAATATTATTGAAAGACGCTTGGCTATCAGCAAAGCTAGCTGACCGCAGAGATAAGGAGGGTACCGATGGCCCACCATCTTCCAAGCATCGAGACGATTCTTACCGCCTCTGGCAGCAGCGAAACTCCATCCCCTCTACTTTGGAAGAGTATATAAACGCCGGACGAGCCCCAGACCACAGAATTCTGCTCCCAACCTTCCTCTCCTGTACAGTGGCCCGTTGGCTGCCGTCACTAACCTTCCATCCTCCCAGGGCACAGTAGCCCGTTGGCTGCCGTCCCTATCCTCTCACCCTCCAAGGGAACAGCAGCCCGTTGGCTGGCATCCCTAACCTTCCATCCTCCCAGGGCACAGCGGCCCATTGGCTACCGTCCCTATCCTCTCACCCTCCCAGGGCACAGCGGCCCGTTGGCTTCCGTCCCTATCCTTCCTTCTCCCCAGGGCACAGCGGACCGTCGTCTGCCGTCCCTATCCTTCCATCTCCCCAGGGCACAGCAGACCATCGTCTGCCGTCCCTATCCTTCCATCTCCCCAGGGCACAGCGGACCGTCGTCTGCCATCCCTAACCTTCTATCTCCCCAGGACACAGCGGCCCGTCGTCTACTGTCCCTATCCTTCCATCTCCCTAGGGCACAGTGGACCATCATCTGCCATCCCTATCATTCCATCTCCCCAGGGCATAGCGGTCCGTCATCTGCCATCCCTAACCTTCTATTCTCCCCAGGGCACAGCGGACCATTGTCGGCCAACCCTATCCTTCCATCTCCCCAGGGCACAGCGGACCGTTGTCTGCAATCCCTATCCTTCCATCTTCCCAGGGCACAGCGGACCGTCATCTGCCGTCCCTAACCTTCTATCTCCCCAGGGCACAGCGGACCGTCGTCTGCCATCCCTATCCTTCCATCACAGCAGACCATTGTCTGCCGTCCCTAACCTTCTATTCTCCCCAGGGCACAGCGGCCCATTGGCTGTTGTCCCTATCCTCTCACCCTCCCAGGGCACAGCGGCCCATTGGCTGCCGTCCCTATCCTTCCATCTCCTCAGGGCACAGCAGACCGTCATCTGCCATCCCTATCCTTCTATCTCCCCAGGGCACAGCGGACTGTAATCTACCGTCCCTATTCTTCCATCTCCCCAGGGCACAGCGGACCATCGTCTGCCATCCCTAACCTTCTATCTCCCCATGGCACAGCGGACCGTCGTCTGCCGTCCCCATCCTTCCATCTCCCCAGGGCAAAGCGGACCATTGTCTGCCGTCCCTATCATTCCATCTCCCCAGGGCACAGCGGTCCATCGTCTGCTGTCCCTAACCTTCTATCTCCCCAGGGCACAGCGGACCGTCGTCTGCCATCCCCATCCTTCCATCTCCCCAGTGCACAGCAGACCGTCGTCTGCCGTCCCTAACCTTCTATCTCCCCAGGGCACAGTGGACTGTCGTCTGCCATCCCTATCCTTCCAGCTCCCCAGGGCACAGCGGACCGTCGTCTGCCGTCCCTATCCTTCCATCTCCCCAGTGCACAGCAGACCATCGTCTGCCGTCCCTAACCTTCTATCTCCCCAGGGCACAGTGGACTGTCATCTGCCATCCCTATCCTTCCAGCTCCCCAGGGCACAGCGGACCGTCGTCTGCCGTCCCTATCCTTCCATCTCCCCAGGGCACAGCAGAACGTCATCTGCCGTCCCTAACCTTCCATTCTCCCCAGGGCACAGCGGCCCATTGGCTGCCATCCCTAGCCTTCCATTATCCCAGAGCACAGCGGCCCGTTGGCTGCCGTCCCTACCCTTCCATCCTTCCAGGGCACAGCGGCCCATTGGCTGCTGTCCCTAACCTTCCATCCTCCCAGGGCACAGCGGCCCGTTGGCTGCCATCCCTATCCTTCTATCCTCTCTGGGCACAGCGGTCTGTTGGCTGCCATCCCTCCTGTCCATCCTCCCTCTTCCTACTATACTGGAGTGGAACCAAGGCCACAAGGCCAATACAAAATTACCTCGAAGTGGTGTCATCGGAGAAGAGAGTGACCTTCACGCCGTCAGAAGCACCAGGAGGTACTGTCCACACCACCTGAGGCACAAAGAATAAAGAAGAGGAACTTCGACTTGCCTCCTTTCCCCGCCCACATTAGGACTGAGCTAAGTCCTCCAGGAGTAACACCTGGGTATCAATCACCCACCTTTGAAGCTACTCAGGGTGTACGTGATAGATTGGCGCCCGCACTTGGGGCATGGGGCAATGAAGTAAGAATCATGAGTGAACAGGGCAAGGCTGATTCAGATGCTTAACACCAGGATCTGACAGAGGGTCAGGTGATAACCAACCCCAGAGTTTCCTGGATCTATAAATTAAAAAAGGAAGAAGCGTTCAATCTTCTACAAGATTGGGGCATAGTGTCATCTGGAGCACTAGCTGAGTTGAGAAGGTTGTTAGTAGAACAACAGAAGAAGATGGCTGTACGACATCCAAACCCAAGACCCGGAATAGTGAGCAGAAGCAGTAAGGAATCTGGACACTAAGCAACAGGTACTCATGCTGAAGTTTGAACCAACATTCACTCAAACCCCCTGATGGACCCAGGGGCAGTATGTGACAAAGTAAGAAGCTGGAGACTGTCATTTGACGGCCAATCAGATGCTCCCAGCTTCTTAGAAAGGCTAGACGAGCTACAACAAGCCTGTGGGCTCACTGGCAACCAACTACTGGTTGTGCTACCTGAATTACTAGTTGGTAAAGCTACTCTATGGATACGTAATCGTCGTGACTAGTGGAAATCATGGGACAATTTTGTGACAGATTTCAGATCATGCTACTACCCACTTACCTATGAGGAGGACCTCGAGAATCTAATCCAGGCAAGGAAGCAAAGGGAAGGTGAATCGTTTGATGAATTTCTCAAAGATGTACTGACACTCATGAGGCGATGAGGAGGTTTCACAGACGAAAATAAATTACAGAGAGTGTATAAGAATCTCCTCCCACGGTACAAATTGTATATCCGTTGTCACAAAGTGAATTTTTGTGACGGATGGAGAGCTGTCATCTAGTGTAAAATTAGCGAAATTATTCTGTTTTAGAATAAGAATAGGGTTGACTTCCAGATATATTTTGTTGGACTTGTAGTTGTGTATGTACATCATCACCATCGCTGTCAACCCCTATGAATCATCAGCAACAGATTCATCATAACCAGAAATTTCCAGATCTTGTTTACCACTCTGAGCGTTCTCGTATTTAGTATTGCAGCAGCAGCCATATCATCAAAGTGATGGGCAACTACCGAGATGAGTCGGTATCGTTCTTCTTGTAATTTGTGGTGAGAAATATTGTTAACCGGCCTGATTTAGTGTAGTAATTAGTATTATTGTCATCATTAGCTGCACCCTTAGCATCAGCACTAGTGGATTCAAACCCTGTCACATGACCAAGGGGCGTGATCATCTTTTCAGACTCCCATTGGTCGGCTCTCTCTTTTCCCCCAGCCTCCTAATTTTCAGCGACCTGGTGCTGCTTCAAGAAGACCTGGGAGAGAAGCAGTTGTGCAGTGGTTGAGCGTGAGATCGGGTCGCGAATCTCCTCTCCTCACAACGTTCCCAGTACTAATTAGTTATAGGGGAATTATTCTATTTTGTGTTAATATAGAATATTGTGGGACGAGTTCCGGACAACTCGAAGTTAGAACTCCCTTGTCGGATTTTCTTTCTTGTCAGCTACTTCTTCTAGAATTCGTATCACTGGGGGTGAACGTGTTATCCTTGGTTTGAAACCTGTAAGGGATCTCAAGTTTGCGCTACAAATAGTTGAGTGGGAAATTTAGCTAGGCTCTTATAGCGGATTATTTTTGAGTACTTAATTTATAAGTCTCGACTCTGTCGCTTCATGACGTTCAAGTTAAATATGGGAAGTAGGGATCGGTTCGCTATTCTCCTTATCAGTATCCACGTCGATTCAGGTGATTGTATGTCAGGACTGGTAGTCCGTATATTTCTCCTTCTCTGTAGTAAGGTGACCTTCAGTTTAAAGAGTAATTCTCCTCCATTGAATTTTTATTCTTGTAGGGAAATCCCTGTCCTTCTTGAGAATAGTTTTTCTCAATTAATTTTTATCCATGTGGGAAAATCCCTGTTCTTTTTGAGCAGAGTTTTCTTGATTTATTTTTATCCTTGTAGATTATTATCATTTATGGTACATTTTCCTTGCTTAGTTTTCATACTATAGAGTGGCCCTATATTTTAAATTTGCTTAGCAGTTTCTGACTTGCTGTAATTCCAAGTAGGAAAAGCCCAATCCTTTTCCTAGAGAACTCAGGTGCAGCTTGAGTTCGTCCTTGTCGAAGTTGGTATTCTGCGACATCCTTTCTCTTACTTTCTCTTCGCTTTCCCTATTATATAATCCTTCTAGCTCTCAGGTACAGCTTGAGGACTTCCTCGCCGAAGTTTCTAGACTGCGGCATCCTTTCTCTTACTTTCTCTTTACTTTCCCTATTCTAAAATCCTTCTAGCTCTCAGGTACAGCTTGAGGACTTCCTCGCCGAAGTTTCTAGACTGCGGCATCCTTTCTCTTACTTTCTCTTCACTTTCCCTATTCTTAAATCCTTCTAGCTCTCAGGTACAGCTTGAGGACTCCCTAGCCAAAGTTCCTAGACTGCGGCATCCTCTCTCTTTCTTTCTCTTGATTTTTCCTCCCCTGTTTAGCACGAGATCTCAGTTCCAGACTAGAGATTGTCCCCGCCGCGGTCCTTAGACCAGCGAGAGGCGTAGGAAACCTTGTGTAGAGCAGGATCTCAGTCACAGATTAGAGATCGACCCAGTCGCGGTTCTCAGACCAGCAAGAAGCTTAGGAGACTCCTCGTAAACCCTTCCCTATCCTCTCATAATAGTCGACATACTGACTATTAATTTAAAAGCGTTTCGGACGATTGAGAGTGATTCCCATACCCTTAAGGGCAGTCACAGATAGGCCCTTAATAACCGGCACGCAGTCACCAGATTAGCGCTGAAATCCTGTTTAGAAGTTTCAGAATTGCTGAAAATCCTTTCGCAGCTGCAGGCTCGCGATTCAGAAATCCGACACCCAAAACCTCATCCTCTAAACTTCAATTATCATGAAATTGAAATAGATATACTATGTTTAGCTAGCAGGTCCAGCCTGCTGAGAGCTAGAGCGCAATTCTCAGATTGCGGATTATTGAGCAGATATTTATTTGCTGTAGAGAATAATAATCTTATTATTGGTTCTCTGTTCCCTATACCCTATACCTTATACCTCATACCCTGCACCCTATCCTCTATAGCTTACACCCTATACTGGGCCTTATTTAACTACATCGTAATACAACTAATAACTCCATAGTTCTGTCATACCTTTACCCCATAGCTCTCACCTTAAACCCCATAGAAAAACCACATCCCGGGCTTGCAGGTACAGCTTGCTCGCCATCAATTCGCAGTTGGTTCAGATTGCGTACTACCTTTATGAATAGAATTATTGGTAGGGATCTGATAGTCAGATCTGTCTCCTTGTATAGGGTTATCTCAATCTTCCTTAAAACCCACCCTGTATTCCAAAGGCCAAGGGCCGAATCGGCCAGCAACGGCACGGACAAACACTCTTCCCCTGAAATTAAAAATCTCGCAAAAGAAGCAGAGGGTGAAGAATCAGGATAGAGGGAGAAGTGTAGGTCAGATAACTCCACCTGTCAGTACTGCTACTGACCCCGACCCATATCCGACTGTAGCTAGTCCGTGTTGTAGCAATACTTCGCAATTATTAGGAAACCTAGAGGGTAGAATAGGGTCCTAGTAAAACTGACGTCTCCGAACGTGGGGCTAAGACGTCTGGCGCCCAAGAAAATCACGTAAAGGGTTTAGGTGAATCCCAATCTGCGATGAGTGTACATGAAGAGGAGACTACTCATCAGGATAATGAAGTCATACAGGCGGTCTGCCAGGAGGACCTCGCGGAACGCGAAGCCGACCCCAGAGTGTCGTGGGTGTATCTGCTGAATAAGGAGGAAGCGGTCGGCTACCTAGAGAGTCTCGGCCTGTTGGCAGCGGGGACTGTGATGGAGCTGAGGAGGAGGATGGTCGAGCACCTTCGATCCCAGACTGCTAATGCCTCTCAACCAGGTACAGAGCCGGCACTGTCCCGCTCTTCAGGCACGTATAGTCAGGGAGAAGTCTGCGACAAGGTAAGAAGTTGGAATTTACATTTTGATGGTGTATCGGAAGCTCCCAGTATCATTGAGAGGCTTGTGGAATTCCAGGGCGCATATGGGATCTCTGGGGAGCAATCTCTTGTAGCCCTGCCAGAGCTGATGGAGGGAGGGGCCCTACTATGGATGCGGAATCGTTGCTCTCAGTGGAGGACATGGGCTGATTTTGTAGAGGCATTTAAACTCCGTTATTATCCCCATTCTTATAGTAACGACCTTGACAGTCAGATCATTGCAAGGATGCAGAGGAGTAGTATAAAAAGGAGGAATCTGGGACACAAGTGTCACCTCAATGTCATCCACGTCATCCAAACCTAACCTCAAGGTCATCCACGTCATTCAAACCTTACCTCAAGGTCATCCACGTCATCCAAACCTAACCTCAAGGTCATCCACGTCATCCAAACCTAACCTCAAGGTCATCCACGTCATCCAAACCTAACCTCAAGGTAATCCACATCATCCAAACCTAACCTCAAGGTCATCCAGGTCAACCACACCTAACCTCAAGGCCATCCAGGTCAGTCACACCTAACCTCAAGGCCATCCAGGTCAACCACACCTAACCTCAAGGCCATCCAGGTCAACCACACCTAACCTCAAAAAAAAATTAAAAAAAGAGAAAAAAAAATAAAAGAAAAAAAATTTAAAAAAAATTGAAAAAAAAAATTAAAGCAAATAAAATCGGAAATAAATGGGAAAAAAGGGGAAAAAAATCCCTAAGGATCTTGAACTGACAGGTCTATGACAATACCACCCCATCATGACTCACTTCTCAATTCTCCGTTATCATTAGTATGAAGAAGTATCATATTCTATATAATTTAAGTCTTTAAACATAAATCCTCTATGGTGTAGTGGTTAGCAAGTCAGCTTCCTGAGTTGGAGGTTCTAGGCTCGAATCCAAGGCGGTAAAGGTAAGTATTAAAGGTCAGTATCAACAGAACCAGAGGATATATATCTTTTGTATGTAGTGGGTAGACTGGCCCACCACTTCCAGTCACCCCGCCGCCGGTCGTCCGGCCGCCACCGGTCGCCAGCCCGCCACCGGTCGCCCAGCTGCCGCCGGTCGCCCCACCACTGGTCGCCCGGCCGCCGCCGGTCGCCCCACCACCACCGGTCGCCCCACCGACGGCTGCCATCCCACCACCAACAGTCGACCTGCTGCAGCTGGCAATTGTCCCGCCGGCTGAGCATGAGCATTCTCAATGACCCTAGCTCCTCCTGCCACATGGACCATGCTCACCAGTATTCAGCATGTATTCAGTATTCAGCACTGATCAGTCACTGTTCAGTCAGTGGCACTCAGAATATACTTATAGCTAAACTATATCTAAGGAGATGGTAGGTAATAAGTAAACAGTTTGGAATACAATTAGCTCTTTATTGATCAATTCAACATCCATGTAATGATGTAAACATGTATGAAATTAACCTCATTTTGTGTGTTAACCATTGATTGAGAGTTTCATTGATTCATATAGGTAAAAAATCACCTTACTTCACTTTCAGCATTACAATTTCAACGACCCCACTCCACCTCCCTCTGTCACATGACCAATAGCCACGGCCACCAGCATTAAGGACTCTAGCTCAAGATGGTCATGCACGACCTGTCACTCTACATGGTCATGGAGACCTATCACTCTAGATCAATATGTCCATGGTAGACCTACTGGATCAAGATGTCCATGGGAGATTCTAGATCCATATGGCCATGCTGTTCTGGAGATCAAAATGGTATTGAAGATAGATATCTTCAACGATCCCCACTCCATGTTCAGACATGACATATGGACATTCTCAATGACCCTCACTCCTCCTGTCACATGTCTGTATAGGCATGGTTGGGGTCGTCCACTCAGTGGTCAGTCAGTCAGTTCAATTACTGATCAGTCACTGTTCAGTTACTGTTCAATTACTGATCAGTCACTGAACAGTCACTGATCAGTCTGATCAGTAACTGATCAGTCACTGTTCAGTCACTGTTCAGTTATTGATCAGTCACTGAACAGTCACTGATCAGTCTGATCAGTAACTGATCAGTCACTGTTCAGTCACTGTTCAGTCACTGTTCAGTTACTGATCAGTTGCTGATCAGTCACTGATCAGTCACTGTTCACTTACAGCAAGCTGCAATGAGCTTGGACATAGTTGTTAAAGTATACATAGTACAGGAGTTATAAGAAGGGTAGAATTTGTCATTATTGCAATCAAACAGGTATATTGTAGGTACAATAGTTAAGGGTACAAGGCAGTATACATCTCACATCCTGCACTATCAAAAATTGTCATCAACTCCTATAGTAAATTTCTCTTGGAAACATGTATGGATAGTCATATAGTGCAGGGTGTGAGATGCACCTTGAGACTAGTGTTTGGTTTAAGATGTTTCTTATATATACTAAATCAACAGGTGGTGAAATAAAAACAAATGTTGGATAATAATAATAATAATCATATAATTGGATATGGAACATGGAATATAGAAATACAGAATAAAATATAGTGCAAATATAGAATGATATAGACATACAGAAAAATATGCATATAGAATACAGAATAATAATATTATGATAGGAATATACACCTCATACCTGTATGGAGGTTGGATAATAATAAATATATAATTGGATATGAAACATGGAATATAGAAATACAGAATAAAATACAGTGCAAATATAGAATGATATAGACATACAGAAAAATATGCATATAGAATACAGAATATTAATATTATGATAGGAATATACACCTCATACCTGTATGGAGGTTGGATAATAATAAATATATAATTGGATATGAAACATCGAATATAGAAATACAGGAGAAAAAACAGTGCAAATATAGAATGATATAGACATACAGAAAAATATACATATAGAATACAGAATAATAATAATATTATGATAGGAATATACACCTCATACCTGTATGGATCATAAGATGTATGTTCAATAACTGAACAGTGACTGATCAGTAATTGAACAGTAACTGAACAGTGACTGATCAGTAATTGATCTGACTGACTGACCACTGAGTGGACGACCCCAACCATGCCTATACAGACATGTGACAGGAGGAGTGAGGGTCATTGAGAATGTCCATATGTCATGTATGAACATGGAGTGGGAATCGTTGAAGATATCTATCTTCAATACCATTTTGATCTCTAGAACAGCATGGCCATATGGATCTAGAATCTCCCATGGACATCTTGATCCAGTAGGTCTACCATGGACATATTGATCTGGAGTGATAGGTCTCCATGACCATGTAGAGTGACACGTCGTGCATGACCATCTTGAGCTAGAGTCCTTAATGCTGGTGTGCGTGGCTATTGGTCATGTGACAGAGGGAGGTGGAGTGGGGTCGTTGAAATTGTAACGCTGAAAGTAAAGTAAGGTGATTTTTTACCTATATGAATTAATGAAACTCTCAATCAATGGTTAACACACAAAATGAGGTTTATTTCATACATGTTTACATCATTACATGGATGTTGAATTGATCAATAAAGACCTAATTGTATTCCAAACTGTTTACTTATCACATACCATCTCCTTAGATATAGTTTAGCTATAAGTATATTCTGAGTGCCACTGACTGAACAGTGACTGATCAGTGACTGATCAGTGACTGGACAGTGACTGAACAGTGACTGATCAGTGACTGATCAGTGACTGATCGGTGACTGAACAGTGACTGAACAGTGACTGATCAGTGACTGAACAGTGACTGATCAGTAATTGAACTGACTGACTGACCACTGAGTGGATGACTCAACCATCCTGCCACAGACATGCTGAATACTGGTGAGCATGGTCCATGTGGCAGGAGGAGCTAGGGTCATTGAGAATGCTCATGCTCAGCCGGTGTGACAATTGCCAGCCGCAGCAGGTCGACTGTTGGTGGTGGGATGGCAGCCGTTGGTGGGGCGACCGGTGGTGGTGGGGCAACCGGTGGTGGGGCGACCGGCGGCGGCTGGGCGACCGGTGGCGGGTGACCGGGGGGGCGACCGGCGGGGCGACCGGCGGCGGCCGGCGGGGCGACCGGCGGGGCGACCGGCGGCGGCTGGCGGGGCGACCGGCGGCGGCGGGGCGACCGGCGGCGGCGGGGCGACCGGCGGCGGCCGGGCAACCGGTGACGGCCGGCCGACAGGCAGCGGGGTGACTGGCAGTGGTGGGCCAGTCTACCCACTACATACAAAAAATATATCCTCTGGTTCTGTTGATACTGACCTTTAATACTTACCTTTACCGCCTTGGATTCTAGCCTAGAACCTCCAACTCGGGAAGCTGACTTGTCAACCACTACACCATAGAGGATTTATGTTTAAAGACTAAAATTATATAGGATATGATACTTCTTTATACTAATGATAACAGAGAATTGAGAAGTGAGTCATGATGGGGTGGTATTGTCATAGACCTGTCAGTTCAAGATCCTTAGGGATTTTTTTCCCCTTTTTTCCCATTTATTTCCGATTTTATGTGTTTTTGATTTTTTTTTTTTTTTAATTTCTTTTTTATATTTTTTTAAATTTTTTTTTCTTTTATTTTTTTTTTTTTTAATTTTTTTTTTTTTTTTTTTGAGGTTAGGTGTGGTTGACCTGGATGGCCTTGAGGTTAGGTGTGGTTGACCTGGATGGCCTTGAGGTTAGGTGTGACTGACCTGGATGGCCTTGAGGTTAGGTGTGGTTGACCTGGATGACCTTGAGGTTAGGTTTGGATGACATGGATGACCTTGAGGTTAGGTTTGGATGACATGGATGACCTTGAGGTTAGGTTTGGATAAACGTGGATGACCTTGAGGTTAGGTTTGGATGATGTGGATGACCTTGAAGTGAGGTTTGGATAATGTGGATGACCTTGAGGTTAGGTTTGGATGACGTGGATGACCTTGAGGTGAAGGAGGAGTCTGGGACACTTGTGTCCCAGACTCCTCCTTTTTATACTACTCCTCTGCTTCCTTGCAATGATCTGACTCTCGAAGTCGTTACTATAAGAATGGGGATAATAACGGAGTTTAAATGCCTCTACAAAATCAGCCCACATCCTCCACTGGGAGCGACGATTCCACATCCAAAGTAGGGCCCCTCCCTCCATCAGCTCCGGCAGGGCCACAAGAGATTGCTACCCAGAGATCCCATATGCGCCCTGGAGTTCTGCGAGCCTCTCAATTAAACTGGGAGCTTCTGATACACCATCAAAATGTAAATTCCAACTTCTTACCTTGTCGCAGACTTCTTCCTGACTATACATGCCTGAAGAGCGGGACAGTGCCGGCTCTGTACCTGGTTGAGAGGCAGCAGCGGTCCGGGATCGAAGGTGCTCGACCATCCTCCTCCTCAGCTCCATCACAGTCCCCGCTTCTGACAGGCCGAGACTCTCTAGGTAGCCGACCGCTTCCTCCTTATTCAGCCGATACACCCACGACACTCTGGGGTCGGCTTCGCGTTCCGCGTGGTCCTCCCGGCAGACCGCCTGTACGACTTCATCATCCTGATGAGTAGTCTCCTCTCCATGTACACTCATCGCAGATTGGGATTCACCTAAACCCTTTACGCGATTTTCTTGGGCGCCAGACGTCTTAGCCCCTTGTTTGGAGACGTCAGTTTTATCAGGACCCTTTTCCACCCTCTAGGTTTCCTAATAATTGCGAAGTATTGCTACAACACGGACTAGCTACAGTCGGATATGGGTCGGGGTCAGTAGCAGTACTGACAGAGGGAGTTATCAGACCTACACTCCTCCCTCTATCCTGATTCTTCACCCCCTGCTTCTTTCGCGAGATTTTTAATTTCAGAGGAAGAGTGTTTGTCTGTGCCATTGCTGGCTGATTCGGCCCTCGGCCTTTGGAATACAGGGTGGGTTTTAAGGGAGATTGAGATAACACTATACAAGGAGACGGATCTGACTATCAGATCCCTTCCAATAATTCTATTCATAAAGGTAGTATGCAATCTGAACCAACTGCGAATTGACGGCGAGCAAGCTGTACCTGCAAGCCCGGGATGTGGTTTTTCTATGGGGTTTAAGGTGGTAGCTATGGGGTAAAGGTATGATGGAACTATGGAGTTATTAGTTGTATTCAAGATGTAGTTAAATAAGGCCCGGTATAGGGTGTAAGCTATAGAGGATTGGGTGCAGGGTATGAGGTATACGGTATAGGGTATAGGGAACAGAGAACCAATAATAAGATTATTATTCTCTACAGCAAGTAAATATCTGCTAAATAATCCGCAATCTGAGAATTGCGCTCTAGCTCTCAGCAGGCTGGACCTGCTAGCTAAACATAGTATATCAATTTCAATTTTATGATAATTGAAGTTTAGATGATGAGGTTTTGGGTGTCAGATTTCTGAATCGCGAGCCTGCAGCTGCGAAAGGATTTTCAGCAATTCTGAAACTTCTAAACAGGATTTCAGCGCTAATCTGGTGACTGTGCGCCTGTTATTAAGGGCCTATCTGTGACTGCCCTTAAGGGTATGGGAATCACTCTCAATCGTCCGAAACGCTTTTAAATTAATAGTCAGTATGTCGACTATTATGAGAGGATAGGGAAGGGTTTACGAGAAGTCTCCTAAGCTTCTTGCTGGTCTGAGAACCGCGACTGGGTCGATCTCTAATCTGTGACTGAGATCCTGCTCTACACAAGGTTTCCTACGCCTCTCGCTGGTCTAAGGACCGCGGCGGGGACAATCTCTAGTCTGGAACTGAGATCTTGTGCTAAACAGGGGAGGAAAAATCAAGAGAAAGAAAGAGAGAGGATGCCGCAGTCTAGGAACTTTGGCTAGGGAGTCCTCAAGCTGTACCTGAGAGCTAGAAGGATTTAAGAATAGGGAAAGTGGAGAGAAAGTAAGAGAAAGGATGCCGCAGTCTAGAAACTTCGGCGAGGAAGTCCTCAAGCTGTACCTGAGAGCTAGAAGGATTTTAGAATAGGGAAAGTAAAGAGAAAGTAAGAGAAAGGATGCCGCAGTCTAGAAACTTCGGCGAGGAAGTCCTCAAGCTGTACCTGAGAGCTAGAAGGATTATATAATAGGGAAAGCGAAGAGAAAGTAAGAGAAAGGATGTCGCAGAATACCAACTTCGACAAGGACGAACTCAAGCTGCACCTGAGTTCTCTAGGAAAAGGATTGGGCTTTTCCTACTTGGAATTACAGCAAGTCAGAAACTGCTAAGCAAATTTAAAATACAGGGCCACTCCATAGTATGAAAACTAAGCAAGGAAAATTTACCATAAATTATAATAATCTACAAGGATAAAAATAAATCAAGAAAACTTTGCTCGAAAAGAACAGGGATTTTCCCACATGGATAAAAATTAATTGAGAAAAACTATTCTCAAAAAGGACAGGGATTTCCCTACAAGAATAAAAATTCAATGGAGGAGAATTACTCTTTAAACTGAAGGCCACCTTACTACAGAGAAGGAGAAATATTCGGACTACCAGTCCTGACATACAATTACCTGAATCGACATGGATACTGATATGGAGAATAGCGAACCGATCCCCACTTCCCATATTTAACTTGAACGTCGTGAAGCGACAGAGTTGGGACTTATAAATTAAGTACTCAAAAATAAACTGCTATTTCCCACTCAACCATTTGTAGCACTAACTTGAGATCCCTTACAGGTTCCAAACCAAGGATAACACGTTCACCCCCAGTGATACAAATTTTAGAAGAAGTAGCTGACAAGAAAGAAAATCCCACAAGGGAGTTCCAACTTCGAGTTGTCCGGAACTCGTCCTACAATATTCTATATTAACACAAAATAGAATAATTCCCCTAAAACTAATTAGTACTGGGAACGTCGTGAGGAGAGGAGATTCGCGACCCGATCTCACGCTCAACCACCAAACAACTGCTTCTCTCCCAGGTCTTCTTGAAGCAGTACCAGGTCACTGAAAATTAGGAGGCCAGGAAAAAAGGGATTGCCGACCAATGGAAGTCTGAAAAGATGATCACGCCCCTGGTCATGTGACAGGGTTTGAATCCACTAGTGCTGATGCTAAGGGTGCAGCTAATGATGACAATGATACTAATTACTACACTAAATCAGGCCGGTAAACAATATTTCTCACCAGAAATTTCAAGAAGAACGATACCGACTCAACTCGGTAGTTGCCCATCACTTTGATGATACGGCTGCTGCTGCTGCAATACTAAATACGAGAATGCTCAGAGTGGTAAACAAGATCTGGAAATTTCTGGATATGATGAATCTGTTGCTGATGATTTATAGGGGTTGACAGCAATGGTGATGATGTACATACACAACTACAAGTCCAACAAAATATATCTGGAAGTCAACCCTATTCTTATTCTAAAACAGAATAAATTCGCTAATTTTACACTAGACGACGGCTCTCCATCTGTCACAAAAATTCACTTTGTGACAACGGATATACAATTTGTACCGTGGGAGGAGATTCTTATACACTCTCTGTAATTTATTTTCGTCTATGAAACCTCCTCATCACGTGAAGCCTCGTGAAGCCTTCCTGTGAAGCCTCGCCCTGTTCACTCATGATTCTTACTTCTTTGCCCCGTGCCCCAAGTGACTGATCAGTAATTGAACTGACTGACTGACCACTGAGTGGATGACCCAACCATCCTGCCACAGACATGCTGAATACTGGTGAGCATGGTCCATGTGGCAGGAGGAGCTAGGGTCATTAAGAATGCTCATGCTCAGCTGGTGGGACAATTGCCAGCCGCAGCAGGTTGACTGTTGGTGGTGGGATGGCAGCCGTCGGTGAGGCGACCGGTGGTGGTGGGGCAACCGGCGGCGGCTGGGCGACTGGTGGTGGGGCGACCGGCGGCGGCTGGGCGACCGGTGGTGGGGCGACCGGTGGGGCGACCGGCGGCGGCCGGGCGACCAGTGGCGGCCGGACGACCGGCGGCGGGGTGACTGGCAGTGGTGGCCAGTCTACCCACTACATACAAAAAATATATCCTCTGGTTCTGTTGATACTGACCTTTAATACTTACCTTTACCGCCTTGGATTCGAGCCTAAAACCTCCAACTTGGGAACCTGACTTGCAAACCACTACACCATAGAGGATTTATGTTTAAAGACTTAAATTATATAGAATATGATACTTCTTGATATGATACTTCTCAATGATAATGGAGAATTGAGAAGTGAGTCATGATGGGGTGGCATTGTCATAGACCTGTCAGTTCAAGATCCTTAGGGATTTTTCCCCCCCTTTTTTCCCTTTTTCCCCATTTATTTCCGATATTATGTGTTTTTAATTTTTTTTTTCATAATTTTTTTTTTTTTTAATTTTTTTTTAATTTTTTTTTAATTTTTTTTTAATTTTTTTTTTTTTTTTAAATTTTTTTTTTTTTATTTTTTTTTTAGGTTAGGTGTGGTTGACCTGGATGGCCTTGAGGTTAGGTGTGGTTGACCTGGATGGCTTTGAGGTTAGGTGTGGTTGACCTGGATGGCCTTGGTGTTAGGTGTGGTTGACCTGGATGACCTTGAGGTTAGGTTTGGATGACGTGGATGACCTTGAGGTTAGGTTTGGATGACGTGGATGACATTGAGGTTAGGTTTGGATGATGTGGATGACCTTGAGGCTAGGTTTGGATGATGTGGATGATGATTTTTTAGAGGATGATATCCCACCTTGGGTTATCCTGTTTCTGTCGACTGCTAGGCTAGATTCTAACTCATCATGAGATTGTTTTTGTTCCATCCTAACTTCCACAACTTTCTCGGAGATCAAAGTCTTTAATCTGACAGTTGGAGCATAAACCGTGGCCTGTAGTTGTTCATTTCATCACAGTGATCAACTATGTCATCCCAGGATGCTTGTCTTGGAATATATGACAACTCTGCCTTTCTATCAATCGAAGCATTGGGGTCGACTCTGTTCAAACCAACCTGCTTGAACATCCTTCTGTTGCTGTTGATATATATTGCCAATCCTGGAGCAAATATCCCAGAACCACCTTTAACCTCAAGGTCACCCAAGACAATCCCAACCTAACCACAAGGTCACCCAAGACAACCAAACCTAACCTCAAGGTCACCCAAGATGACCAAACCTAACCTCAAGGTCACCCAAGACGACCAAACCTAACCTCAAGGTCATCCAAATCAAAAAAAAAAAATCATTAATTACACAAAAAAAATGTTAAAAATAAATTAAAAAAAAATTGAAAACACATAAAATCGGGAATAAATGGGAAAAAAATGAACTCGGGGCTCTGAACTCTGAACTTGGGGCTCTGAACTCTGAACTCGGGGCTCTGAACTCTAAACTCGGGGCTCTGAACTCTGAACTTGGGGCTCTGAACTCGGGGCTCTGAACTCTGGACTCTGGACTCAGGCTCTGAACTCTGGACTTCTGGACTCTGGACTCGGGGCTCTGAACTCTGGACTTCTGGACTCTGGACCCTGAACTCTGAACTCAAATGTCCTGTTTCATTGAAAATGTCTGTCAATGAGATAATACCATGATTATGTAGTTCCTCCTCCTCAAGCTCAATCACTGCATCCCACAGACATAGCTCACTGTTTGACAACATGTTGCAGTAGATGGAATACCTCTCAGTGCTGACAAGCCATCTTATACCAAACAGAGAAAAGTGGTGTTGGTGGTGGGGAAAACCTTCCTTGTCAACAGGTCTATGACAATGCCACCCCATCATGACTCACTTCACAATTCTTCGTTATCATTAGTATGGAGAAGTATCATATTCTATATAATTTAGGTCTTTAAACATAAATCCTCTATGGTGTAGTGGTTAGCAAGTCAGCTTCCCAAGTTGGAGGTTCTAGGTTCGAATCCAAGGCGGTAAAGGTAAGTATTAAAGGCAGTATCTACAGAACTAGAGGATATATTTTTTTGTATGTAGTGGGTAGAGAAAAGAAAAACATATTTTTATTCTTCCCATATACATTTATTTTCCATTATAAAACAGTTTAGGGTTCAGAGTCCAGAAGTCCAGAGTTCAGAGCCCCAAGTACAGAGTCCAGAAGTCCAGAGTTTAGAGCCTTAGTCCAGAGTCAAGAGTTCAGAGCCCTGAGTTCAGAGCCCCAAGTTCAGAGTTCAGAGCCCCGAGTTCAGAGTTCAGAGCCCCGAGTTCAGAGTTCAGAGCCATGAGTTTCATTTTTTTTTACATTTTTTTTGTGTAATTAATGATTTTTTTCCATTTATTCCCGATTCTATGTGTTTTTAATTTTTTTTTCTAATTTTTTTTTACATTTTTTTGTGTAATTAATGATTTTTTTTTTACATTTTTTTTTATTATTATTTTTTTTTAATTGGATGACCTTGAGGTCAGGTTTGGTCGTCTTAGGTGACCTTGAGGTTAGGTTTGGTCATCTTGGGTGACCTTGAGGTTGGGTTTGGTCGTCTTGGGTGACCTTGGTTAGGTTTGATCATCTTGGGTGACCTTGAGGTTAGGTTGGGTCGTTTTAGGTGACCTTGAGGTTAGGTTGGGTCGTCTTGGGTGACCTTGAGGTTAGGTTTGGTCATCTTGGGTGACCTTGAGGTTAGGTTGGGACGTTTTGGGTGACCTTGAGGTTAGGTTGGGTTGTCTTGGGTGACCTTGAGGTTAGGTTGGGATCATCTTGGGTGACCTTGAGGTTAAAGGTGGTTCTGGGACATTTGCTCCAGGATTGGCAATATATATCTACTTGTTGCAACTTTTGTTCTCCTGAGTTTTGGAGTCTACAGCTGCTATTGTTGGGACTGATGTTGTCTTATTCCTTAATAAGAGTGATCGCGACATAATTTGCTGACTTGGAGGATTCAATTGGGCAGGATCCCACTCAACCTCTCTCGTGGATGTGTGAATATTCACTCTGTTTTTATGCATGAATTCCATGCCTAATAGCAACTCTTGTCCAAGGCCTTCCATTATAGACGCCGCTTGTGGAACTGTGATTTGTTTGTCAACACCTTCTCATTTAATGGGGTAGATCGTCCATCAGCTAATATTGTGAAGTGACATGTAGTTTCCTTCCATATCATCCCTATTTTCTGGAGGACTTCATACAGCTCATTACTCATATAATTAGCTTCAGCGCCACTATCTAGCAATGCCCAATACTTTTTACCACCAATTGTCACGGTAATGAATAGTCTGTTGTCCCTTGATGACTCTTCAATCACAGGAATCCTGTATGCTGTTTGCATCACTGCTGTCTTGTTCAAAGTTTTATTCTCCTTTTGCATATCACAGACACATTCGAGTGCTGTCTTCCCGCATCTTTTACATGGCAGGATTTCGGGACAGTGTGATCTCCAGTGCCACTGTTTCTTGTATTGCCAACACATGGGTTCAGACTCGCTAAGAGAGGGTCTGTTACATCTAGGGGTTGTCACTGTCCTTACCTTGGGTCCTGTAATCGTTTTTGTGTCCTCAGACTTGTGAACTCTCGAATTCTGTCTATTCTGTTTCTCCTCTGCTTTGATTTGTTCATACTCTTTCACGAATTTTTCTAACTCATCAATACTATGAACATCCGATTGATGGTATTAGGACCCTATTCCACCCTCTAGGTTTCCTAATAATTGCGAAGTATTGCTACAATGCGGACTAGCTACAGTCGGATATGGGTTGGGGTCAGTAGCAGTACTGACAGGTGGAGTTATCGGACCTACACTTCTCCCTCTATACTGATTCTTTACCCTCTGCTTCCTTCGCGAGATTTTCAATTTCAGGGGAAGAGTGTTTGTCCGTGCTGTTGCTGGCCGATTCGGCCCTCGGCCTTTGGAATACAGGGTGGGTTTTAAGGGAGATTAAGATAACCCTATACAAGGAAGGGAGATTTCTCACCAGAAATTACAAGGAGAACAATACTGACTCAACTCAGTAGTTGCCTATCGCTTTGATGATACGGCTGCTGCTGCTGCAATACTAAATACAAGAACGCTCAGAGTGGTAAACAATATCTGGAAATTTCTGGTTATGATGAATCTGTTGCTGATGATTTATAGGGGTTGACAGCGATGGTGATGATGTAAATACACAACTACAAGTCCAACAAAACATATCTGGAAGTTGACCCAACCTTCCTGTTTGTTGGGAGTGCTGAATTTTTTTTTAGCGAATGATATCCCACCTTGGGTTATCCTGTTTCTGTCAACTGTTTTTGTTATCCAGGTGTCGAGACACCTAGTAAGCGTAAATGGGCCAGCAAGCCACGCATAGAAGTCAGATTCCCAGATGGACGATGTAAACATGTACCTGTGGACCAGGTACAGATGACACTCATAGTTAGTGGCATACACCTCTTAAGGTGATGCCTAGATGGCTCACACCTTTTAAGGTGGTGCCATAGAGAGCCCCGATCCCCCCCCCCACCAAGTAGGAGTGGGGTGTCACAGAGTAAAATTGTAACGGGAAAATATTGCTAAATAATTGATAATATTATTGAAAGACGCTCGGCTATCAGCAAAGCTGGCTGACCGTGGAGATAAGGAGGGTACCAATGATGCCCCATCTTCTGCACATCGAGACGATTCTTACTGCCTCTGGTGGCAGCGAAACTCCATCCCCTCTACTTTGGGAGAGTATATAAACGCCGGACGAGCCCCAGACCACAGCATTCCACTCCCAACCTTCCTCTCCTGTAAAGCAGCCCATTGACTGCCATACGTCCCTTACCTCCTGTCCTTGTACAGCGGCCCATTGGCTGCCGTACATCCCTAACCTTCCATCCTTCCAGGGCACAGCGGCCCGTCGGCTGCCGTCCCTAACCTTCCATCCTCCCAGGGCATAGCGGCCCGTTGGCTGCCGTCCCTATCCTCTCACCCTCCCAGGGCACAGCGGCCCGTTGGCTGCCGTCCCTAACTTTCCAACTTCCCAGGGCACAGCAGCCCATTGGCTGCCATCCCTATCCTCTCACCCTCCCAGGGCACAGTGGCCCTTTGGCTGTCGTCCCTAACCTACCTTCCTCCCAGGGCACAGCGGCCCATTGGCTGCCGTCCCTATCCTCTCACCCTCCCAGGGCAACATGGCCCATTTGCTGCCATCCCTAACCTTCCATCCTCCCAGGGCACAGCGGCCAGTTGGCTGCCGTCCCTATCCTCTTACCCTCCCAAGGCACAGTGGCCCGTTGGCTGCCATCCCTATTCTTCCATCTCCCCAGGGCACAGCAGACCGTCGTCTGCCATCCCTATCCTCCCATCTCCCGAAGGCACAGCGGACTGTTGTCTGCCGTCCCTATCCTTCCATCTCCCCAGGGCACAGCAGACTGTCATCTGCCGTCCCTAACCTTCTATTCTCTCCAGGGCACAGCAGACTGTCATCTGCCATCCCTATCCTTCCATCTCATCAGGGCACAGCAGACCGTCGTCTGCCGTCCCTATCCTCCCATCTCCCCAGGGCACAGCGGACCGCCGTCTGCCATCCCTAACCTTCTATCTCCCCAGGGCACAGCGGCCCGTCGTCTGCCGTCCCTATCCTTCCATCTCCCCAGGGCACAGCGGCCCATTGGCTGCTGTCCCTAACCTTTCATCCTCCTAGGGCACAGTGGCCCGTTGGCTGCCGTCCCTATCCTCTCACCCTCCCAGGGCACAGTGGCCTGTTGGCTGCCGTCCCTATCCTTCCATCTCCTCAGGGCACAGCAGACCGTCATCTGCCGTCCCTATCCTCCCATCTAGGGGAAAAGCTAGTTTTAAAGTATTTGATGATTTTCAAGGTTTATAAATTAATTTCCTTAACACAAGTGCGGTTATAGTTCCTGTATATTTAAATTGTGCGGAAGATGTGTGGGATGGGGATTTTCTGAATTTGTGGCAAAGAGTGGAGAGTTTGGATAGTAATTATTATAATAATGGGAATTTTATTTTATTGGGAGATTTTAATTGTAGAGTAGGGAATAGCCAGGTAATACCAGAAGAATTATTAAATCCAGAATGTAGAATAACATGGGATCAAAGATCAAAAGATTTAGTATTGAACCGTAGAGGTAGATTGATTTTAGCCTTTTGTGAAAGATATGATTTAGTTATATTAAATGGAAGAACTATGGGTGATTAGTTAGGAGAGTTATGTTCACGAGAGGTTCAGGTGCGTCAGTAATAGATTTATGTTGTGTGTCTAGAGGTATGCTTAATGATATTAATGATTTTAAGGTGAAACAAGAAATATTTTCTGATCATTTCCCTGTAGAGGTAGAAGTCATTATGAGTGAGCTGCGAGTGAATGAGGATTATTTGTTGCCGCTACCGAGGTATGGTTGGCCAGGAAATATAGAGTGACAGTATCAAGAGCGTATAAGAAATAAATTGAATGAATCAGATGTGATTGAGGTTAGTGATGTTGAATGCGCTACAAATCGAATACTTGTAATAATTAAGGAGAGTATGAATGCACAGCGGGCGAGTAATAGAGTGAATGGTAAATTTAAACAGTTGTGGTATGATTGGCAGTGTGAAAGAGCGCGAGTGAGGTGTTTTAAAATGTTAAATTTGTTTAGAAAAAGTATTTCCGAGATCACTAGATGTACATATTTAGAATTAAAATGTAATTATAAATTATTGTGCGACAATAAAAAGAAGAAGTATTATCAAGATGCGGCAGAAAAATTTGCTAATGTGAGAGACTCCAAAAACTTTTGGGAAACTGTGAGTTTATTTAAATCATCAAGAAGGTTAACTAGTAATGAAATAACACCGGAACAGTGGATAGGATTTTTTGAGCGCCAGTTTACAGCAGAGGCTCGAAGAGGTATTGAGGTACATGTGGGCCCTAGCAATAGGAGTGAGATCTTGGATGCAATTATAGGAAGGGATGAGTTAGAGGTAGCGCTGGAAAGAGGTAAAGATGGAAAAGCCCCTGGTACGGATGGAATACCGATAGATTTTTTTAAGAAAGCTCCCATTGAACTGTTGGATATTATTTTGTCGCTATTCAATTTTATACTCCAAAACGCAGAAATACCAAGTTGTTTTAGTGAAACAGTTATTTTCCCCATATTCAAAAAAGGTGATTTATCAGATGTAGAAAACTATAGAGGGATTTCGTTTGTAAACTCGATTGCTAAATGGTTTGCAGGGGTGATGCTTGGAAGACTAGAAAGGTGGGTGAACGTAAATAGAGTGTTATGTGAGTATCAGGCAGGCTTCCGAAAGGGATATTCGACTGCTGACAATATTTTCAACCTTGTTAGTATAATTAACTTGAAACTTAAAGGTAGAGGGAAGAAAATGTATTGTTTTTTCGTAGACTTGAAATCCGCGTATGATAAAATTGATAGAGTAGCGCTCATACAGAAACTTTATGCGATGGGCTTGTCAGACCAGTTTATTAGAATTATTTCTAGTTTGTACGTAGACACAAAGGCCAGTATTTGGTGTGGAAAAAAGATGTCGAATTTTTTCGAGACAACATGCGGATTAAAACAAGGTTGCTTGATGTCCCCGTTGCTCTTCTCCTTGTTTATTAATGATTTGAGTGATAGCTTAAGGGAGGGAATTTGGTTGGATGATTTAAATGTAAAGGTTCTGCTGTATGCGGATGATTTAGTTTTATTAGCATCCACACCAAAGGCTTTGCAGAGAATGGTTGATGATATCCAGTGTTATTGTGAAAGGTGGGGTCTAGTGATAAATAGAGGAAAGTCTAAAATAGTTGTGTTTCGGAAGGGAGGACGCTTGGCGGAACATGAGAAATGGTATCTAGGTGGTGAGGAGATAGAAGTGGTGAACAGGTACAAATATTTGGGCGCTATCCTAACATCAAGATTATCATTTGCCAAACATATTAGAGAGCGAACGTCACTAGCAAAATTTGGAATGAATGGTGTCTGGCGTAACTTCATTGCTAACAATAACATAGATATGAAGGTGAAGTGGAAAGTTTATAGAGCAGTAGTAAGAACAGTGGCAACATATGGAGCACAGGTCTGGGGTTGTAAAAACTATGATGTTCTAGAAACCTTGCCAAGATATTTTGCTAAAAAACTTTTTATGTTACCGCAATCGACTCCCAATTACATAATTCACTTAGAACTGGATATTGAACCAATTTTCTTATTTATAATAAAGTTACATGTGGAATTTATTTTTAAAATAGTTATGAAATTGCCCCGAGGAAGGCTGCCTAGAGTATTAGCAGAGAAAGTATTAATAAGTAAGATTTCATGGTACAAGGAATGGAGGAGATGGGATGATGAATTTGGGTGTAATCTAGTAAGATGTTTGAATGAAGAGAGTGAATGGAGGAATGAATTTAGTTATTTGTGTGAGAAAATGAAAGAGAAAATGAGAGCTGAGTGGGTACGAAGGATGAATGAAGCCCAGTTTCACGGATTGTATAAACGGTTAGAGCGGCAGAACGATAGTAGATCTTATCTTGAAGGTCATTTTGATAGGAGGAAGATAAGTCTATTAGTTAAGGCTAGGGGGTCTCTTTTCCACCTCAATTTTTTGCACGGCAGAGAAGAAACACAATGGCGATGCTCATTATGTAACAGGGGCGAGATAGAGGATATGCTTCACTTTATGGGGGCTTGCCCGATGTTAGGGGGTGTTCGTAGAGTATACTTAGGTAAATATGTACTCACTGAGGCAGAAGTAGTTGAGTGGCTAAATGGGAAAGATTGGGGAAAATTGATGAGTTTCTTGAAATTGGCTCTTAAACTTAGAAAAGATTAAATAGAAGAATTCAACTATTAAAACCGACTCCTGGCAGACAGCCTTACAGGTTATGCCATGATAATGTCTTGTTTTTTCTTATTATGTTAAAAGTGTTTTATTTAGTTTTTGCTATTTCTTTATATGAATTTCATTTTTTGTAATATGTTTGAATCATCAATAAAGTCATTTTTACTACTACTACTACTACTTACTACTACTACTATCCTCCCATCTCCCCAGGGCACAGCAGACCGTCGTCTACCGTCCCTATCCTTCCATCTCCCCAGGGCACAGCGGACCGTTGTCTGCCGTCCCCATCCTTCCATCACCCCAGGGCACAGCAGACCATCATCTGCAGTCCCTATCATTCCATCTCCCCAGGGCACAGCGGTCAATCATCTGCCGTGCCTAACCTTCTATTCTCCCCAGGGTACAGCGGACCGTCGTCTGCCATCCCTATCCTTCCATCTCCTCAGGGCACAGTGGACCGTCGTCTGCCGTCCCTATCCTTCCATCTCCCCAGGGCACAGCAGACCGTCGTCTGCTGTCCCTAACCTTCTATCTCCCCAGGGCACAGCAGACCGTCGTCTGCCATCCCTATCCTTCCAGCTCCCCAGGGCACAGTGGACCATCATCTGCCGTCCCTATCCTTCCATCTCCCCAGAGCACAGCAGAACGTCATCTGCCATCCCTAACCTTCCATTCTCCCCAGGGCACAGTGGCCCGTTGGCTGCCATCCCTAGCCTCCCATTCTCCCAGGGCACAGCGGCCTGTTGGCTGCCGTTTCTACCCTTCCATCCTCCCAGGGCACAGCGGCCCATTGGCTGCCGTCCCTAACCTTCCATCCTCCCAGGGCACAGCAGCCCGTTGGCTGCCATCCCGATCCTTCTATCCTCTCCGGGCACAGCGGTCTTTTGGCTGCCATCCCTCCTGTCCATCCTTCCTCTCCCTACTATACTGGAGCGGAACCATGGCCACAAGTCCAATACAAAATTACCTCGAAGTGGTGTCATCGGAGAAGAGAGCAACCTTCACGCCATCTGAAGCACCAGGAGGTGCTGTCCACGCCAGCTGAGGCACAAAGAATAAAGAAGAGAAACTTCGACTTGCCTCCTTTCCCCGCCCACATTACGACTGAGCTAAATCATCCAGGAGCAACACCTGGGTATCAATCACCCACCTCCGAAGCTACTCAGGGTGTATGTGATAAATTACTATTATTATTATTTGTTTTTTTCTTAGAATTTTATTACTTTATCTCTCTTTATTGTCGGTCGGCTAGATGAATGTAGTATGATTCAGTATAACATTTCTCTTCAACAGAACCTTTCCATTCAATTAAATCTATATATTATCTTGTTGTTACTTTTGCATTATATTTCTGTGTGTGGATGAAGAGTAGAATCTCACGTGGTTGTGATCTAGTTGTCTTTCTCATCCCGTTATCATGACTATGCCTAACTTATCTGTTGCCTCCGTTCTCTGTCCTAATTCTTCCTAATCGATAGGGTTTACCTCTTTGTCAGGAGTACATGATAACATTATTCACTTTTCTATTATTATTATTATTCTCGACTATTTATTCTTTCATTGTAATATGTTTATGTATGTTTTTATGGCGATCTTCCCATTTTTCTGTGTTACAATGGAAATAAGTTACCGCTCATACACTAGCAGTATTCAGTTTGTTGCCTATAATATATGTACGTATATATATATTTTTTTCTCTCTGTGATTATTCTGCTAATAACAGTATTTTGATTAAGTTATCAGCCTTCTGCTTCTTTATTCGCTATTCCTGTGGTACTTGTATTTGATTAACAGTATTAGTATGCTTGTATCAATGGAGCCAAACCGCCTCGGCCATCTAATACAGCGTTATCCTATTGTTCATAGCGCTCAACTTCTTCACTTGATTTTGTTTCTCTTTCATCTCATATGATTTCTATATTTCTTCTCTCATTTCTTCCTTTGTGTTTGTGTGTATGTCAGTATGAATGTGGTAAGTGTCTTTTTTGTATCTTCTTGTTGTTTCACCATTCCACCCCTCTCTTCTGCCTTGCTGCTTCGTCGCAGCCACCTTGTCTATACAGCAGGATGACGGCGCGGCCGCTCTGAGTGTCGGCGATGCCCTCAAACGGGCTGTCTCTCCTTTCCCTGATTGTCTTAAAGTCACTCATGTCAATGCGCAATCCCTTCTCTGCCATCTAGATGAATTTAGGCACCCTTTCGAGGGCAAAGATAGTGACATCATTCTTATATCTGAAACCTGGTTAAAACCGACAATCCCTAATTGACTTGTTGCACTCGAGGATTATGTGCTCATTAGGAATGACTGGTTACACAAGAATGGGGAAGGGGTTGCCGCGTTTGTCAAGCGTTCTCTGTTGCCTGTTCATAAGTTTTCCTCTGATACCTCCCAGCAGCTAGACCTGAATACATGTTTATTGAGGTAAAGTGTAACGGAGTTAAAATGTTAATAGCAGTTAATAGCTACAGGCCGCCTCATATTGGGTATATGTCAGAATTTGAGGAAGCACTACTTGAGCTGATGGTGCCTTATGAACATGTGGCTATCATGGGTGAATTCAATACTGACTTACTTGAACCTGATACTCATGACAAAATACAACTGACCACTATGTTTTTTGCGAATGGTATGACCTTGCTGCCTCTCCAAGCTACACACCATACATCCACCTCTGACACATTGCTTGATCTTATTGCAGTTGCTGATAAGAAGTCAGCTGTGTGCCATGGGCAGATCCCTTTTCCAGGCCTTTCTGCACATGATATGATATTCCTTGTCTATAATATCAAGAGGCCTAAGCCTAAACCTAAAATAATCACTTATAGAGATTATAAGAATATTAACTACCACAACTTGTTTAATGATGCAATTAACCTTGACTGGCTACACATATTCCATACTAACGATGTTACTGTTATGTTGAACATTTTGAATCACAATATAATCTCTCTTTCTGAAAAACATGTTCCTTTGAAAAATCGTAGAATAACCAGGGATCCTGCTCCATGGTTCACTGATGAGATACGCCAGCTGATGAGGGATCGAGATTATTGGTGCGAAAAAGCAAGAGCGTCAAAAAGCCTCAATAATTACAATCATTATAAGCGTTTGAGAAACTCTTGCAAGCAAAAAATTAGAAATTCTGAAGCTACATTTTACCGAAACTTTATCTCCTCAAAGCAATCATCAACTTCATCATTGTGGTGTGCTCTGAGGGAGATTGGAGCTGGCAAGGAGTGGCAGGTACCGACTGTTGCTCACTCGCTGGATGATCTCAATGATTTTTTCACTGACATCCCTGTAAGTTTGGACCAAGCTCGTGCTCACTTTGACTCTCTGCCTGATTGTCATCCAAATGAGGATTTCTACTTCTCCAATGTCACGGAGCAAGAGGTCTTCTTGGCTGTTCATAGGGTAAAGAGTAATGCTGTTGGTGCAGATGGTATCCCAATCAAATTTATCAAAATTATCCTTCCTCTCATCCTTCCTTTCCTCACTCATTTAATCAATACCTCACTTTTAACGTCGTTTTTCCTGATGACTGGAAGTCATCCATTGTAATCCCCTTGAACAAGATCCCTAACCCTATCTCTCCATCTGATTCCAGGCCTATTAGCTTATTGTCTGTCTTGTCAAAGGTTCTGGAAATCATTGAAATCGTTGTAACTGACAACATCCGTAGGGCCATGGATAATAGAGAGCTAACAGTTCTAGTCCTAATAGATTTCAGCAAGGCATTCGACAGTATTTTCCATCCTACTCT
This sequence comes from Nilaparvata lugens, assembly GCF_014356525.2. Lineage (NCBI taxonomy): Eukaryota > Metazoa > Arthropoda > Insecta > Hemiptera > Delphacidae > Nilaparvata > Nilaparvata lugens. The sequence continues at coordinate 28,318,607 of NC_052509.1, forward strand.
ACTCTACAAACTCAGAAAATTGGGGTTTTCCAACTCCACTGTGGCATGGGTGAGGTCCTATCTTCGGGGTCGGTGTCAGTGTGTGAGAGTTGGGGATGCCTCTTCACGGTGGTGTGAAGTGAACAGAGGAGTTCCTCAGGGTTCGGTATTGAGTCCTCTACTGTTCAGCATCTACATAAATGACGTGACAAGCACTCCACTTACGACCAGACATCACCTGTATGCAGACGATTTACTTGGCTGTCTTGCGGTGGATCAGAGGTGGTGGACTCGGCTAGAATGCTCCCTAACCCGTAATTCGAGTCTGTATGTGTGTGTGTGTGTGTGTGTGTGTGTGTGTGTGTGTGTGTGTGTGTGTGTGTGTGTGTGTGTGTGTGTGTGTATGTGTGGTTCCTCTCTTTCTTCCTTCTTTCTCTCTTCCTTTTTCTTTTATTTCTTTTCCCTTCTTCCCTTTCTTCTACCAGAATAATCTATGGATTTGGACTGAAAATTCTCAACTGTATTCACTTTTCTCTTCTCCCTTTTGCATAACCCCTTTACGTACTTAAATTCGAAAGGAGTTTCTCTTTTTTTTTATTTTTATCATATTTATATATAATTATAAATAATTATAATATAATAAAAAATAAATATAATTATTATATTTATATATATATTTTTTTCTTGTTAATTTGCTTTCTAAGTTATTGTTTTCTTTTACTTTAGTTCATTGTTTATGATGTTATGGAGGGTTAAGTGTAAGAGAGGGCCGGCTGCGCCCTAACTTCGCCCTCCTAGGTTTTTAATAAAGGCAGTAATTCAATTCAATTGAGATGGTCGGCTTTGATAAGAGAGGGCCGGCTGCGCCCTAACTTCGCCCTCCTAGGTTTTTAATAAAGGCAGTAATTCAATTCAATTCAATTCTCTCTGACAACTATTTGCTAAACACGGCCGATTTATGTAGTTACATCACAATATTATATTTTTGTTATTTAAATTGCATTAAATCTTCATTCTCATTCATTTATTTTTCATACCTTGTAAAATTTGTTGAATAATTAGCAATACTGTAATTTTAATGTAAATAAGTGTATAAGCCAGTGTATATTGTAACATATCTAAGTAAAGAACTAGATTTATTCTAATATAATCTCTCTTTGTCAGTTTGTCAGCCTTGATCAACAAGGAGAATTCAAACCAAAGTCTAGACTTGTTTGACCCTTGCAATAAAATCTAAATACCCAACAAGCCATATTCGAGCTCGACTCCAACCAAGTATGTCAGCCTTGAACAAGAAGGGTTTGCTGATTTCGATTCAAGTAGAAAAATTCAATGGGATTTTGATTAGACTTGAGCAATATTTACATTATCATTCAATATTGTGAAGAAGTTATATTGATATTATGTAAATATTGATGAACAATATTTACTTGATAAATCATCCAATATTGTGCCAATGTTGTATTGATATTATCTGAAAATGTTGAACAATATCTACATGGTATATCATTCAATACTGTGACAATGTTGTATAGATATTATTAAATATTGCTTAGCAATATTTAGGTAATTTTAAATTTAATATTGTAATAATGTTGTATTGATATTATCTCAATATTGCCAAACATTATTTACATTATATATTATTCAATATTGCGACAATGTTGTATTGATATTATTTAATATTGCTGAACAATGTTTACATAAAATATGATTTGATATTGCAAAAATTATATTGCTACAATATTATAATGACAATATCTTTAACAATGTTGCTGAATGTTGTGGCAATAATGAGACAATATTTTTTTGCTACTTGGGAAAGACAAAATATTCCTGAAAAAAAATCACATGACGGAATTCTACCTTGGATAACTATTCAAAAAATGTGTGATTTCAAAACAAATTTAAAAAAAGGTAAGGGTCCTTGAAACTTCATTTGATCCTTTACAACTTTAAGATGAAAATTATTTTAAAACATCAATTTATCAATAAGGGACCTTTAAACATTTCATATACTAATTCAACTTTTAGTAGTTTAGTAGATTATAAAATATAAATTTAAAGAAAACTGAAATTCCCAGCTGGATCCTTGCAGAGAAAATGTGGCCTCACATTTCAATGTAAAGATACAACCGAAAATCTATTACTCAAACCAAATTAATAAAATTTGTACACTATCCATCCCCAATAATATCTCAAAATTACGATCCAACAAAAAGTCTAATTCCGCACGTTTTACACCCCTCCCTTTTTGAAAGTCTATAATTACTAAAACCCATACTGTCACATCCGGAGTTCCCGGGACGTTTGTTTAATTTGGGAAAAAGTTGTTACCTCGAAGCTGTTTCTTCAATTTGAATCTAGGCTCGGTGATCGAGCTCTACACGTCCAGATGGACAGGAGACAGCATACCCCAAGCTTCTAGGACTGCCATTGATTCAGAGGTGTCTCGGCGGCTTAAAGACACACGTTCATGAACCCGTAAATTGATGGACTCATACATTGATGGACCCATACTTTGACCGCTGTTAGAATGAAAAAATAAACTAGGATAATACAAATTAACTCAACTTCAGTGATATCATAAAGTCAACCTACTTTAGGTTACATAAAACTCAAATCAATACTTATTACTTTAAAACACAAATAGACATTACCTACTTCAATATCTTGATTTAATAGAAAATATTTATTTGTAATTAGGATCATGCCCTTTATACAAAGAGATGGGTACTTAGCATTCCATAATACCAAACTTTACTAGTTGATTGAACAACTTTATCTCTTCCAACATTTATCAGTTTGAATTATACCATTACCATCTTCCATTCATATAAAAAGGACTATTCTCAATTATTATACTTTAATTACATTACAATAAATACTTTGATGGAAGCTTTCATCGATAATAATTTCCTTAATTATATTATAAATCTATAACGTACCTTCAGTAGCGGTTATAGGAGGAAAATCTCCATTGTGAGGTGACAAATTTGATACTCTCTCTCTTCTTTACTTCTGAAAACAAAACATCTAAAACGCAAGCAAACTAACCATGCTACAACAACAGAAGGTTGCAGAGCCAATAAAAGGAAAGACTAAAGCTGGCCGAAAGCCATAACAAAATAATATCAAATCACTACATAAGTTCAAGCAAAGTCTATTGAGAGACTACATCTTCAGTTCTGTTAGCAGCAATGGACAGATGCTGAATGAATGCCCACGGTACGCTTGCCTGGTCTAGGAGCTGTGTGATCGTCGATACTAGATAGACCTAACCAACGTTAACTGTGATTGGCAGCTACTATTTCATTGAAAATATTCATCACAATTTCTGCCAATAGAAAGTAACGGCAGAACTACAATTTAACATACATTCTCCCACCAAGTGACAGTTATTTTTCCTTGGCAGCTATAGATTCCTTGCCTTATAAGGTCATGAACTCGACTGATGCTCCAAGAAAATCGTTGATTTTCTTAGTACTATAACTTCTACGCACACACTTGCAGAGTCAACACAACACAATGCAGAAAACCAAAACAGCGAAATTCATTTCCATAACAGGCTGATTTCTCATGATAATTCACAAAATCCTCATCGTTCACAATTGGAACAATGAAAATTGTTACAATATATATACAGAGTGATTCATAATTATGGTAAAATAATTTAATACGTGATAGTAGAGGTAAAAATAAGAAAAAAAGTTCTCATAAACATATATCCATAAATGCTTCATTAGCAAGCTATACAGGGTGAAAGATTTCGCCCGGAATTCAGTTCCTCTGGTGAAATACACCGATGCTGAATTGTTTGGGGACTGGTTTTTGAAAAACTTATGCTGGATTCATATGGAAAAATATCTGAAAAATCGAATAAAACTAGTCTGGAAGCTGTAGTGTGAGTAGGTTTTGAGAAAAAAATTGAAATATGCAAAAAATCTAAGTAGAAAAACACAGACTTCTATGTTTGATGCTCAATAACTTTCTTTAATGACCAGTGAACAAATGATTTTTCGCAATAAAAATTGTAGAGAATTTAATTCTGAAAAGAATTATGTAAGCTGTGTCAACTAAATTCAAAAAAAAGTTGAATAAAATGTATTCTTATGTAGTACAGTACACCACAAAAATTTGCTGTTTTATGAGGAGAGAACTAATAACTCATAAGTTGTAGCTGGACCCCCAGACAAGCTTGGCTTCAACCTTTCCGCAGCACGTTCAATATCATTAATAGAGATTTCACCAAAAACAAGAGGCACATGAAAAGGCCTGTCATCCCTTTCCCGTGAGTCATCATGAACATTGGATGAGTTCTGTGAGACTTGATTATTTATGGCAGAGAAAATATCTACAAATGCTTCTTGGATATCCTTCCCTCTGAAGAGCCTATTCTCAGGTCTTATGAAGTCCTCGTTTCCTTGGGAAGAGCGTTTATTATTGATATACTTCTAGAACTCCTTTATATCTCCATCAATCATGCCTTCCACTCGTAGCATATAATCATCAAAAGCAGCCTGAATTTTCCTCTTCACTCTAGCTCTCACTGTTTTGAACAGCTCATCGAACACCTGCCATACCTATTCTTCAATTTTAAATCATGGATTATCTCCCTTGAAAACCAGGGAGGATATCTAGAGTGATTGAAATCCCTTACAACAGGAATACAAGAATCAAAGCAAGAGTATATGATCCTGTAGAATTCATGGACAGCAGAATCTATGTTAACACACTCAAAAACAGACTGCCATGACACGCACTGTAACAACAGATACAATTGCAAGAAATTGCCACCTCTAAAATAGTAACGACCAAACCCTTGTACCGAATCCCTATTCTCTGATGTACCCACACCGTCATCAGTATTATCAACAGCGCTCATCTGTTCATAAAATGACAGTGACACAGACAGCGCCGGATGATGAGAATCCTCATTCACAAAGGGATGGTCGTCTCTGACAACTTCAAGAGGATAAGGAGTATTTGCCAAGATCAAATCTAGAGTTCGACCATTTCCATTCATTACAGAGTTATAAGATATTAGCTCAAAAAAATTCATGAATGAATCCAGTGCCCTTGCTATTGGTGATCCTGTTATAAGCTGATAATCCCTGCTACAAATTTCTGGAATATTGGAATCACCCATTAATATGCAATTACCTGTCCCAATGATGTGGTAAGAAGACTCTACAGATTCAAAATAATCCAGATAGGTCTGCCATGCCGTTGATGGTGGAATGTACAAAGCATTCAGGTAATGGAGCCTATTAGCAATCTTCACCCTTACCCATACACACTCGAAACCAGGATTTACAAATTCAGTGCATAAGTCAGCCGAAAAGCACTTTTTGACAGCAACCAGGACTCCTCCACCTCTCACAAAATCACCAGCGCGGTCACATCTAAATACCTGATAGCGCTCATCAAATAATTCACTGTTGTTAACCGATTTACAAAGCCATGTTTCAGTCAAAACAATTATATCATAATCACTACTACACAACGACAAATAGAAACTATTTGTTTTACTAAGTAGACCCCTGACATTCTGATAGTAAAGTGAAATAGAATTCATCATAGCGCTCATGACTTCCACTATCCCTTTAGGAAAACTTAATTTCGGAAAATAAAAATCAGTTTCAGTTGTGAAAAAAGAGAGAAAAAATTTAAATATCTATTTATATAGAATAAAGAATAGTATCTGGTTGAAGATATATTATTAACTCATCCCACCAGCCGCTAGCCAAATAAAATTAATCATTCTCATGCCGTTCCGATCAATGCATCCAAAATTCATATAGCAAAATAAATAATATATGACAATCTTTGTATCTATATGACAATAATCTGTAAGAGACTAACTGAATTAATCAATAATCCTGTGATCTAAATCAGTACTAACATCTTAATAGTTTAATAATCATAACATGATAACCAAAATAATTGTATAGTATATGAATATCATAATAGGCAATCATTATCCTCAATATTGTAAGTATCAGAATACGAGATATATGGAATACCAGTCTAATTATTAGCAAATCATCATCAGAATGCATCAGAAATTCATAAAGCAACCTGAATATATATTATGACAATCTCTGTATCTATATGACAATAATACGTATGAAACTAATTGAATTGATTCAAAAACCTGTAATCTAAATCAGTATTAACATCTTAATAGTTTAATAATTATATATGATACCCAAGATGATTGTATGGTATATGAGTATCATAATAGGCAATCACTATTTTTAATATTGTAAATATCAAAGTACGAGATATATGAAATGCTAGTCTAATTATCAGCAATCAATAATTGATCAATTATTGAGAATTACAACAAAAGCTCAGGTAAGCGATAAAGTCAAAGAAACTCAAGCTGATAACGAACAACTATGCGTTTAGCCAGTGCTCCTGAATTAGATATCGTGATTAATCGACAACAAAACAATCAGACAAAAGTATTCAATAAAATCACAGTGTGGAAAACGATAAGATATGGAGTGGAACCAAGCCGAATTTATCAAAACCATTAATAAAAACAAGTCATACAATATAATCATTCCCATTCAGTTTCACAATAAGTGAAAGATTCACTTATGATGTAATAGTAATAGATTTTCTCAGATAGTAATTTTAATTTTAAAGTATGGTACTGAAATAATTATGGTACTAATCTCAAAAAAGATTGAAGAAAGATAAAAAAAAAGCATTGAAGAAAAAATGAATTGTAACAATGGTGGGAATTAGATTAATTTTAAAAGGAAAAATCCCACAATCGTAAATTTCAGTACTGATATAGTATTTAGACTTTGATATAATAGATTAAGAGAAGATGGAATAATTAATATGAAAAAATTAAAGTTACGACAGTATTGAGGATTCAATTGAATTTCCATAAGAAAAGCTGCACAAGATTAAAATAAACTGGAATAGAATAAAGCTGAAGGCTAATAATAGAGATTAAATAACATAATTAAAATTTCTAATATTACGCTAGTTAAAATATTCAAGTAGTATCAACAGTGTATTATGTCATTAAATAATTATTCACAGATATGTTCACACAATCATTCATTCATTATGTCCTGGTAGATCATTTTCCGAGTGAATCTTAATAATTTTATCCCCCTCCTTGAACTTCATCCTCACATTACCCGTGATATCAGTCCAGACGAATTTGAACCCCTTTGCACGCTGCAACTTTTTCGCCTTGGCAAACAGCAACCTCCTTTTAGCTGTCAGCGACCTGTTGATATACACCGGTTGCGGCTCACCCGCGAAGCCAATGTGCCGAGTGGTCAAATCGCCCTTCGCCTTTCTCTTCCGAATTAAGTCCTCGACGTGGCCATTTCCAATGAAACGGACCGCAATACCCGTGGTGGGACGGTTTTCCCTTTTCCTCAGACGATGACACGAATCAATAGAGTTCTTGGAAACGTCCATACCGACTGATTTGCACACGCTCACAACGATATCCGCAACGTCCTCATTGGGTGCAGATGGAACTCCGTATATTTCGACGGTGTTGCGTCTGGAGTATTGTTGCATGTCATCCATCTGATCAGTAACCTCCCCCATCTGACTAGTAACCGCATCCACCCTCTTACGCAGTTTTTCATTCTCTACAGTGAGCTCTTCGATAGTGGATTGTTGTTTCTTAATCAGGTCAGCTTGTTCCGCCAGGGTAGCACAGGTATTATCGATTTTATCAGTACAAGCACGTATAGCGTTGGTTAAGTCCTCATGAAGATTTTTATTACCATTAGAAATCAGTAACTTGAGATCATCGATAGCTTTATTGAAAGTTTCAAGATTATAAACGAACCCGTCACATTGGAAGAATGATTCACTTTCACCGGTGTTGAGTCCGAATAACTTCGTTGCATTCTTAATTTAGCAACGCATTCACTACATGTCCACGTACGGTTAGTAAGTTCATCTATTTCAGCTTTCCCCAATCCCACACATTTTCCATGGAACAAGACCTTGCACTGTCCACACAGAATCCCATTCCTCCCATTTCTATTCACTGATTGACTGCAAATTTTACACGAATTCATTATATTTTAAATCAGGAAAAATTGTTCACCAAGTTGCTATATATCACAGTTAAGCACGGGCAATGATACAATAGAATTAGCGGCTGGAAGGATGAACGGATAATTCAGAAAAGCTCAAAAGCGTTTATAAAATGAGGTTAAATTCAAGATTCAACGTAGTTCGCATAGCAGATAACTCAGATAAGCGAGCTCGACAATAAACCGTCCGTTCTCTACCGTGGCTGTCAGCCGACTGACACATACCTGAAACAAAGGTGCAACTTCATTAAACCTGTCAAGATAAGGTTCTCCATTTATCTCCTCTTATCCCTGCTTTCCACTGATTAACAAATTCATGAATTGGGATAAATTAGGATGAATTAGAGAATTTATTTCAAATGTTTCTCTTCTTAAAAGTTTTATTCCAAATTTGCTACACTTTTTCAAACTCATAAGGAGTATATCCAGATTCCTTATATTATCCACAATTATTGGTGATGGTGGCATTTCTTATTTCTCTTCTCCCTCTCACTGCTGGGCTTTTCCATGGGAGTGATTTTATTATTCAGATTTTTTTTCTTTTCGCAGACTCATTTTTGATTTCTGGCAATGGAGTGATTTCTCTTCTTGGTAGCCCAGTAACGCGAACACAAGCTGTAGCCACAATATAGAATGTTGGAATATATAACGTACATTCTATTAGGACCTCCTATTTATTATATACTACCGGACCTGAGCCTAGAAAAAAATAGTCGCCGTATGTGGTGGTCTTATAGAAATTCCTACTGAGAGAAAAACACTAATCAGCTGTTAGAGAGCGTCTCAGTTTGTCGAAATCTCAGTTCATCCAGTTCCCGTTCAAAATATCAATGCCGGCCACCACATACGGCGGCCATTTTTCTTGTAGGTGCAGGTCCGGTATATAGGAAGTTCTGATTCCGTACTCTCTGGCAGTAGTCTAGGGCCGCGAAAAGCAGGTCGCTTTGCTTGCATGAATACCGTGGTTGACGACCGATACTTATGCAATATTTTAATCACGAACAAACTGCTGACTCACTACTTCTAGACTACACTACGACACCAATCTACTCCACTATACATTCTTCCTAAACGAGTTCTAATGCAATGCTGACTAATGTTGGTGATAATAGTAATTTGATAAGCCCCAAAGATGATACCATACTAAATTTGTAACTGGCTGTCGGCTGTTCATAAATCACCAAATCTATTGTTAACTCAGTTTTTTCCCTATCAATAATATCAATATTATTAACATTTTTATCTTATTCTTTTGGGTCCCTTCAGATATCAACATTAAGATGCAGTGAGAAACCTCTAAATGTTATCAATCAAAATGTTCATCTAAAACTCTGTTTTATTGTAGATTATCATACGTCTCCTACCTGCAAACCAGATAAAATTCAATGCTACAAAGAAAGTTTGGGTATGTACAATGAATAGATAATAATTACAATACGATTCATAGAGGCATGGCAGGTGAACTGCAAGGAACTAACTGCTGCTAAATAATTATTTAAGACCATCACAGTCAACATCAATTTAACGAATATTATCATCAACATTGTAGAATGTCAAAGGCCTTGAAATTGATCACGTGCGACCTGAAAATTCTTACACCAGACCTGAGCCAGCTAGGTCACTCGATATTATTATTTAACATTGGAGCAGCATCTTAAATCTTATTACAGTTTTTAGATGAATAACTTATATAATATTTATGTAATTTCAAGTTTCGAAAATACTGTATCTAGAGTTATTCATACAGTGCGCTACCGTATATTAGAATATTCATTTAGGATAATGCATTTCTTTCAGTACAAACCATGATTTCAAAAAATGGCGACAATAATAATAATTGCAACTGCTTGCCATCATGTACCGAGATTTCCTATGATATTGAATACTTCAACCTGCCGGATAAGTTTTTTGATTTTGATGAAGCTGAAAGAAGAAGCATCCCGTGAGTATGACTTTTCTGTTTGATTACATTTTTATGCGAAGCCTGTTGCGTATATAGGCTAATTATAATGACAAAGCAAATGCAACCAATACTTTGGAATCGAATAGTTCTAGCACCTACCTCTTCTTCTTTGGCTTTTTGGCTGTGCCTTATCCCATTTAAATGGGGTCGGCATTCCTTTCTCTTAGTCTGCCTCTCCACAAAGCCCTATCCAATGCTTCCTAACTATCTCCTCCAACCACTCACCCACAAGTCAGCCGCTATTCTATCTCCCCACCTCATTCTAGGTCTACCTCGTCCTCTCACACCATCCAAAACCAAATCCTGCACTCTCCGTCCAACATAATCCTCCTCCCGTCGCTGCACATGCCCAAACCACCTCATCCTTGTCTCCTGCATTTTCTTTCCCAGTGGTCCAACTTTTACAACGCCTCTGATCAATCCATTTCTTATTTTATCTCTTCTTGTAACTCCACACATCCATCTTAACATTCTCATCTCAGTCACCTCCATCTTTCGTTCCTGTTTGTTTAAAAAGGGCCATGTTTCTGTTCCATACAACATAGCTGGCTTCACAGCTGATCTATACACTTTTCCCTTTATTTGACAATTCACTCTCTTATCACAAAGAACACCACTCATTTTTCTCCAGTTCATTCATCCACAATTAATTCTATGCTGTATTTCTACATCAAGCCCTCCATCTCGCTCTCCACTTGAACCCAGGTACTTAAAACTTGCAACTGGTTGAAGTTGGTTTTCTTCAAGCTGTAAGGGTATTCCATCATTGTTTCCCAATACCATGTACTCTGTTTTTGCTCGGCTAATTTTCAGTCCCCTTTTCTCCAAAGTCTTCCTCCAGCTTCCCAGCCTTTCTTCCAACTGATCTTTGTTAGGTTCACAGAGCACGATGTTATCTGCAAATAGCATACAACATGCTGCTGGCTTCTTGACTGCAACACCCATGACATCCATGAGCAGATCAAACAGATATGGGCTGAGTGCTGAACCCTGCTGAAGGCCAACTTGCACAGGAAACTCTTGGGTCCTTCCCACACTGGTTCTCACTCGAGTGATGGCTCCCTTGTATATCTCCTGCACCAATCGAACATACTTCTCTGACACACCTTTTCCTCTCATACTTCGCCAAATCTCTTGCCTGGGCACCCTGTCATAGGCCTTCTCCAGGTCAACAAATGCCATGTACAGCTGAGACCTTAGCTCTCTTGCCTTCTCCACCAGCTGCCGGAAAGCAAATATTGCATCAGATCTGTTGTTCCTCTTCCTGGCATCATATCCACAATCTCCCTGCTCTTTCAAGTCATTGTACCAACATTCAATGTTCCAATCCTAAACTTCACTTTCTGCTGTGCTTTTCCATTCACTCCTTTCGCAAAATGTTCCCCCCGGAGATCCGAATGGGGTACTAATCCAGAATATTTCTTTTGCGTCATCATTCTTGGTTGTGGCAGGTTTCTGCAGCCTGATGCCCTTCCTGACGCTAACCCTCCTCATTTTCCCGAGCTTGGGACCGGCACCCAAAGAGCTGGCTTGCTCCCCAGATGGCTGGATATTCTAGTACCTACCTATAAGCTCAAAAATCATTTTTCAACGTCCTTACATCATCTGAACATACCAGTACAGTCTGAAATACCCACTCAAAGGCAAACTTACATTATGTTTCGGATAATATGATTATATGCAAAACACCGAGTAATATCAAATATTATGTAATAATCCACTTCTTGAGTATATTTATAAATATACTTACCCATCAATCACCCATACTCATCAAATACCCATATAAATACCAGATAAATACCCATCAATTCTCGAACATAAATATTCTATGGTATGTAACAAATTCCCTTCTAGCAGCTTTGTTAATTGAGAAGATCATTATTGATCATATAAAAGCTTCTTTAATGAGGATTTATATCAATTCAAATATCGCCCAAAAATGTCCCGAGCCTTGACTTGGAAAAATATCTCAGTTCATACACAATTGGGAAACAGGTTATTGAGTAAGAAAATTATAAGATTTAATTATTTTTCAATTGCAGGAAAAACCTGGCATCTCTATATGCCCTCTACAAAACCTCTCGCATAAAAAGTGTTCAAAGGGTTGCTGTGGTTATTACATCTGATATAATTGGTAATTACAATAATTATTATTAACATTTCCCAATTATCATCGAAGAGACTCAGTCTTACTGAGGTAGAGAAAAGAAGAATGATATTCTCTACATATTTATAATATATGGTAAATCGTAATTCATTTATTAGTTCAGTCAGTACAATTTTGGAAGAAATAATAGCCGGCTGCACCAAAGTCATTCAACTTTTAATCCTGATTAAATAAGAGAAACTATCTTTTCCAAAAAACCTAATTTAATCTCTTAGAATTTATTTAATCATGAATAAAATTCAACTTCAACTTGAATTTTTAATTAACTCAACTTTTGTGCACCCGGGCCTTTGACTCATTAAATTATTTGTTTCAATAGACTATATTATAAACAGATCAATATAAGGTATTTATGATGATATATTACAAGTCAAAAAATGAATAGGCCTATTGCACGATTGGCATTTCATATGTGCCTTTTCTGTTCTGTTCCAGCTAATATCGGAGGTTTGATGGGACTGTTCTTAGGCTTTAGTGTTATAAGCCTGTTTGAGCTGATATATTTCTTCGTGAATTGGCTGATTCGCCTTTTTAAGAATATTCAAAAGTAAATGAAATCTTTCTATCATATTGATGACATTTTTTTGAGAAACTTTCTATCTTCACTCACTTGTGCACAAAATCGTTTGTTACAAGAAATGGAATAAAAATTGAAAACATATTGATCACCATACTCTGTTGAATAGCAGTGATGTTCCTTTACACGATTCTCTTGACAATTTTTCAACAGAAAATGATACTTTCCTCTTACTAGTATAAGAATTGTTGAAAAATAAATTTAATGTGTTGAAGTTTTATGAGATTTAGTTCTTAATCTAGTGAGTCAAAGATATAGAAATAATGAGATATGCATTTTAATATATGAAATACTATTTGAGGTACCTTTACTTTGCCTACTATGGATGTGACCACCAAAATTTATTTAATCCAAACTATAATCTGCATATCTTAATCCTAGATTGAGAATGCCAGAGATAATAAATAATATATTAAGCTAATTAACTAAATAATTGTAGCTATTAGAAATGTGAAATTCAAGAGCAGGGACTAATGACAGGGATAAAGTGGTAGCTGAATCATCATACTCAACATCCAAACACCAAAAAAACGAAGCAGAATAAGAACAGCAGGCAAGAAATAGAACAGCGGAAATCTTAATTTCACGGAAATATTTGCATGGGCTAATAGAGTATTGTGGAAAGCTGTAAGAGGAATTTAAAAGTCTTCAAGATTTAGTTTCGATATTGGTAACGCCTTAAATGAACTGAGAATAGGCAACCCTCAACACACGGAATTGGTTGGCCTTTTCAGTCTGTGCGGCTCTACTCTCACTCTAGTCTCACTAGCGTGACGAGTTGAGACAGTTGCGACTTTTGTGTTCACTAAGTATATTCTTATAGGTTAAGTTTGAATTGGATTGGAGTAAATATAAAAGTTTGTTTCAAAGTTGGTAGAATTTTCCATATTACACAATAATTATTAAGTTGGAGATAAGAGAAAAGCTTGATGGTTAAAAACCAATACAATTTTAATTAAGTTTTAAAAGGCTACTAACAACTTTAGTAGACGAGCGACTCAAGTCGTGGTCCGAGAGACTGGAGTATCCGCGATTGGAGTCGTACAATTTTATTCACGCTCTTATGAGTAGAGCCTTGTCATTTCTTGGTAGGGTTCTTGTCATTACTAATCAGTACATAGGTGGGATCGAGGGAAATTAAAAAATATCGCGGGCTTATGAAGTTGAGGCTATGTTGCATAGAAGAAACGAGGAATACTCTGAAACAGAGTGTCAGAATTCAGAACACATAAAAAAGTCGCCTGACTTCAAGAAAGTATTGTTCTCGAAACCATAATACAGCCAAACCTACATATGTGGACTGACGAGTTGATCCCTGGTTTTCCGGTGCGGTGGCGCAGGTTGAAATAAGCTAACTTTGGTATTTCTAATTGAAAATTACGGTAAGCTAGGCTGATTGACTATAACAAAGATTTAAACTGACGAGTAGATATCTAGTTTTTCGATGCGGGGAGGGTAAAGATTGAAAGTAGCCTAAGCCAACTGCGCATGCATGGCTCTTCTAATAAAAAATACGCATTGCTAGGCTGATTGACTCAAATAGCTGGCAACAACTCAGATGGTTGACTATTGCTATTGCTCTATGCACTGTAGCGTCTTGATGCTGTGGAAGGTGTAAATTGGTCCAGGGATCAACTTGTGAGACGGCAAAAAACCAACCCACACAGTTCTCCAGTTTATTGATTGAAAGGTAAGTGATACCTTTTGTTATTGGGTTTGAGGACGAAAAAAGAATAATGTTTTTAGAGCACAGTATAATGATTTGAATAGTAAAACTATGAATTAAATTTCCGAAGGACCAGCTTGACATCAGTTCAAGCAATTAGAGATATAATAAGACAAAGGAATATTGAAAATTAGGCATAGAATAATAATCATAATTCACAGTACCTTGAGTCATTGTTGAAGTTCAATGGTTTTCTATGAGTTACCTGAATTATTCGCGTTCATGGCCATGGAAAGAAAACGCATAGTTCACGACCGCTGGACACTTTCACTGGTAACACTTGTCTTGAGGTGTAGACGAAAATAACGAGGTTCAATTAAATGAGGTTTTAACAAATAAGAAAATACTGAGTAGCGACTTTGGGGAGAGGTTTGAACGAAGCATTTACAAGAGGTAGGGTGTGACCGACTCCATCTAGCAGAGGCGAGCAAGCGACTCTAGTACTAGGCCTAGCTTACCCCGGGCAGAGCTCTCACCCGGCCAGAGGTAAGCGACTAGAGACCTGGGAGTGATAGTACCGCGCAGGCGTGTATTTTGAATTCGAATTTTTTCGCAGTTTGAACTACATCTCATAATATAAGTATATTTAAAGAGAGGAAATGCTACAATCAATCAATAAAATTACTTGATGATGGTGATTGAATGTGTGTGTGTTTGTGTGTGTGTGTGTAGGCTTTTTTCTCCTCCTATATCCGATTAAACCTCAACTCCTGCTCATGGACAAGTGCTTCATGAAGCACTTTGTGAGCAGTTATTGTTCACATTAATATTATATTATATATTATCATATTATATATTATTATATTATATATTATTATATTATATATTATTATATTATATACTATTACTTACAATCTATTATTAAATTTTAGATGGATTAATTTTGTATTTGTCAAGCTAGACTCTATTTGGTTTCTGTATATGTATTTATGAGTGTGAATAAATTTGGATTTGAATTTGTTCTATCTATATTTTTTCTGATTTTCAAATAAATAAAAATGAGAACTCATTAAATAATACATTTTGAATATCATTCATTATTCATTATTTCAAATAATATTTTTTTCATTCATAAATTGATTGGTTGAAAAATCATTTAGAAATAAAGATTTACTCAAAATTATTCAAATTTTCAAATAAATTGAATTAATTTAACTTTTATTTTGAATAAATTATCAATCATTTTCAATTGGATTATCAAGTTAAAATTAAAAATAGATTAAAGTTCTTATTAATAACTAAATTATACAGACAAACATTTGATGGATTTCCTCCACCATTTTACCCATAATCAACCACTTTTCATATTCAATGGTAGCTGTAGGAAAAATTTAATGTGAAATATATACGCAAAGTTCCTCTGCTGCACTCAAGAAACCATTCTGCCCGAGCCTGCTCGGGCATAAACATTTCTTTCGGTGCAGCAAACTGCCACTTTGCACAATAGTTATTTGTGCAACTAGTGCAGCAAACTGCCACTTTGCACAATAGTTATTTGTGCAACTAGTGTGCAAAGTGGCAGTTTGCTGCACCGAAAGAAACGTTTATGCCCGAGCTGTAGGCTCGGGTGGAATGGTTTCTTGAGTGCAGCAGAGGAACTTTGCACACATATTTCACGTTAAATTTTTCCTACAGTTACCATTGAATATGAAAAGTGGGTAATTATGGGTAGAATGATAGCTGAAATCCATCAAATGTTTGTGTGTGTGATGCTGTTATTAATAACAACCTTAATTTATTTAAAAATTAATAATCCAATTTAAGTTGAAAATTCTCAGCCAAAGTTCTCATTTTTATTCATTCAAGAATCAGAAAAAAATACAGATAGAACAAAAAATTCACATTCAAAAAAAACACGCCAACAGCTGGTTGGGATGGTGTCAAGATGGCTGAACTGACAAGCGTGCGACCTAGCGGGAAGAATCGTACCTGAGTTTGTTTCATCCAGCTAAAAACTACAGAAACAGGATTCAGAAATTTAGACTTTTGCTCAAATTACCGAGAAAAATGCTCAAAGTAAACTGAAAAATATTTATAAAAATAACATAGACAACAGAGAATATTTATTGTAGTATTCTTATGTTTTTTTTATTATTTTATATGGACATCAAATGGTAGTCATTTAAACTCAAAATTCGAATTTTATAATGTAAATTCGCTACTTTTCTCATTGCTTGCAGTTGAAATAATAATTATCAATAGAAAATAACTATTATTTATTTTTAAATGATGAGAATTTGTAAACGATGGTTATTTAATTATGATTTGGATGAACATTATTCTTGTTTTGGATTTCTAGATTGGGATTTTATCATAAATGTAGGTTAGCCATTGAAATGATTCTCATCTAAATCTAACCACAGTCATTTTACCAACTTCATTTTTGTTTTTGTGCACTAATCCTCCATATAACCCAGCAACTCCATCTGTATTTTTCCTGATTCTTGAATGAATAAAAATGAGAACTTTGGCTGAGAATATTCAACTTAAATTGGATTATTAATTTTTAAATAAATTAAGGTTGTTATTAATAACAGCATCACACACACAAACATTTGATGGATTTCAGCTATCATTCTACCCATAATTACCCACTTTTCATATTCAATGGTAACTGTAGGAAAAATTTAACGTGAAATATGTGCACAAAGTTCCTCTGCTGCACTCAAGAAACCATTCCACCCGAGCCTACAGCTCGGGCATAAACGTTTCTTTCGGTGCAGCAAACTGCCACTTTGCGCACTAGTTGCACAAATAACTATTGTGCAAAGTGGCAGTTTGCTGCACCGAAAGAAATGTTTATGCCCAAGCAGGCTCGGGCAGAATGGTTTCTTGAGTGCAGCAGAGGAACTTTGCGCATATATTTCACATTAAATTTTTCCTACAGTTACCATTGAATATGAGAAGTGGTTGATTATGGGTAAAATGGTGGAGGAAATCCATCAAATGTTTGTCTGTATAATTTGGTTATTAATAAGAACTTTAATCTATTTTTAATTTTAACTTGATAATCCAATTGAAAATGATTGATAATTTATTCAAAATAAAAGTTAAATAATTCAATTTATTTGAAAATTTGAATAATTTTGAGTAAATCTTTATTTCTAAATGATTTTTCAACCAATCAATTTATGAATGAAAAAAATATTATTTGAAATAATGAATAATGAATGATATTCAAAATGTATTATTTAATGAGTTCTCATTTTTATTTATTTGAAAATCAGAAAAAATATAGATAGAACAAATTCAAATCCAAATTTATTCACACTCATAAATACATATACAGAAACCAAATAGAGTCTAGCTTGACAAATACAAAATTAATCCATCCAAATTTTAATAATAGATTGTAAGTAATAGTATATAATATAATAATATATAATATAATAATATATAATATAATATTAATGTGAACAATAACTGCTCACAAAGTGCTTCATGAAGCACTTGTCCATGAGCAGGAGTTGAGGTTTAATCGGATATAGGAGGAGAAAAAAGCCTACACACACACACACACACAAACACACACACATTCAATCACCATCATCAAGTAATTTTATTGATTGATTGTAGCATTTCCTCTCTTTAAATATACTTATATTATGAGATGTAGTTCAAATTGTGAAAAAATTCGAATTCAGAATACATGCCAACAATTTCAACAGCTGATTCGGATGGCTGCAAGATAATACGCAAAGTATTAAGAGTACACAAAGTAATACTTTGCGCACTAGCCCTTTCTATCCCAATTTATGAAAAAACAAGATGAAAAAATTATTCTGGTGTTTTTATGTTTCAAAACACTCTTAAAAATGAGAAAATGATTTTCCCCAAATTTTTCTCACCCTCCAGGGGCCCCTAGGGGTTTGTTGTTTTAAAACAACATTGGGACATTTGGGTCATTTCAAATACATATAGTAAAAAATTTTGGTTTTGCATTAGAAAAATCAATGGTACTTTCATCATGCCTTATTCAAGGAAAGGTGAATGATTTCATTATGGAATCATTCCTAATCAATAATTTTTTCTTGATTTCAACATTATAACAATGAAAGTCATATAATAAAATTCTCAAGAGTAGTAAAATGGATTCTCAAAAATGTGATACACAGAACCAGATTTTGGTGACTAACTTATTTATTATATTCATAACTGATACATATCTACATAATATAAAAACGTGAAATTGAAACTGAAAATAAGGTTCTAAATATCATAAATTTCCTACTTTTTTAAAACTATATTTTGGTTACTAACTTATTTATTATGTTCATATCTAACTGATACATACTTACATAATATGGAACAAACTAAAAACTGGAAATTGGGGTTTATCATATTATAAATTTACTACTTTATTACTTCTACTACTTTATCATATTTACTATTTTTGTAGAACAAGTTGTTCCTTGTAGCCTATTGGATTTTTTTATTTTATCTATGGTAATCATTGAAGCACATTCTGTTTGGGACTGAGCAAAGACGTACTCCACATTTTGTGCAATACACCTTGGTGTACCCAGTCTTACACAGCTTCCTTGTTTTGCAAAATACCCATGTTCGTGCCCAATATTTCTTCCAGTGTCTGGAGAAAAAGGGAATTATGAAGCTAGGTTACACTATGTAGCAGAGCTACATGTAGCTCAGCTATAAAGCTCTGCTACAAGTTGAAAGAGTGACTTTGGAGATATGCTATATAGCAGTTGAGCCTATTTTCTCAGCTATATAGCAGAAAATGAGCTATCCAAAATTTACAAAATTATCCAATATCTTCTCTTTCTTCTCTGTGCTGAAAGCATCACAGTAGCTTCGCCGAAAGCAGTGGCTGCTGCAAGAACTACGTACATTCTTCTTTGGCATCTGGTTGGGATAACTAAGCAGTGAATAGTGGTTTATTCCAAACTATATGTAGCTCTGCTACATGAAATTTTCATAGATCTCCTTATAGCAGAGCTATATGTAGCTCAAATTTCATATAGCTCCCCAGCTACATATAGTGTACACTACTATAATGTAATGTATAATGTACTATAGTGTACAACTACATATAGTGTAAACGTAGCTTTAGGCTATTTGCTTTCATACCAATGAGTCCTGTAATACAGGACTGCTGACTCAGGTAATGATTTAGATTGCACAGGTAAAACAGACTTTTGAAAATAAATTGGAGAGAATCTTACCTGTACATTCTCTTGTAGAGGATCAGCAATAATATTACTGTCCGGTATCTTGATTTCTGAAAAACTATTCAACTCATCTTCAGGAAGATTCATGAGTTTGTCTAAATCTTCATTATCCAAGATTTTGTACATTATAACGAAAAACAATCATCCACAATAATTCAATAAACAATAACTCCACGAACGCATTTGAAAACTGAGATAAACACAATAACATAACCTCAAAGTCTCCTCACATGTGACTCCTCTAACGGCCAAATGTTGTTCTAAAACAACAGACATAAAATTTTGAATATAAATGATATTTTTGTTCAAGTTTCTATTCCTATGACTGATATTTCATCATGAAATAATAAACAATTATATGGATATTTTTTATTCTTATTTTCAGTTCTTTGGAATTTTATAAAAAATTATAAAAACCGAAGAAAATTGTCACATTGAAGTGTTGGTACAATTGGATATGACTGCTGCTTTTTCAGAAATTAGACTGCATTTGAGTGCTCTCTAGTGGTATAATACCAAACTAGACTAATGTAGCTTTCAAACAAGGCCAGTAGATGGCAGGATCATTCAATCACTGATCCAATAGACATCATAGAAAGTCATGTTGTTCAGGAACAACAGTGGGATAGAAAGGGCTAGAGCAGAAAAGTGATTCTTTGCGTTCTGTAATCAGTGCAGGAATGGTCACTTTTCAAGGTAACTGTAGGAAAATAACTACTATTGTAGTACGCCTGCGCGGTACTATCACTCCCAGGTCTCTAGTCACTTACCTCTGCCCGGGTGAGAGCTCTGCCCGGGGTAAGCTAGGCCTAGTACTAGAGTCGCTTGCTCGCCTCTGCTAGATGGAGTCGGTCACACCCTACCTCTTGTAAATGCTTCGTTCAAACCTCTCCCCAAAGTCGCTACTCAGTATTTTCTTATTTGTTAAAACCTCATTTAATTGAACCTCGTTATTTTCGTCTACACCTCAAGACAAGTGTTACCAGTGAAAGTGTCCAGTGGTCGTGAACTATGCGTCTTCTTTCCATGGCCATGAACGTGAATAATTCAGGTAACTCATAGAAAACCATTGAACTTCAACAATGACTCAAGGTACTGTGAATTATGATTATTATTCTATGCCTAATTTTCAATATTCCTTTGTCTTATTATATCTCTAATTGCTTGAACTGATGTCAAGCTGGTCCTTCGGAAATTTAATTCATAGTTTTACTATTCAAATCATTATACTGTGCTCTAAAAACATTATTCTTTTTTCGTCCTCAAACCCAATAACAAAAGGTATCACTTACCTTTCAATCAATAAACTGGAGAACTGTGTGGGTTGGTTTTTTGCTGTCTCACAAGTTGTAGTTTATTTTCATTATTACACAGTAGTTTATTTTCATTATTATACAGTAGTTTCGACTCGACACTTGGATTAAAATATAAATTTAAAGAAAACTGAAATTCCCAGCTGGATCCTTACAGAGAAAATATGGCCTCACATTTCAATGTAAAGATACAACCGAAAATCTATTACTCAAACCAAAATTAATAAAATTAGTAATGTATCCAATCCCAATAATATCTCAAAATTACGATTTAACAAAAGTCTAATTACGCACGTTTTACACCCTTCCCCTTTTTTGAAAGTCTATAATTATTAAAACCCATTCTGTCACATCCGGAGTTCCTGGGACGTTCGTTTAATTTGGAAAAAAGTTGTTACCTCATAGCTGTTTCTTCAAATTGAATCTAGGCTCGGTGATCGAGCTCTACACGTCCAGATGGACAGGAGACAGCATAGCCTACCCCAAACTTCTAGGACGGCCATCGATTCAGAGGCGTCTCAGCAGCTTAAAGACACACGTTCATGAACCCGTAAATTGATGGATTCGTACGTTGATCCATCCTTTGATGTTCCTGTACTTACACCGCTGTTAGAATAAAAAAAATAAACTAGGATAATACAAATTAACTTAACTTCAGTTATATAATAAAATCAACCTACTTTAGGTTATATAAAACTCAAATCAATACTCATTACTTTAAAACATAAATAGACATTACCTACTTCAATCTCTTGATTTAATAGAAAAGAATTTATTTGTAATCAGGGTTATGCCCTATACACAAAGCGATGAGTACATAGGTAGTATTCCATAATAGGCCTACATAATTCACAAGTTGATTGAATTACTTTATAATAAGGTATTTCGACTATTGTTGTTAGTTTAGTCAGTTTTCTTACATAAATTACATATATGATGTAATTTAAAAGAATAAATTACATGATAGGTGTTTCCTAAATAATCAAGAAAGCTTTTCATTAGAATCAAAAAGACAAATAAAATCTATAACAAAAATACTGATAGAACTCATAATAATATACTATAAACATCAGTTAATTTGGATTTAAACAACAGTAATTGAAATTTGGGTTAATAGCTTCCTCTTCAAAAATAATTTAAAATCAAAAATATCATTCTCAATTCCTTCTTCTAATAAGTACTCTACATTTCTACATATTACACTCAAATGTATCCATCACAACAAATTTAACACTCTGATGGAAGCTTTCCTCGATAATCATTTCCTTAATCATATTATAAATCTATGATGTACCTTATATAGCGTGTCACAGATCCGCTCCATGGGGAGGACATGTGTCATAATCTTACTCCAAGGGGAGGGGGGACACGGAAATATATGATTTGAATTAGAAGACAATGAACTAAGATTGGGATCGTTCAACCATGAGTACGGTTTCTTCGTATAGTAGGTCTTACCTTGTGTTGGCAGATATTGCAGCCTATTTTGCTCTGTGGAGGGGGGTGGATGTACAGTAAAAAGGGAGTTAATAATTAAAATGATTGGATTAATAATAGAATAATTGAACAATTACAGTATTTGAGGTTATGATTTAACGGTATGTAGTTGTAGGTTAGGTTGACCAGCCTTTGTTTAACTGGACTATCAGTATTATTTAATTCAGGGTATCCAAGTAGAATGACTGGTGTATGGATGGAACAGATTGAAAAAATTAATTTGCTCAATAGAGGGTTTGGCGGTCTACAAAGGTAGCCGAAGTAAGGGATCTGAATTTCTGACTTAACCCTTTGCGATCTTAAAACTAAGGTATAGGTTGTCTTTGTCAGTCGGGTGGCCGCATGTACTGACCAGACCATTTTGCGTAGCAACTCAGATTTATTTCAACTAGGTTGTCCCAGCCGATCAGATGGCCATTGGGACTGGCCAACATAAAAGTCATGGAATGCTCGGCTGGCCAGCACCACTGGCCAACAATATAAATGTTGCATATAATACATATATATTTTTACACTGCTGTCTGTTCTGTTCAGTGGTGAGATCTACTGAGTATTCCTCTAACTAGATGATAGAACAATTCTGCAACTTTATAGTGAATAATAATAACAGCAGATGGCATATTGTCCACAGCTGTCTCAGTCTCGTGTCAACTGTACATTGTTTACATAATATGATAGAGAGTTTGTTTAGTCAATACGGTTACTTTTGCTTTCCATATCTTATATTATTTTCTTTACCAAGTTTGAGTTGCTCATGTCATTTAAGTGAATATGGAGAATATTTTAGGATCCGATAAAATACGAGACTACTTAGAAGAGGATTGTGACGAAGTTCATCTGATAGTTGATTCTGAGCATGACAGCGATGTAGATTCAAATAATTTGAGGTAAGAAATTCAAAAAAACGAGGAAGACAGTCTCAATTAGTAGATGATGAGAGACTTAATGGCAAATTGCATCTGCTCTATCAACTACCAGACGGCAAGACCAGAGACTGTGCCATTTGCAGTGATAGACGGCCAGGAAAAGAGAAAAAAAGAACAGTTTTTTTTTCTGTGAAACATGTTCAAAAATTCCCGGACTATATGTAGGTGAGTGTTTTGAGAAATATCATTGTAACAAAAAATTTTGATTGGACTTGACTGAATTAATTCACAGCTGAAAAAGAAGAAGATTTCAAGAATGATTATGCAAGATTTATCAATATGTTTAACTTTTAAATATATATTCCATTAAATTCATCATCTTGAATATAGGTGTATGTAAATAAAATAATACTTTTAGTTGAATTCATTTATGTTTTCCAATTTGAAATACACTCTGTAAAACCTGTAGAATTATTCCGAGTTGGTGGGAGGGAACTATCAATATGGCTGTCGAGCTGACAGTGAAAGTAGCTGTCGAGCTGGCCAGTAGCACTGACCATGCGAGCGTCGGAGACAACTCAGATTGAAATATTTCCGGGCAGCATATGAAACTAATGTGGCCAGTACAACTGGCCAAACGACCGCAAAGGGTTAACACTGTAGGTGGTAATATTATAGTGAGATGGAATTAAATCCAATTTAATAATAAAATGCAGTTCAACTTGAATCTGCTGAGTATAAATTATGCTGTCACTAGGATCAGACGGAGATAGTAATTTTGGAGTGAACTTTTTCTCCAAATGATGACTATTATATTTAGAATCCAATAATTGTGCCGTGGTTGGGAAAGATATTAGACCGCATTAAACAACAGACAGAATGGCAAATCCATGCGAACCAGGTCTCTGATAAGTACTATAGGTTGTAAGAAGGCAAAATGCTGAACCAAAATAGTAAATATTTCGAGTACCGAGTTTAATTCTAATGTTGTCTATACGATCTATTACCTCTCCTTGCGACGTTGATCGGCTGATAATGCAGGATTCACTTCACCTCGGTGTGATAGGCTAGTGGGAGTCGATTTATTATTTGATTCTGCGGGATATTCCCAATAAAAAGATTTATTACTTGATAAGAAAATCGACCACCATTTACCACCAGAAGAAATAATAGTCTAATAATAGATAATATACTCGATAATGTCTGACTATTGCAAAACAGGATGTGTCCTGCACGATCAATATGTGTCAGTCGAGGAAGAACGAACTTGGAGGTGTAATGAAGTAAACCCAGTTTAATGAAACGGTAATATGGATATATTCTGAAAGATATACTTTTACAGCAAATATTGAATAAAATAATGAACAGATTTTACAAATTATGATTTTTAATCAATATAGAATGAATATTGGTTGATAGTGGATCTGAATCTTTAAATTATGAATATTTTGTAAAAATTCGGTACTCTTTGATTGAACAAAATGAAATAGATACTAGCCCTTGGAAAGGGTCATAAACTGCACTAGTTAAATAGGCAAAAAATAAGTTAATACAAAATTATGATTCAGAAAATGGAACAAATGAATAATTAAAATTATTCTCAGGGTGTGGTTTCGCGTAAGGGAATTAGACCTTTTGGCTAAGTACAGCGTGAATATTTAAATTTATTTAATACTATAAAAATCAATTATGATAACTTTTGTACCCTTAAAACTATAGTCATGACTTTTCTTAAATGGACGAATTTGTACGCTGTGCAATTTTTGTAGATTTATGGGGATCCCCTTTTATATATTCGAATAACTTACGTAGACTTTTGTTTCCGTTTTTGGTTTTCGAAATATATTCGGCCATAGAATATATCGTTCCGGCTGGATCCTTCCGTGTGGCGAAAAACGTTGAACAGACTTCTATAATATAATTTCGGGGTTTATTTAAATGAAATTGAAAGTCTTAATATCACAATTGTTATAGGAACTTTGGAACAACTTTTTTTAAAACAGAAAGACAAAGACTGAATTACATTATGATCGATTATTAGTCGAACTGCCTTCTCAATTTGCTACTTGTTAACAAGTTAGCTTTGGTCTGTTTTGGGGTTATGTTTTTGTTTCAAAACTGACCTTCAAATATTGTATTACTGATCAAATTAATAAACATACAAACATATATGGCTTTTTCCGTTGACAAATTTTTAAAAGGTATATAATTACTGATTTATTTATTTCATACTTTGTAGGTTAGATAACAGTCGTCTATCTACCTCAGATAAGATTTGAGTGTTTTTCGGTGATAGAATTTATTTCGTTCTCATAACGGCCTATGAATAAATCCATTATACAGTTTGAGGGCTGCACAATCTTTGGTACATCACAAGCGGTTATAGGAGGAAAATCTCCATTGTGAGGTGACAATTTGATACTCTCTCTCTTCTTAATTGAAGCAACTACAGAGGCGGAAAAAAACTAAAAATGCTACTGGAACAAAAGGTTCCAGAGCCAAATACTAAAAAGGCCTAAAGCTGGCATGAGAGCCATGATTAACACAAAGCTCTGATCAGACTACATTTTGTACTGCTTATGACAGAGGACAGACGCTGAGTGAATCCACTTTGCTTTTCTCATCTTGCCGTGGACAGCTGTGTGATCGTCCATACTAGATAGACCTAACCAACATTAACTGTGATTGGCAGTTACTATTTTCTAGAAAAATTTCCACCAATAGAAAGGAACGTTACAACTACAATTTAAGATACATTCTCCCACCAAGTGACAGCTATTTTTCCTTGACAGCTATAAATTCCTTGCCTTAAAAGGTCGTGAACCAGACTGCTCCTCCAGGAAAATTGTTGATCTTCTCAGTACCACAACTTCTACACACACACTTACAGAGTCGACACTACACAACGCAGAAAAGCAAGGGTCATGAACTAAGCTGATACTCCAGGAAAATTGTTGTTATTCTTAGGATCATAGCTTCTACGCACACACTTACAGAGTCAACACAACACAACGCAGAAAAGCAAAACAGCAAAATCCATTTTCACAACAGGCTAACTTCTCAGGCTAATTCGCATAATTCTCATCACTCACTATTGTAACAATATTTATTGTTACAATACAAGCGAAATGGCAGTCACTCACTGACTGACTGACTGACTGACTAACTCACTCACTTGCAGAACTAAAAATCAACCAGACCAAAAACGTTCAAATTTTGTAGGTATGTTCAGTTGGCCCTTTAGGAACGCACTAAGAAATCTTTTGGCAATATTTTAACTCTAAGGGTGGTTTTTGAGGGTTTAAAGTTCGTCTTTTAGCAGCTCTGTATATTCTTCTTATTCTCTTAATTATAATTGAAAAATGCCATACCATATGTTAATATAGAACTATAATCTAGAGAGAGTACCTCTTCAAAAAAGTTGTTAACTGGTAACTAAATTAATCATTTTGTCAGGTTGGCATTAAGTTGGGTTGACTTTGTTAGGTTGGCACCAAGTTGAAGATAGAAATGCATTTATCGCGGAAAAATTGATTGGGCACTGCTACTTCAATCAGAACTATTCCTGGGAATATTATATTACTAGCCGTCAGGCTCGCTTCGCTCGCCATATCCGTTTAGCCAGATGTTTAGTCTGGACCACCGACTGGATCGTCTTAACATATGATAAAAATGCTCAAATGAAAGATGCAGGCGAGCGAAGCGAGCCGGATGGCTAGTTCGTGTATATAAGAACAGTTTATTACCTCAATCAGTTAAGTACAAAGAAAGTTTTGGTTCAGCTATTATCACGCACTTATTGGTTCTAGAGTAAACTATGCATGTGCAATGTTCATATTTAACCAGTGATTACTGGTCAGAAAATATAATGTAAATAATTTGTAATAAGCCTAAACGATTTAGTTCAATGACACTTTTCAGAGAATTATCTATATTACCACAAAAACCTTTCCTATATAAATCGATTCTGGATTTCGCTTAAAATAATTTAGAACATAATCATATAAATATAAAACTAATTTTCAGGAATTCACAAGACATTAACCTACCAAAACATAAGTTGGAGCACTCCAGACGCCACTTCAAACACATATAGAAATAAAAATATACAATTCACTTCCACTAACAGCAAGAAAAATAACCTCAAGTCAGCGTTGTAGGAGAAATATGAAAAAAGTCGCACAAATAGATAATGCAAATGTCTTATTTTCTAAAGTAATTCGAAAATTATTGCAAATATTTTTGAATACCAGCCAAATTAGAAAGATGACCATCAACTTATTCGTTCGTTTATTACAGTAGTATTATTTAAAAAAAAATAAAAACAAACTACATCGAGAACAATTGAACTTATTTAACATATGTGTTCCCTATCAGAAAACCAGACTGAGAACACTACATTGGATAATAATGAATCATATACCATTGTTGAAAAAGTACATGCATGCATGCACTCATCCACACACTCATACACGCGTCCATTCATACTCTTTCACACAAAAACCTCCGTTTTTACGTTTCTGCTAAGCATTAAATTGTCTATAGTTTTGATTAAGGTAATATTCTAATGTTGTTGAGTCTCCTACTGAAATTTTGAAGAAAATGCCAGTAAAGATGTTTTCAGAAACATTGATAACTATAGAATCATATTTATAAAAAAATTAAAAAGTGGCAAAATACAGCTGAAAGGAATTAAATGAAATAAAATAGATATGACAATAGGATTATCGGATTTAATTATACAATTTTAAACAACTATTCATTGGAATTCATGCTTCAATTTCTTCAAAAACTTGATATTCATCCGAATACTTTTTGTAGCTTCCCAATTAGGCTCAGGCAGACTGGGCACCTGACTGGAAGCGGATAATCATACTCAGTACTTATCGATCCATCTCCATTTGTCATCTGCAAATACTGCCTATCTCTCACCCAATTACTAATGCAGTGATAGCACCCCACCCAATGACCGCAGGTTGTACTCAACCTGCTGGCTTCTTATTTTGTGCAAAACAGACAGACATTTCGCCCATCACCAAGAGTTAACTCCTCTTGCTCGTTAAAATCTTCCAGCAGGTGAGTAACTTGCTGATCGACAAACTCTGTGGTACACATCTCGAAAGGTGTGTTTGGGTTGAACGATTTCACTTCAAGCCTGTATTCCTTCAATGATTCATCAACCAACTCATTCTGATTTTCAAGTTGGTTTGTTTCTGTTCCTTCAGTCCATTCTTCATGAAGAATTCCTACTGGTTGTGGCTGCAGATAAGGATTCTCATCTAAAATGTTGAGAGTGACTAAGTCTGCTGCATCGACATCATAATCATCTTCTTCTTCCCCTTCTTCTTAATTTATCACATTCGACTCATTGTAGGCAACTTTATGGCTTGCTGCAAATATGAAATTATTGAGGCTTATTTCCTCTCTCACCAGCCTTTCTTCCAGACTCTTTATTGCAGTGTCTTGAAGCAGACACTTCATTTTTTTCTTCCTCGAGATTTCAATCCCTTGGGACAGTTGAACAAAGTAGTTTGTCTCCTTTATGGAAATTGACCTCTATCCATCTGAAAACATAATGGAGGTGAATTTATCAATTGTAGGCCTGAGATAGGTTTGAGTGGTGATTTTTGAATTCCAATTTACAACTTCGGCAACTGAAATCTTTGAGCATACTCATTAGGCCTATTATCCACACCCTATACTACCACTTAATTAGCGAATCCCAATATTACTAGTGAGCCCCCTGGGCTGGAGAACTCGATTGCAAACTACTAATTTGGTATTGGCAACTTGGGTTTGATGCACATTTGGGTGTATTCACGCAGCGTGCAAGTGGCACGCAAATGTGCATCAAGCTTTATTCATAGCTCAGCTCAGGCTATCCTGAAAGAAAATCATAACAACAAGTCCAGTAACTCTTGAGCCCCCGTAGTGGAACACTGGTGAATTTCTAATTATATTAGGCCCAATACTCCTCAACACTCAAAAAAACGCATTATTCTTTCAATGGCAATTTAATTTTCAAGAAAATTTAAAACTATAATGTACAAGTTCCTGAAATCCAAACCTAATTAACAAATAACAACAATAATTAAAAAGAAAAAAATATCGGTACACTATATATGCTAGACACACTCATATATCGGGTATGATGGTAAACACTATTGGAAAAAATATGCCTAGAGACACACTCAACACTCACATTCTCACAGCACTAGAAAACATTATGTGTGACAATTCGAATACCAACTGACTGAAATGGTGAGAGGCACAAGAAGAACTCATGAGTAGTATATTTTGTAGACAATGAAGTGGTTGAAATGACTTGGGTTTTCCAAAGGGTGGTACTGATTTGCCAAGACGACAGGTCAGTAGCCTACCTGGTCAAAATACCAGGAAGCCTCTATTCTACTTCCCTATTGTACATCCCCTCCTCCACATGGACCAGAATTCTGACAATACACCACATTCCTCTGAACAAGAATATTGTTTTGTTGCTGGTACCTGACTAATTTCTGGAAGCACAAAATGAACTTTCATTTCTGGGTCTTCATCAGCACTGCCGATTTTTTTTGGGCGGCCCTGGACTTGATAAGACTGATTTGATGAATGATTACACTATTCATAAGATGACTACTAAGATATTATGAATTGAATTGCTAATTTATTATATAACAGACTATAAGCTGAATTCTTAAGATAAGGCCTCATTGCCTAATCTACATGCAAATTGTTTGTATTAATCGGTCAATATATTTCTTATTTCTAGACATTTGGTAGTAAAAGGAAATCACATTGCGATTTGAACAGTGGATAGTAACTTTGAAATTCAGTTGCTCAATTCATTTCGGCTTGATACTATCATTTGTAATTATAGTTGATCAGAAATATGCATTGTATATAATGTTTATATTTCAGTATGACATTCGAGTGAGATGAACGTAGCAAGATGGAAGCGGCTGGCTACAAGTTTAGTTCAACCACTGGTTTTGCCAATTTTGCTATGGATGGTACAAAAATGGATGTACCTCTACGATACCTGCTGGGCTTTGCCGAAGACTATAGAAAGATTCTGTTGAATGTGAAACAAGAGCTGGTGTTGAGATGTAGCCATAATTTCAATGACTGTGTGAATGTTGCCGGTGCTAATGTTACAATCACAAAGCTTGTGGAGAATGCCCTAAGTGGAAGTGTCTGATGATGTAAGAATGTGTCTGCTACAGATTGTGCAGAATCACACACCAATCAGTATACCATTTCGACATTGGGAATTGTATGAGTACCCAACCCTGCCGCAAACTACAAAACATACATGGACTGTCAAGTCAACAACTCAGCATGAGAAGCCACGCTACATTGTAGTTGGCCTGCAGACTGCAAGACGAGGTGTAGCAGCAGCTGACAGTTCAAAATTTGACAAGTGTAGTATGAAGGATATTCGAGTGTTTTTAAACAACAAATACTACCCGTATGAGAGCATTTATGGCGATGATGATCTTGTCTACAACATGTATGCAGCTTTCAATGGAGTCTACAATCATGATAATGCTCGCTCATCTAAACCTCTGCTTGAAACAGGAGCTATAAGCACTGATAATATAATGTTGTTTGCTTTCGATTGCTCCCGCCAAAATGAATCACTAAAAACTGGAAGTGTCGATGTGAGGATTGAGTTTGAAGCTACTGCCAACATACCTGCCAATACATGAGCCTACTGCCTAATGATTCATGAAATGATCAAAGAGTACCGACCATTGACTGGTCTAGTACAGTCAGCATAGAGAGAATATAAAATACTTATGATATGGATTGTGCAGCTCATTCTCATGTGGAGCGTTGAATGATACAGTCATGTTCAAGTCGGCTACTGTTACCTTCCCCACTAAGGAAGAAGGAGAGATAAGTGAAGGAGAGGATGTGTTAGACAAAACGTTGATGAAGGATGCTTCTACAAGTACTACAGACCTACATACTGCTTCTGATGATGGCGTGGTATTTGAGGACTGTAGTGGAGACGACAACTTTGCAACATTTACACCAAGAAGAGCTAGCAACATTTTCGGTCCACTACCACTCTACCTGATAAACTTCCAAGGATTTGAGGGACTGGGTCATGATTTCATTGTGAAGGAGATGGCAGTACTGGAATGTGATAATAATTATCATGTAACAACTCATCACTACTTTTTCAAGCCACCCTACCCAGATATGCTGTTGAAAGCTAGTGCGGTGCTTGACAACAATTGTCTACATCAAGCTAGACATGGACTAAGATGGTTGGTCAAAGGAGCCGGTCAACAACATCTTCCCTACAAAGCTCTGAAACCAATTGTTTGCAATATGATTGGACGATGGCTGGCTGACAGCAACTTGGGACAGTCAATCAAGATCTTTGTCTATGGATATGACACAATCGCTCTATTGGACAAGCTGCTGCAGCTGGATGATAAGGAGAATATAGAGTATGTCGACTTGACATCACCCTATCTCTACTACAACATACCGAACCTGGAAGAATTGTTGAGGACTAGCGCTGGACATGGAAACTACTGCCCGGAGCATTACCTACTCAACTATGTGGAGTCTGTGTGGAAGAAGCTGACTGGATCAAGGAAGGAGTCTATGGATGCACCACTACTCTGCGCAATCAATATTGTGAACTCAACCCATGATTGGATTATGAAGACAATGCTGGAAGATAGATATTTTTGTCGTAACCTTTTCATGTCAATAAATAAACATTTGATTCAATTTACTGTTTTATCATTCACTTTTTCCCCCACCACAATCATTATAGACTATATTATATAAGTGGAGATGTTTGTCTCTTGAACATCAGTCAATTGCTAACTGTTGACAATGTCATACTTTAAAGGTTATGTTCTGTTTGGCAATAGCCAACAAGTACCTTTGGATACTATCTACAGTCTCAAGTATAGTGAAGTAGCTGTTGTAAATTTGGCTAAAGTCTATAATTGGCGAAATGAGGATGTGATTGAATTGATCTTTGATGATCGTTCATCCTGAAAGTATTGGTGTGAAATTGAATGTGGTGACAAGAGTCTAACTCTTATCAGTAACAACAGGAAGGTGACCTTTGCAGGATTCTCATACTGCAGAGATGATGGAAGTGTGAAGAGATTCAGAGTTACAGAGGGCTGTTCAGGAGACCTTGCTCCCCTAATATCCATCTACAGTGCTGCTTTTCGGGATACTGTACAAACTGATGGAGTATGCAGCATTTCAGAACAAGAGGAAAGGTCGGCAGAGGTCTATTGGGAAACCACAGAATATAGAAGAGGATTTTCAATCACGAATATATATATTATTTTTTATAATGGAAAATGAATGCATATGGGAAGAATAAAAATATCGTTTTCTCTTCTCTACCCACTACATAAAAAAATATATCCTCTGGTTCTGTTGATACTGACCTTTTATACTTACCTTTACCGCCTTGGATTTGAACTTGGAACCTCTGACTTGGAAAGCTGACATGCTAGCCACTACACCATAGAGGATTTATGTTTAAAGACTCAAATTATATAGAATATGATACTTCTTCCTACCAATAATAGCAAGGAATTGAGAAGTGAGTCATGATGGGGTGACATCATCATAGACCTGTTGAAACAGGAAAAGTTATCCCCACCACCACCACTTTTCTCTGTTCGGTTGTCAGCTGAGAGGTATCATAGGACCGATGATTATACAAGAGAAGAGAAGCTGTTTCATTTCTATATTCTTTTCAATAATTGAGATTTGATAATTAATACTATATACTTGCACATTTTCGTTATTATTCAACAACTCCCTTATCACTTGGCTATTATTATGTTATACAGACCAGTTGAAACATGAAAACTTTCCTGTTGAGTCATAGTTGAAAAAAGTTATTTCAACAAAAGATATCCATCGTGGTGTAATGGTTTACAAACAATTACACCTACACTCTACCTACCTACATTCCTTAACCAAACATCCTACATCCCCATATATACAATGGAGATTCGAACCCAGGTCCTCATGAATAATTCAAACCAGAGTCCTCTAGAATGAAAAGCAGAAGTGCTAACCACTACACCACGGTGGATATCTATTTACTTGTTGTTTATTATGTATACTTTAACAACTATATCCAAGCTCATTGCAGCTTCTAGTGAGCTGTAAGTGAACACTGACTGAACAGTGACTGAATACTATCAGATGCTGTTCTGGGAAATATAACTGGGAGAATATATCCCTTGTGATACAATGATTTGATCACACTCTAGAATTCATATCTGAGGAATAAGAATCAGCAATTCATTGCCACTTTTATTGAGCATATACTATTTTATTGAAGATCAAAACGGTGGCTGTGTGTCCTAGGATACTTTTTCACAAAGAGAAGTGTGTGGCTGTGTGCTGAAATGCCCCATTCTAGAACTGAACAGATGTGTCTTGTATGGCTCTTGACTGAACACTGATGGTCCCCCCACTGTTGTGAACACTATATATACACTCCAGAGTGGGTGGGAGACCTTCTGATTTATTTTTATTAATTTTTGATTTTTCATTATTAATTTTTATTAGTTTTTTCTTCAATGTTTATTGATTTTTGATTTTTCGTTATTAATTTTTCTTCATTACATTTTTTTTCAATTTTTTTTTGGAAGTTTTTCCTCCTCAAGTTTTTTATAATTTGACCTAGACCCTGACCTTGACCTTGACCTTTGACTTTGAGGTTAGGTTAGGTTGAAAATTTTTTCCTAAGTTAGGTTAGGTTAGGTGGAGAAGTCTGGCACAGTGCGCCATAATTGGCAATTTTATACTACTGCCATTCCTTAATGGCATCGCATAGGTTCATCAAAAATCTAGTCATGATGATTCAAACCAAACCACCTAAAAAAGGTTTAAAAGTTGCATTTTTTAGTGTTTTGCTTACACGCTCATATCTTGAAAACAATGTATTCAACTAACTATTCAAAAATGAAGCTTGATACATTCTCTACACTTTTTGTGAAATCTTGTGATATTCCCAACAGTACCCCAGATATTCGCCCTTGAAGGTGTGTAATTGTTGAAGTAGCAGGTTTTTATACAATGTTTTGCTCTTTCAGGGCTTATTACTTCCCAATAATGCAACATAAAATGGGGACTTTTGATATGTTCTCCTCCTAACTAGTCCCAACAAATCTGCAAAGTCAAAAATTTTGTTTAAAACATTCCCTCCAAATTCCTTTGTCAATTGTTGTATTGTTGCAGAAATGGATATTTCACACTCAACACTAAAGCTGCTGCAAAAGGTGTAGAGAAATTTGTAAAAGTGTGAAATTATACATCAAATTGAGGAGAATTTAATGCTCTATAAGCTCATAATCAACATGGATTTTTCCCATCGATTTTTAAGAATTTATAAGAGCAAAAATAGACAAAAATTGGTGGCAAATGTGTTTTTTTTTTTTTTTAAAATGTCACACCTTCAAGAGTGGATATCTCGAAAACTAGAGAAGATATAAAAAAAGTTGTAGAATGAATATTGTAGGAGATTATGTAAGCTTTAATTTGTTATATGACAGTTAAGTCCTTAAGATACACAGTTTTTGAGTTTTATGCGAGAAACCAAAAAATGGTACATTTAAATCACCTTTTGATATGTTCACCTCCTTATTACCCTCAACAGATCTGCGGGGTCAAAAATTGTCTTCCAAACATTTCCCTCTATACCCTTTTTTAACATTCATTGCCTGGACTAAATGTCAACCAGGGGTTGGGTGACTTTGTCTAACTTTGAAAAATATATGGTAAAAAGTTAATTTTCAATATTTAGGCTATACAAAGTAAAACCAAATATCAACCTTTAAATTGGATAATTAAATTGAAAACAAATGAAACCCACTTCAAAAAATTACAAGTTATTTATTGAAAAATATTTATGTTTCTGCTGCCTACAAATTTTTTGTAACGTTGAGGCATGTTGGCTCCAGCTTCGGAATAAGCAAAAAATGAATATTGAGAACATATTCATTTTAAGCAAGGTGAATAATTATGTTTTATTAGGTAGAATATCATATTTTGAATTGTATTCGCATCTTATATCCTGCATAATAACACAATTTTTATACTAGGACAAAGTCACCATAATTTTAACCTAAAATGACTTTCTAAATGATCACTATATATACCAATTGAAATATAATAAAAAAAAAATGAAATGTACTCGCCGATATTATAAGTCTTTTAGAAATAAGTTTTCTAATAGGCTATGAAGTTTTCAGACAACAAAATCACAAGATGAAGCAAGAAGCTAGATTTTATGTCAATAATTCAAGTAATATATCAAGATTTGACAAGATATAAATTGTAAAACCTAGATAATGATCAGGGCTATGGATATAAATGTTAAACATTGATTTCGGATAACAGATATCGGAGATAAAACGATTTGAATCTTTTTCCGTGACATGGGTCAAAGTCACCCCAGTCGACGGTATTTTACAAAGGCGACTTTCTAGAAGTATTTTAAGCCTAGGTGATGAAAAATGATACAATATAAGTAGCGTTATAATAAATGAGGTTATGTAGAGTTCTTTTTTATAATTGTATTAACTTAATGATAAGTTAATAGAAAAAATATAAAATAAAATACCGGTAATAATTGCTATGGATTCACAAAAAAGGCTTGTAGTGCACCCAATAAAACACAGAAAGCGAGATAGGCTGAGGAGTTAAGCTATCTGTGATAATAGGAAAACAGCTGCCATATAGGAAAACTTTATTTTCTATATGAGAACATAGCAAATCAAGTATAGGTGCCTCAGTACCTGGGTTTACTTATTGCAAATGTTAATTTATTTCATTAGATTATTGGAAAACATCAACTTTATTTCATAGCTTTTATAAATTTTCTAGTTTTTAATGTTCCCAAAGACCTGGCATTACTGGGAAGCGCTGAAGAAGTTAAATCATAAAGAAGTAAATAAACCATTCACAAAACTTAAGTACATCTAGTTTCAATAGGTTGATATTAAATGAAAACTCACTTGGTAGCTTTTTGATATTCCATTAGCTTTATTAACTTAGAGCCATTCGTTCACCACAGAAAACTCAAAATATAAGGTACAATATAGGCAGTAGTAAGGATGATAAGCAGGAAAGCAATTGCTATTGTTATCTGAAAAATAGTTTCCAATTAGGCCTAGCATAAATTAAATATATGGGCTAAGTGAATTATCATCAGAATAAAACTAAATAGCCAAAATAAGTTGAATAGATAAAATTAATATGGTACACTACTCTAGTTTTAAGTTTGCTGTTTTTGAAAACATTGAAAATATAAAGTTGTATTTCTTATTGTATTACTTTATGTGATACCCATGATTATAAAATAAAGTGATAAACAATAAAACAATATTAATCAACCAATCTCATTGATTCACAGTGAAACTTGCTTATTGTTTAACTCTAAATGTATAAGGAAATACTTTACCTATGTAACTAAGTTAATGACCAACAACCTTGAAAAATAAACATTAATTTATTGTTATCATAGATAAATAGCAACATAAACTGTCATAATATTTCATAGTCCAGGCGCTGGCTTACATTGAGCATACATGAGAGAGGCAGAGAATTTGACTTCGGATTATTGTTAGGGGGTCTTTAGTGTATATGAAACTCGATGTCGTCACGTCCCAGGGTGGTCGACAGCTTGGGGGGGGAGAGGGGTAAGTTGTAAAAAACGCGCGTTTATAAAATCGCCTGTCCTGCAGTTACTATTCATAGTACAGCTTTTAATTTTTTCTCAATATTATGTACACATGACTGGCTTTCAATGTGGCCCTATACTTTTTTGCGATAAACCGCATAGTTTTTCCGTAAAAAAATAAAATATCTCGAAAAATGTATTTTTTTATTATGGACTTTTTGTTATTTCTCGAATATTCAAGTAATTAGCCGACTTAGAGGGAAAGGCTTCCAATAAACGTTGTAGGCCGTTTCTTGCTGAATCCAATGATATATATAGTTTGGGGGTTACGATCATAGATGCGGCGGTGGGAGGGGGATAAGTAGCACTGTTACGCTGCGGCGCGGTCCTCCCCCATGATTAATGTGCGTAATGGCCTGTCTATCGCATCGCTCCTACTAGTCTATGCATTCAAATTATGTATTTCAGGAACGCTATCTTATGTATTTTCGGTCGCTGAACACGATTTTTCAACTCTCAAGCCTTAATAATTGATAATTCTCATCATAATATACAAATTATGGTCAAAATTACAAACTTCATCTCATTATCATTATTTATGATTACATTGTAATGATAAACCATCCTATTAGGAATCCTATATGTGTTTCTTAATCGATAAAAAACTGATATTCCATTAAGAGAGAATAATTATTCGATTTAGTTCAATGATCACTTTGGAATTGCGAAAGTCAAGTAATGGATTAAGTTAAACAAATAATATAGGCTACCCCATATAGAGCACCGTGTAAGAGGAGAAATATTTTCTTAATATAAATTTACAGTTGAAACACAAATAATGCCAATTACTCCCATGTGATATGACTAAATATTTGATTACAAAGGAGATACAACTCTAAAGCTGAGTTTACACCAAAGTTATTAAGGAGATGTTAATATAACTTAATCTTTATAGATTCTATTAGATTGAACATAACTTATCATACAAATATGATAGACATTTGTGTTTGCCAAGTTCCGTTCAATCTAATAGAATCTATAAATATTAAGTTATTGGTGTAAACGCAGCTTTATCAACTGATTTCTGTAACTTATATCTACTCATCTGGCTGAGTTTGACTGATTGTCTTGGGGTGGTAGGCTACTTGAATGAAAGTGGAATGAGAGATATCTTTGTTGAATTTGAAATATTTGGAGAGAATACTGTTGGAAATCTATTGAGGGGAGATCAGTATAATTAAGGTGTGAGAGCAAGCAATCAATTCAATGAAACAACTACAAGGACTCATGAACGGTTCAAATATGAGAGATTGTCAAAGTATATTTGAAAGAAGTCAGGAGCTATTTGTAGAGTTTTTTTAGAATCAAAATCAATGACTACTTGAAATATTTATGACTGATTATTGTAACATAGTTTAAATTATCTTAAATTGTATTCATGCTCATAAGGATGGACTCTGGTATTGCACATAGAAACTGTTCGAGAGAAGATCACATAATTTTTTCATTCAATCACACAAACTATGTTATAAAGTCTGTGTCATATCTAGAAAATATAAAAAATACCCATAGAAGTGAAAAAAAATTTCCAATAAGGAAACATTAACTCTATACAGTCAATACATTGACTCTCTGTCAAATAAATCCTTGAAAATTTAATAAATGTGACAACCGATCATGCTTTAAAGCAAACCCTCATTAGATCATCCAAAACTGAGTGATTGGAATAGCTAGTTCTTCAAAGGCTTTCCTAAAATGGCTGCTACTACATAAATAAATCTTCCATCAAAGATATTCTGTTCAAGTATGTTGACATCATTATGGATATCACTGGAGACTGTGAAGAAAGTCATCTAATGAAGTAAAACAAGAATAATGAGAGATGAGAATGATTTCCAGAAGCATAATCTTCTCAAGAGAACATAACATTTTTCTTCAAGACTCTGATGGACAACAGAATCTGCATAATGTTATCAATGGTCTGGAGGCAAGTGAAGAAGTGTATGATTCTCTTTTGAACGTATAGAAAGAAATAGTTATTCGGTCTCCAACGATTTTTATCTGAACATAGTTGTGGCAAATTGTAAAAGTGTATTCTCACCTATAAAAAGAAACAGAGTTCTTTCATTCTCCACGATGCAATCGAACAAAAATCCTAGTCTTAGTTAATTCTAGAACAAAAAGATCTGATCTCTGTATTTTTACTAGGTAGCTGTTTAAAGATAATTCAGCATTGAAGTTTTAGTGCAGCATGCATTTCTACAATAACCGCAATCTCTGTCAACATCTGATGGATATTTGAAAAAAACTCTTAATCTCACTTGGCCTATGAAATTGTAAGTGAAACTAGTTGTGGATTTGACTAAATCCCTAAATATCGTTGACAAATTCGCATAATGATGACATGGCTCTCCTGAATTCAACTCCTACTTCACTTTTCAAAACTTCAATATGCTGCAAGATTATGGAAACTTTGTGATGAGAAGAGTTATGAAAATTCTCAATAAAGATGGAGTTGTACAGGTGGACATAGCTTTTCATGTCTATGGTCTAAAATCAAACAAAGGTAGTGAACATATTAGAAGCAGCAGAGTAAAAGAATCACTCCAATAATATGCTCTCCAAACCATCGAGACTTGATTTCTAAATCTGTGGCAGAGATTTATTAATGTGACATGCAAGAATCTATAAAGGAATTATCCATACGTTAGCTACGTGCAGGAATACATACATTCATTCATTCATTTGTGGATAAAATTACAAATCTTATAAATATGTTTGGAAAAGAATAGCAGGCATGGCCCAAAACTATTCGAATCCCAAATTTTGATACTGAATAACTTGTTACCATTTCAAAACAGTCTGAACGGGAACACCATAATGGATGAATCAATCAAAAGTTTGTGAATTATTATTATAATAATACTGTTAGTAATAATATGAATGAATATTTAAATTTTGATTTGACACATATCTATTATTATATTGGATATAATTTCTTAAAAGTCCACGACAAACTGAAAATTCACGAAAGATTAACATTTTCATACAAAACATAATCATTATGATAATGAATGAATGATGAATTCCTTTTCCACCATGAAGAACTAAGAAATTCCACAAATATTTCTTGGAAACTAACTGACCACTATATCAAGTAAGCGTGGCCAGTGTGCAATTAATAATATAATTTAGCCTGCAGCGCATCACAATAAATTAATTTGAAATAAAAACAATAGAACATAAACATATATAAATATTAACTTTATTCTATCCTAATATATTTCTTGAAACCCAAGTTTCGTTTATTTCAAACAGTCATTTCTTAGTTTCCTTGCAGAATGAGATGAAGTTTGTAATTTTGACCATAATTTGTATATTATGATGAGAATTATCAGTTATTAAGGCTTGAGAGTTGAAAAATCGTGTTCAGCGACCGAAAATACATAAGATAGCGTTCCTGAAATACATAATTTGAATGCATAGACTAGTAGGAGCGATGCGATAGACAGGCCATTACGCACATTAATCATGGGGGAGGACCGCGCCGCAGCGTAACAGTGCTACTTATCCCCCTCCCACCGCCGCATCTATGATCGTAACCCCCAAACTATATATATCATTGGATTCAGCAAGAAACGGCCTACAACGTTTATTGGGAGCCTTTCCCTCTAAGTCGGCTAATTACTTGAATATTCGAGAAATAACAAAAAGTCCATAATAAAAAAATACATTTTTCGAGATATTTTATTTTTTTACGGAAAAACTATGCGGTTTATCGCAAAAAAGTATAGGGCCACATTGGAAGCCAGTCATGTGTACATAATATTGAGAAAAAATTAAAAGCTGTACTATGAATAGTAACTGCAGGACAGGCGATTTTATAAACGCGCGTTTTTTACAACTTACCCCTCTCCCCCCCAAGCTGTCGACCACCCTGGGACGTGACGACATCGAGTTTCATATACACTAAAGACCCCCTAACAATAATCCGAAGTCAAATTCTCTGCCTCTCTCATGTATGCTCAATGTAAGCCAGCGCCTGGACTATCAATGGAAAAATTCAAATTAACCTTAATAATGAAATACTTACCAACATGAGAGTCAGTTTCTTTCTTGTTATGATAAAGATTTTTTTATTGGGTAGGCTACATTATTGCTACTCCATTTTATAACTAATACCGTAGCCAACAGTAAAAACACGAATTAAAATTATATTGGTTTATAAAATAATAGTCATGTACATATTATGCAAGTTTTCGAAACTCTGTTATCTGTTTCAAACAAGACTGACGACTGTTGATTCTTGATTGTTGATGAATTTATTTTAGGTTAACTATAGAGAACCCTTCATTTGTTTTGCAATAAATTTGTATCATCCCACATCAACCCAGTCTTGCTAATAACGATCGATATTGTGAGCTCAATATATTTCCAATTTCACATACTTCCAATTCCACCAGCTGACAAGATATTTTGAGTTCCATTGGCCTGCACAATATTCGGAGTTCCGCCTGTCAACATATTTGGAGTTCCATATATTTCTAATTCCGGCTAGCTGCAAGATATTTCGAGTTCCAGATATTCCCAATTCATGCGACCCTCTTACCTTGTCTAAATTCAGCATTGTAATGCTCATAATTATATTAAATATCCATATACGCATTACAATGCTGTATTCAGAAAAGGTGAGCTTAGTGCATGTTCGGGATTGAGGATATTGCAGAAATAAAAGGAGTAGAGAATAAGACTGTATTAAAATGGTGGACCAGAGGAAGGGGTGAGAATACCACAAAATGTGATGCGAGGATAAAAATAATGACATTTTTAAATGAATCTAAATACCTTGATATTGTTCCTTGTCACCATATGTAGTTGAAGCATTGGTTCGTTGGTGTGGCCACATGTAGAGTCAATGATTAATCTCTTGAAGCACTTTTAGGTATTTCACTATTTGCGGTAAAAGGTCGGAAATGAGGTGGAACAATATTGCGGGAAGGATTGAGGTATGAGTTATGGTTTGTCACTGCCGGTATAATAATTTATCATAATAAGAATTAAATGAGGTTCTCCACAATACTGGTAATAATGAGAGGTTATAACGAGAGCGGTTTAAATGAGAGTGGTTTAGAAGTTTCTCCTGACGGTCACTTGCTACAAATGCAAAAACCATGGACACTTCCACTGAACACATGCGCTTAATTACAAAGAAAGGGTAACTGCGCAACCACAAGTAACTGAAGGCTGGCGGCAAATTACAGTTTAGCTTAGGACTCTCAAGCTACAATAAAATGATAATACTAAATACGAAACATAGCAGGGGCCTTGAATAAGTTGAATAAATAGAATTAATATGGTACGCTACTCTAGTTTTGAGTTTGCTGTTTTTTAAAACATTGATAATATAAAGTTGTATTTCTTATTGTATTACTTTATGTGATACCCATGATTATAAAATAAAGTGATGAACAATGAAACAATCAACCAATCTCATTGATTCACAGTGGAACTTGCTTATTGTTTAACTCTAAATGTATAAGGAAATACTGTACCTATGTAACTAAGTTGATGACCAACAACCTTGAAGAATAAACATCAATTTATTGTTATCATAGATAAATAGCAACATAAACTGTCATAATATTTCAATGGAAAAATTCAAATTAACCTTAATAATGAAATACTTACCAACATGAGAGTCAGTTTCTTTCTTGTTATGATAAAGATTTTTTTATTGGGTAGGCTACATTATTGCTACTCCATTTTATAACTAATACCATAGCCAACAGTAAAAACACGAATTAAAATTATATTGGTTTATAAAATAATAGTCATGTACATATTATGCAAGTTTTCGAAACTCTGTTATCTGTTTCAAACAAGACTGACGACTGTTGATTGTTGATGAATTTATTTTAGGTTAACTATAGAGAACCCTTCATTTGTTTTGCAATAAATTTGTTTCATCCCACATCTACCCAGTCTTGCTAATAACAATCAATATTGTGAGCTCAATATATTTCCAATTCCACATACTTCCAATTCCACCAGCTGACAAGATAATTATTTTGAGTTCCGTTGGCCTGCACGATATTCAGAGTTCTGCCTGTCAACATATTC
The DNA here is from genome assembly GCF_014356525.2 of Nilaparvata lugens. NCBI lineage: Eukaryota > Metazoa > Arthropoda > Insecta > Hemiptera > Delphacidae > Nilaparvata > Nilaparvata lugens. The sequence continues at coordinate 28,361,784 of NC_052509.1, forward strand.
GGAGTTCCATATATTTCTAATTCCGGCTAGCTGCAAGATATTTTGACTTTCTGAGTTCTAGATATTCCCAATTCATGCGACCTGCTTATCTAGCTAAATTCAGCATTGTAATGCTCATAAATATATTATATATCCATATTCGAATTACAATGCTGTATTCAGAAAAGGTGAGCTTAGTGCATGTTCGGGATTGAGGATATTGAAGAAATAAAAGGAGTGGTGAATAAGACTGTATTGAAATGGTGGGCCAGAGGAAGGGGTGAGGATACCACAAAATGTGATGCGAGGATAAAAATAATGAAATTTTTAAATGAATCTGAATACCTTGATATTGTTCCGTGTCACCATATGTAGTTGAAGCATTGGTTCTTTGGTGTGGCCACACATAGCGTCGATGATTAATCTCTTGAAGCACTTTTAGGTATTTCACTATTTGCAGTAAAAGGTCGGAAATGAGGTGGAACAATATTGCGGGAAGGATTGAGGTATGAGTTACAGTTTGTCACTTCCGGTATAATAATTTATCATAATAAGAATTAAATGAGGTTTTCCACAGTACTGGTAATAATGAGAGGTTATAACGAGAGCGGTTTAAACGAGAGTGGTTTAGAAGTTTCTCCTGACGGTCACTTGCTATGAATGCAAAAACCATGGACACTTCCACTGAACACATGCGCTTAATTACAAAGAAAGGGTAACTGTGCAACCACAAGTAACTGAGGGCTGGCGGCAAATTACAGTTTAGCTTAGGACTCTCAAGCTACAATAAAATGATAATACTGAATACGAAACATAGCAGGGGCCTTGAATCCTCCTAGGATTCAACAATAACAAAATAATACTACAACTGGAGAATAATAATAGAGTTCATGATACTATTTACAAGTATGTCAAACTTGGCATTAAAATCACTCAAAGTTCGTGGGTAGCGGAAACATTTTGTGTGATGGATGTGACAGAATCCAAAGTCAGGGCAGTGGACTGTGAATGATAGTTGGTATTAATACCTACAAATAAATCTTTGAATTCTGTGCATAAAAATACTGATAGCTTGAAGTGTGGTAAGTACGCCAATAAAAGACTAAATGAGTCAACAAGATAAGATTAATAATAATAAAATAATAATAGGCAGATGGCCACATACAAAACAATTGTAAGTAGATTGAGTCGAAAGATCTTGGGATAATTACAACATGTGATAAAAAACGTTAGAGAAATACAAAATTTAAATGAAATTAGGTCAATGACATTAATGACCATTGAAGCCTGACAATAATCGAAAAGGTAATATTAATGATACCTGAATTGCGAATATAAATTGAGTGCTATAATGAAAAGTTATTGCTGCAAGGTTCAATCTTAATGATTTACAAAAGGAATAATAATAAATGACAATAAGCTGTAGATAGTGCTCAACAAATAGAATACATTGAAATATAGGCGGCAAAGGCCTTCAGTAAATTAAATATCAAGTTAGGCATCAATTAACAAAAGGAATAATAATAAATGACAATAAGCTGTAGATAGTGCTCAACAAATAGAGTACATTAAAATATAGGCGGCATAGGCCTTCAGTAAATTAAATGTCAAGTTAGACATCAATTGAACAATTAATAGGCGTCGGTGGCCTCAGTGAATTGAATGTCAAGATAGACATCAATAGAACAATTAATAGGCGTCAGTGTCCTCAGTGAATTGAATGTCAAGATAGACATCAATAGATCAATTAGTAGGCGTCGGTGGCCTCAGTGAATTGAATGTCAAGATAGACATCAATAGATAATTAATAGGCGTCAGTGGCCTTAAAATATCACTTGTAAAGCCAAGGGTAGCTGTCAAATCCAATGAAAATAGTTGTTAATATTGAGTACAATTATATAGGCGGCATAGGCCTTCAGTGATTTGAATGTCAAGATAGACATCAACAAAACAATTAATAGGCGTCAGTGGCCTCAGAATATCACTTGTAAAGCCAAGGGTAGCTGTCAAATCCAATGAAAATAGTTGTTAATATTGAGTACAATTATATAGGCGGCATAGGCCTTCAGTGATTTGAATGTCAAGATAGACATCAACAAAACAATTAATAGGCGTCAGTGGCCTCAGAATATCACTTGTAAAGCCAAGGGTAGCTGTCAAATCCAATGAAAATAGTTGTTAATATTGAGTACAATTATATAGGCGGCATAGGCCTTCAGTGATTTGAATGTCAAGATAGACATCAATAGAATAATTAATAGGCATCAGTGGCCTTAGTGAATTGAATGTCAAGATAGACATCAATAAAACCATTAATAGGCATCAGTGGCCTCAGTGAATTGAATGTCAAGATAGACATCAATAAAACCATTAATAGGCGTCAGTGGCCTCAGTGAATTGAATGTCAAGATAGACATCAATAAAACAATTATGTAATACATACGTAAATGAAAATTGAATAGAACGATTTACGTAACCTGAATAAGATTTTGAAGAGGAGATGCAGACAGGCAAGGAATCCGCAATACCCAAAGGAACAGGACATCAGCAAGTGACGATGTGATCTGGCCATGCGATGACAAGAATGGAAGCGTCCACCACAGCAGGCAAATCCCCCAGTGGAAATGTGAACAGGAGCATGTAGAATTCCAAACAAATAATCCGACCTTCAAGTTGTGGAATTTTTAGATTGATTTCCAAACGGTAGAGACGATGAACTTGAAAGTTTGAGTTACACAAGGTGAAGCCAATTGTTAGAAGAATGGCAATTGACGCCCACACGAGGTTGTGAACTTGACAAAGTTTATCAGAGTAAATAAGTGAAGAAATCGATGAATAGTTGAATCACAATTGAAGAATAGAATAAACGAATTAATTTGAAAGAATAATTCACTTTTAAAAACGTTCCGTTGATCAGATGAATTTGGATGAAAAGTTTAGACTGGGCGCGAGATGTGCACACACCGACTAGACTCCATTGAAAGACAAGGAAACAGCTAATGCTCGGTTGAAAAAAGGAACATGCCGGATGTGTTAGAAACGTAAGTAACACGTTTACAAACGTTTGGTGAAAAAGTAACAAATATCTAGAAAGTAAGATGCCTAAAGACAAAATAAATTCCAAAAAATCGAATAGTACAAATATTAAAATTGAAACGACAAATAACACAACGAATAATACGAATAATATAGGAAACCAACTTGATTAAAGCAGTGCCGTAGAACCGTGACTGTGACGTCACCGGACAGTGCAGACGGAAAATGACGACATGATGTCTACGTAGTAGCGGAACGAGTAACAAGTGGAACCGTTCCAATAAATGCTTTGTCAGATTTTACAGGATGTGTCAAGAGTTCCTTGTTGAGTCTTCAAGTGAAGCACTCATACAACTCCATCCTTTCCTGGATAGACATCAATAATGCGGGCTAGTGGCCATGTGAGAGGTGGAGTGGGTTGATGGACCATGACAAGATCTTCAACCTGTGGATTGTGATTAGCCTTGTTCCATTTGGTTTTCTGTTGAAGGGTGTGGATGTATTCCAAAAGTCATCTCTTCCAGATGTGTTGATGGAGTGCTTCAATAAGTTTCCAGTGTTTGAGGCGATTGAGATTGACATCTTGATAATCTTCTTCAGGAATGGCAACCAATGGTGATCCAGTCAAGAAATGACCTGGTGTTAGGGCGGATATATCAGTTGGATTATTTGACAGAGGAGTAAGAGGTCGAGAATTTAGTATTGCCTCTATTTGAGTGATGAGCATAGTGAATTCAACAAGTGTCAGTATTTGTTCACCAATGACATGGCGGAGGTGGTGTTTGATACTCTTGTCGAAATGCTGAGTCTTGAACTTGCTTGAAAATTGCACATTTTGCGTTGGTCAATTCCTGGGAGATGAGAGATACAAGCCTTTTCTGTGGATGACAAGTATTATAAACGAAGCATAGGATGTAGACCATAGCATGCTGAAGTTGGCTGAATGAAGAAAATTTGTGAAGTAGATCCCATTCTTGAGGCACAGTAGCAATAAGAGTGACGGGCGATAGAGGTTTGCTTTCATCAGTGTTAGCCAGTTCCACAGGAGTGAATGCAGGAATTGGCCAGAGGTCAGGAGGTTCCTGTAGCCAGGATGGGCCTGTCCACCACAAGTTGTGAGAAGGTAATTCAGCAGGAAGTATTCCATGTGAGGCACAATCGGCAGGGTTCTGTTCACCAGAAATATGTCTCCAGCTGTCAGAGGGTACCAGTTATTGCATTTGAGCAACACGGTTTGCCACAAAAGTTTTGAGCCGATGAGGAGGAGTCTGCAGCCAAATCAAGGTTACAGCAGAACACACCATAATGTGATAGAAGAGAACTCTAGTTTTTTATGAAAGGTGGAGATGACATATGAGGTCAACTGAGCAGCATAATGAAGCATTTAGCTCACAATACCACTGGAGAGAGAAAGCCACAGGGGTCGTAGATCTTGGCAATCATGCTCAATACCGTGCGTTTCGTTGTAGCATCATGAGGTAGGTTGAGGTTATATGTAAAACAATCATTTGATGCTGACCACTGGATGCCCAGGATTGTGAAGTGAGGTTGTTGATGATCATCTTGAAGAAATGCAGGAGTCTCAAGGTGACCATCAGGCAGGCTGGAAAGAATTGAGTTGGAATTTGAAGTCCATTTTCCTAGTTCAAATCCACCATGTTTGAGAAGGGAGATCAGTTGTTGTTGTAGTCTTGAAGCCTCTTCTTCAGAGTATGCACTGGCAATGACATCATCAACAAAGGTTTGAGAGCGCAGAATTTCAGCAGCTTCTGGATAGGAGTCACCTTCCTCAGTGGCAAGTTGGTGAAGAGTTCTAATAGCAAGATACGGAGAGCAGCTCATTCCATATGTTACTTTAGTCAACTTGAAGACTGAAGCAGATTGAGTAGGATCAGTACGCCATAAAATCAACTGATAGCACTGATCATCAGGATGAACTATGATCTGCCTGTACATTTGGTGTATATCACAAGAGAAAACAATCTTGTGTAGTCGGAAGATAAGCAACAAATCACATATGTTGGTCTGCATTCTCCTTCCAGTAAGCAGAATCTGGTTTAAGGAAATACCATTTGTGGTTTTGGCACTGGCATCAAATACAGTACATAGGCAAGTAGTACTACAGGATTCTTTGAGAACTTCATGATGAGGTAGAAAATAATGTGTAGTAGGTAGATCAGCAGGGTTAGTCAATTCCATATGACCTAATGTCAGATACTCTGACATGAAATCAGCATGTAAAGACTGAAAGTGTGGTTGAGCCTTGAATTTTCTCTCTATTGAATTCAATCTGTGTTCATCAGTGGCTTTAGACTGACCCAAAGGAGGGTGTTGGGCCTTGAATGGCAGTCTGACACAAAATCGTCCAGATTCATCACGGGAATAGGTTGAGAGGAAATGCTCATCACATAGACGGTCTTCTTCAGTTTTTTTTAGAAGCCATTGGAGGTTCTTCTTGTTCCCAAAAGCGTTGGAGAGAGTTGTGCAAATCCAAATTATTGACAGCCAAGAGTGTGGTTGATGGTTGTAGAGCAAGGGAAGAATCAACTTGAGGTCTATCTGGAGTTTCACTCACAACTATAAAACCAAAATGAGTCCCAATTAAACTTGGCAGACCAGGACCGAGGTGATGAACGATTTGGTTAAGCAGAAGAGGATAGACTGAAGCACCAAGAAGAATATCAAAGCTAGATGAAACGTGGGATCAGCCAGAAGATATGGTCGTACTTTCTGTAAGACCTCAGAAGCAATTTCCGTGCGGGGTAGATTCACACAAATTTTATCGATAATCAAGAATTCTTGATTGGATGAAATAATATTGCCACTCAGAGTCTCAATAGTGAGAGAGGTGAGTCCCTTAGAACGTATGGGCGATTGAGAAAATCCAATAACACTGTGGTTACTCTTAATAGCCCAGTCAATAAAGGTTTTTTCGATCCGAAAATTAAATAAAAGCTGAATCTTTTACCATCGATAGAACCCTCCCAGAGGGTCATTCTCCCAAAAGTCCCAAGAAATCCCCTTGGAGCTTTCCCCCCTAGCCCCCCTCAAAGTTGAAAAATGCAGGTAATCACGGAAAATCAATTATATCTGTAGCCATCGATCGGAAATAGTTCTATTATATGCCATTCGATTCGTTACATTATGGACTACAATATAAGTTATATTCATTTTTTCAATAAAATTAACAGTTTTCTTGATAAAATAGTATATATGTAAAAATTTAGGGGGTTTGCGATTTGACTTTTTTTGTTTTCTTCGATTAACTTCAAAGCAAGTAGTTTTAAAGAAAAATGAGCCGAATAATTAATATAGCCACTGTCATTGCAAATCCATTGATGTATATTGTTATGTATTTGCGATTCGATTTGATGCCGAGGAAGGGTAAAAAGTCGACGCGGAACGGCGCGGCTGACTCTCTCAGCCATAGTAAACAGCAAACTGGAAATCAATTATCTCTGTAACCAATAATCAGAAAAAAATCTATCATATGTCATTCGATTCGTTAAATTAAGGACTACAATATTAGTTGGATTCATTTCCTCAATAAATCGAACAGTATCGTTGATAAAATAATATAATGTAAAAATGTGGGGGTTTTTCGATTTGATTTTTTTTGTTTTCTCCGATTAACTTCGTAGCAAATAATTTTAAAGAACAATGTGACGAATAATAATTATTGTAGCCACATTCATATATATAGATTTTCACTTTTCTAAAAAAATATTACAATTTTCTTGATTTAACCATGCTCATGATAAAAATCAGGATTTCGTTGTTTGCTCACAGAATTTATTATATTAATTTGAAGTGGGCCTTCTCCATACGAGTCAGAGGTAACACAATTTTGATAACTCTAGTTTCAGATATTGATGTTTTTCAACGAAGTTTCATGATATATTATGTGTCCGACTCCTTCATCTTATCCTTATTTTGTGAAAAATGAAGATTCAAAATTCCTTTTCATAGCTTTTCTTGTGTTTTATCTTGTTTCATCACTCTTTATAATTTAAACACTTGATAATGGAATGAATATCATCAGATCACGTGAACAAAAAAAAAATAAAAGGGTGAGCCTACCTGAGATACTATATGATAACACTGTACTCCTGATAAGTTGAAAATTCTCAAGCTGAAAGTAGATTAATTTGTTGCACATTCGGTTCAAATATTAACAAATGTTACCAAATATTACCAATATTATCACATATATAGTGAGAACGAATTACTCTGAAGCTTTCTATTCTCACTGAACATGAAGAGGCAATACCAACCCAGAATCGCAGTTCCGTTCAAATCATTATTATCAGAGCTTTCAAATTGATGCTATCAATTTGATGCTATTGATGCTATCCTATGTAACTATGGATGTTATCCCCATCTCACAATTTCCCTATTTATCCTTATCCTGATACATAATAAAGTAGTTGATCTCTATAATCACAAAAATCAATGTACAGTACCTATAATAAATAGTAAAAATAACAAAATTTCTAGTAATAATGCAACTTTTTCTAGGTACGAATTTCAAGGCTCATGAAATGACTTTTTCTCAATCACAGGCAGAAATTCCAATGATCATCATAATAGTAATTTAATGAAAATTGTTTGTATTGTACATTGTTCGACGTAAGATAAGCTACATCTTTAAGGTAATCAACGTATTTAGGACTATCATGTTTATGAATGAAAGCGAGACTGTGATAGAAGATTGGTCAAACTGAAATATAAACATTATATACAATGCATATTTCTGATCAATTCAAATTTCAAATCATAGTATCAAGCCGTAATGAATTGAGCAACTAAATTTCAAAGTTACTATCCACTGTTCAAATCGCACTGTGATTTCCTTCTACACTTCAACGTAACAAAAATTATTGTAAAAAAACCAGTGGAATGTGAACGTCATCCAAATAGCATTTGAATTTCAATTTTCAGATCATGAAATTCATAAAAAACTAATTCTTGAGAGAATAGTGATGAATTGCAAACAGTGCAAGTAACATTGATACAAAGCGATACAATGAAAATCAACATCTGGACTTATCAAATTTATATTACCGTTAATTTATATTATCTATAAAGTTTATAAAATGTAAAACCAACATTTCAAATTTTCTCTACTGGAGCAAAACATCGATAGAAAATAAAGAAGAGCCCATTATAAGCACAATATACTTGTGTAGTTGAATTCACTTGAACTAACTCATCACTTCAACCCTTCAATGATTACAATGAACTGGAATGGTATAAAAACCATGAAATTGATAATCAGGTTAATTTTTCAAATAGCTTAACCCAACTAAATCTGTGAATGGTAAGTCATAAGAAGTCATGTTCAATAGATTTAATTTGGATGCTTCAAATAGAAAATGATCTATTCTTTTGGTGCCCTTATCAAAATCAATTTCAATCAACATTAATCGACATAAAGAAAAGCTTTTGCCAACCTTGTGTAATAAATGACAAGATGTGAATGGAGGTGAAAAATTGATATGTTAACAAAAATAATAGAAGATGATGAATCATCTTCTATTTATAACTAGTCTCTGCGTTTGAAATTTATGTGACTCATGAAAACATCATGTTGTGGTCATGGAAAGTGGAAATATCTTTTGATGGAGTTATATCTTTTCACTGATTCAAATTTCAATTTAATCTTATACGGAAGGGTACATTGTGGTTGAATGTGGAACACATTCATGATTTTTCTACCTTTTATGCATGCTTACTCTTCCTTAATTTGTATGTTTGCATGGCTTTCATCTTTAGAATCTACTGAATTTTCATATTGGACTGTCTAAATAATGTAGATTCAACTAGTGAGAACGGAAGATAAGCTACTTTACAGAGAGAATCATAGAAAGTTTCAACTCAACAAGCCCAATGTATGAATTTTTTATGCCTCAGCCGTCATATATATTTGGCTCAACTGAAATTAGGCTATATTATCAACCTGGCTTGGAGAATATTAACTGTAGAAAACAGCAAACACTGCACGCTATGATTTTTCAGGAAATTGCCACTGTTAACACTATTGTAATCTATGATTTATCTCAGTTTTTGACATTCATAACTTATGATAAATTTTAGCATAGAATTATGGTCATACACACATATTTTAAATATGTATTATATTATGTAATAGCATGAATATTTTATCGGTTGCAAACAATATCTTTGTCCGTTATAGAATGCATGATTTAGCACATATATAATAACAAAATGATTTTAGAGAATTAAAATGTGAAAAATTAGTTTCATTGCATGTCAAAACAATAGACAAAATTTATTGTTTTGAGCGCCATAGTGTGAATAAGATGCAACTTGGAAAGTAGTAGGCCTACTACTGTATTTTACTGTTTACATTGGTGAAGAGAGTCAGCCACGCCGTACCGCGTCGACTGTTTCCCCTTCCACAGCGTCAAATCGAATTGCAAATGAATAACAATATACATCACTGGATTCGCAATGAATGTGGCTACATTAATTATTTGTCTAATTTTCTTTAGATTATTTGCTTCGAAGTTAATCTGAGAAAACAAAAATCAAATCGAAAAACCACTAAATTTTTATATTATATTATTTTATCAAGGAAACTGATCGATTTATTGAGGAAATGAAACTGACTAATATTGTAGTTCTTAATTTAACGAATCGAATGACATATGATAGATTTTTCTCCGATTAATGGTTACAGAGATAATTGATTTCCAGTTTGCTGTTTACTATGGCTAAGAGAGTCAGCCGCGCCATTCCGCGTCGACTGTTTCCCCTCCCACAGCTTCAAATCGAATCGAAAATACATAACAATATACATCAATGGATTTGCAATGACAGTGGCTACATTAATTATTTGGCTTATTTTCCTTTAAAACTACTTGTTTCGAAGTTAATCGAAGAAAACAAAAAAAATCAAATCAAACACCCCTAAATTTTTACATATATATTATTTTATCAAGAAAACTGTTTATTTTATTGGAAAAATAAATATAACTAATATTGTAGTCCATAATGTAACGAATCGAATGGCATATAATAGAACTGTTTCCGATTAATGGCTACAGAGATAATTGATTTCCCGTGTTTACCTACATTTTTCATGTTTTAGGGGGCTGGGGCGGAAAGCTCCAAGGGGATTTCTTGGGACTTTTGGGAGAATGACCCTCTGGGAGGGTTCTATCGATGGTGGGAAATTCAGCTTTTATTTAATTTTCGGACCGAAACTGCTTTTTTGGACCTTCATTGACTGGGCTATAATGCGAGGTGCACACAATAATTATTGTGCAGCATAAGAAAATATGATTGACTACCAGAGTCAGCAAGTGCGCGGAAAACGTGGCTGTTTCCATGAGGAGAAGTAATTTTAACAAGCAAGGTTCCAAGTAGTACTGTAGAGGTTGAATGATGAGGGCGCTGATGAGTATCAGTAGTGGTCAGTACAACAGGAGGAGGTGTCATGTTGATTTGAGGTTGAGCTGAGGTATTTCCATGACTGCTTGATTTGAGAGGTGTCATGTTGTTAGTTGAATGGTTATTTTCAAAATGAAGTAGAGTATGGTGTCTTTTATGACAGGTGGAGCAGTTAGCTACAGACTTACATTTTTCGAGAGTGTGGTTTCCTAAACAGGAAATGCATCGTTTGTTTTCTTTGACAATCTGAAAGCGTGCCTTGGGTGCATTATTTTTGAAAGCCGGACATGAATAAATTTTATGATCATTGTTTTGGCAAACAAAACATTCAAATGGTTTTGTTTCATGTTTGATTTCATCATTATAAGTCATCAGTGTGACCTTGTTAGTACGAAAATTCCTATTCATTTTAGGAGAGTATTTATTTTCTGATGCTGAAGTAGACAATGAAACGGTTTTAGGTGCAGAAGTGGAGTGAAGATTTGAATTTTCAATTTCATTGCACTCTTGAGTTGAAAATGTAATTATTTCTTTTGCTTCTGCAAGAGCGGTCTCACTAGTTTTGTTCAAAGAACGAAAATGCTCAAACTTTTTTCTGAGGTTGTTATCCATTTTTCGCATTATAAGAGCACATAGTAAAGGATTATTAGCGGTTATATCAATTTTTAATCCCTTTAATGCTTGAGTATTCTCATTGTAGGAGTTGAGAAATTTCCTCATTTGAGACGGTTGATGAGTGATATTAGATAAATCTAGAATTTTGTTGAGGTGGTGTGATATCAATCGTCGAGGTGAATTATAACGTTCCTGAAGCAAATCATAGGCTACCTGATAATAAATTACTATCAGTTATTGGTAGTGATTTTATGAAATCAAGCGGTTCTCCTGAGATAGAGCCCAACAGATATTGAAGTTTGATTACACCTGATAGCGTAGGATTTGAGTGAATACTCGAATCAAATAAATTAATAAATGATGTCCAATCGAGAGAGTCGCCAGAGAAATGTTTCAAGTCAAGCTTAGGTAAGCGAACGACCTGTTCATGTTCAGGTTTCGACAATTTCATTTCTATGTTTTTTAATGTGAGGTTGATACAATCAATCATCTCATCTGCGCTGTTTAGTGGTGAGGTGTGATAGGTGGTAGTGAGGTGTATTAGGTGTGAACTTGTCATCTACCTCTAATTGCAATTCGTGATAGACATCCAGTGAATCAGATAAATCTGATCTTAATATGTTCAAAGATTTAGAACGAGCTAGCAGTTTCTGATAAATCTCCTTATCAGAGATCTTTTTTGACATATCATATAATCGAGTCGCCTAAGAAACGCGAATTTCACTAGCAGACTTTGGTAGCGGAAACAGTGATAAGACAGAGCTACCAACTAAACCTGGTAACCGCTACTGTGACGGATGGATAGCGGTTCTTGTTAGCTGTTACCTTTTTATCACTTCCTATTCCTACTTAACCGCGAATTTTTAATTTCAATTACGAGTTTCATACATTGCGAATTATATTAATTTACTAGGAATAAATTTGTTTGATGGATGAATTACGAGACTAAAATTTTGATAAAATATGCTGTTACGACCATGCTGAAATAAACAAAAAATATGATTTGACAAAATTGATCTTTTGATAATTATTGAGATTTAGTTTTTCAAATGCCAGGTTCAATTATTATTTTTCATCAAGCTACAAAACTTAGCCTACTTCATCAAATAAAATTGAATGATGGTGGCTAATTCCTAGATAAATAATATCCTTCCTTATTTATCCAGCATATTGTTGAATTGAAAATTAGAAAGATCTAAGCAAGTCTAAGCAGCTTATCACCAAATAAAATTGAATGAATGATGGTGGCTAATTCCTAGATAAATAATATCCTTCCTTATTTATCCAGAATATTGTTGAATTGAAAACTAGAAAGATCTAAGCAAGTAGATAAATAACATTACATTTTAAAAATAATACTTGCAATATGGAAACAAAGTTACCGTATATATTCACTTCTCCTTATATGGCCATCAAAATTGATAGAATGAATGAAAATTCTCAAGTAATTTATTGAAATGTTTGATTATAATATTGATTAATTTTTCAATTACAGTAACTTAATTAATTGAAAATGGCAAAGAAAAATACTCGATTCATGTCCTGGTAAATTGATGAAACTTTTTGAAAGCTATATAGGTAACTTACTTGCAATGAGAATTTTTATTTCATTCCGTTTTCAGTAATATTATGAGGATTTTTTTCATTAATATTACTGCCAAGCAGGGCTAGATTCAAACCGGTGCACAACAGAGCGGAACACTATTAGTACCTACCTAGGCATATATTCAGCAGTTTAATTTTATCCCAATTAATAGTCTACATTTAAGAGAATTTAAATCCTATTCTAATCCTGTATATGTTATGTTTGCTGTCTTTCAACTGAAACTGAAACATGAAAATGAATCGTCATCATGATATAAAATACTATTGACCTAATGCTGATGATTTTTATTTAAACCTGACACAGGAAAAATTTCGTTTGAATAGTAATCAAAATTGATACAAATTGGCCAATTTTATTAGATAAAGAAAAAAATTTCCCGGGGGAAGACTACAGTATAATCCCTTCCACATGGGAGGCATTCCATACCCTCCCGGAGCATAGCTTCGGTACTTTCTTGTGTCAAGTATCAAATAATTAACTATGCTTTTTAAGATTTCTATTTTAAAAAAATATTATGCACATAATTATACAGCCTACCTGTAAGGGCCTACAATATAGAATGCAGTTATTATATAAGATATTATATCTTATCGCTCAAAACGATGAAAGATTCACGGCTGCTACCGTACTCCTTAAAACCAGTGACCGCACTTGAACTGGCTCTGCTTAATAATCGAACCCCACCTTGGAATAATATTATATCATATCCATCAAACATATTGATAATTATATTATTTCCTTTCCATGTCCACATCATCATTTCACATACTGTACCCGCTCTTTCGAGGAACAGTAAAAAACTTCCACAAAAAATTGGAAAAACAGACTATCATAAACATTTTTAATTCCTTATAATGTATAAATCATTTGTGCTTTTTATTTATTGTTTAAAAAATTATATTTTAGTTTTTTATATCGACATCTTCTTTACTTATTGAATAAAATCTCAATGCCCATTGCAACTTCAAATTCAAAATAATTAATCACAGTTATATCTATGCAATATGCAAGTGTAAATAAGACAAAAAAACTCACGTCCCTTAAAATAAGAGTGCCATCTCTGGTGGATGTGCTGCCACATTTCCACTTGTTCGTCAAGTAAATTTAAGGGCTCATTTCCAAGCTCGGGATTTAGCTAAGTTCTAGACTTTAAACAGCTGGAGCCAGAAAATTGGCTTTCCGAAAAAGGGCGTATTCGTAGTTTTTATGGTAATCTTCGTTTTCTCATTTCTATAATTATTGGAGATGTTTATTGCCTTGACGAATTGATACATTTCTAAATAAGTCAAAATCACACTGATTATCCAGAAGCGAAATGCTAGTTGCAATTCAATACAGAAGTGGAATGCCGTGCTACCAATTTCTCCTAAATCGGTTGGATAGCATTTCACACCTATTAACCTAAGGATAGTTATCGGCTCCAATGTAATAGATTCTTGATAAACTATGAATGGATCTATCGCCTATGAATGAGAAATCCAATTTTTAGAGCAAATGAACTTATAATCTTCAGAAGAATTTTGGCAATATACTTCACAAATACACAAAGAACAATATCTTACACACTCAAGCATCTAAAGTCACTACGAGCTAAATACTTATCCAGTTTATATAGTTGAAAACAATCGCTATAGGCTTGTATACACACAAATCAATTATAGACAAAATAGAACACTATAAACTGTTCAAAACTCAATTTAAAACATTAATAATTCACTTAAACAGAAAAATATTCAGAGAGCACAAATTACAACACACATAGCCAGCCATATTTTTAGAGAAGAAGGAAGCCTAGCTACCAGGAACAGAGCAAAGCTTTGTAGACACTTCAAACCAGTGTCGATGTTACGGACACGTCACCAAAAAAATTATAAATTACAGGTTTAGAATTCACATTTTATATTTGTTCTCAATAAAACTTTATTTTGAAACTGTTATTTTAAATTTTATATATCATCTCTATATTATCTGTTAATTTTGTTAACTCTGTTTACAGAGTTTGTTTTTTCAGTGATACCATTGAACATGCAACACAATCATTTACGATAATAAATTCTCAGTCAAAAAGTTGTCTGTAATCGATTACTCTGATATTTACTATAAAGTTCCATAGATCTCGAATTGAAGATTCGATTCCAATCGAGAAAAAATGTAATATTACAGGAATTAGTGTTAATCTAGCTCTAGAAGATCCACATTTACGAGTGACATTTTGAATGAATAACGAAACACATTGAAAAAACTGGTTATTTATCTAGTAATCAGTCTGCTACTATTTACATTTTATTTTACATACTACTATATTCATTTCATTTACATTCATGACAGACTGGCACACTGTCAAACGAGAGAAGGAAGTCATTTCAAGCATCTTTTAAAATGAAATGTTAGTAGCAGACAGATTACTGAATAAATAACCATGTTTTTCAATGTGTTTCGTTATTCATTCAAAAAAGTGTTGATTTAAGTTTCATTACTTTAACTATCATTTCTTTACAAACTAAAACTTCAATCAGCCGCCATTTTTGGTAGAAGTATCATAGAACATTTTTATTGATGCCATCTTTCTAGTTTTAATAAAGCATTTAAAATGATGTAGCACACAATGGGTGTTAACAATATTAGAGTTACAACCCCTAAGTCACCCCCTTCCTTATGAGGGGTTGAAATTCAGTTGTACGTCAAAAGGTAGAGTATTCATCCAATAACTTATCCTGAATGTTAAAGTATTATAACTACAACAGTCTCCAACTTATTGAAGGGTTCCCATACATTATGACTTACTCTGTATAAATACATTTTCAACTCAACTAACTTAATTATATGATATGTGTAGAATAATAGTTTCTTCGTGTAGACACCTCTCCAGCCGCTTCCAGTAGAATGTCATTATCAATTTGAAAAACAACTTCCTCACTTTACCAAAAGCGGCCCAGAGAGCCTTGTTTGTCAGCTATCTTGTTAACAATAAGTTAATACAAAAGTGGTAAGTCTTTTTTCCTATTACATGAATATTAATTTCATTTATTGACTGATGGAAATATCGGTATGGATCGCTAACCATTTTTCATCACTGTATAAAAAAAATTAATTAGAATAAATTTATGTTTAAGTAACTTGAAAGTAAAGCAATTAGGAGACATAATTATAGGGCCGGCTTCCGAGCTCGAGATTTAGCTTAGTTCTAGACTTTAAACAGCTGGAGTCAGAAAATTGGCTTTCCGAAATGGAGCGTAGTCATGGTTTTTAAGATATTTATTTTCTCATTTCTAAAATGTTGGTAACGTTTTTTCTTGACTGAATGAAGCATTCCTAAATAATTAAAATAGCTGAAACTTTACATAATTTACTTGTTATTTTATTTTGTGTTCAACTTTCTAGTTTTTCGAAGTTTAATTTAAACGTGGACTACGACGAGGCCCCGTTTCAGAAAGCCAGTTTTCTGACTCCAGCTGTTTAAAGTCTAGAACTTAGCTAAATCCCGAGCTCGGAAACCGTCCCTTAAAATATTTTTATGGTAAACTTCATTCGCATTGATCTGGCAAAAACCCATGCACAATTCTGGGTGATTCACAACCGGACAAAGATAATTCAAGAAACATAAATTCGGGTTGACCGTCACCTTTTCAAGTAATTCATCTAGCACTTCAATCTCAAGGGTTTACTATAAAATGAGGATTATTGACATATCGGATATGTTATCAATTGACTTATTATAGCATGGTGATCCAAGTCTGAGCAGAAGTAATCTATGATGGAGCCTGGTTTATGATGATGGTGATGGAGCCTGGTTTATGATGATGGTGATGGAAATTGGATTAAGAGATGACATCACTAGATAGTGATGTTCTAGGTTGTGTGGTATAATAGCAAGTTCTGTTGAAGCGGCAACAAACCAGTTCAACTGAAACAGGAGAAAAAGCAAGTAGAAACAACAGCAGAATACCAAGGAATAATAAGCTTTTAATGAAATTTGTTATTACTTCATTACAAGGCATATAAGTGATGAAATTATTAAATATTGAATATGAAATATTAATATATGAAATTTCTTGTAACCGGTGGAGGGTTTTATAAGCCTCTTCAACTCACACCGTACATAAAATTATGTAGCCGAGAATCTCTCTATATGATGACTTAGTTAATTTTCCAAAATATGAAATATATAAAAATACATGTGGTTCGATAGACATTATACTACTGCTGTGCGAGGTATATCGAGGGGATGTTTCTTCTCTTCAATAATATTTGCTAAAATTATACTGCTATGAAATATCTTTTGTATCCTTGATTGGTTTGGAAGCTTATAGTGGGTTCGTTCATTCGAATGCACAGATTATTATCATTATTCAATTGTCACCTAGTTTAGCAACTAGCAACTAGCAACTACGAGCCAGGAACTACAATGGAAAATATTAATAAAATTTAACTTCAGGCTTATTAAACTAATCAAAACTAATAAATAAAATCATGACACATTTCAAATTTTCAAACAAAACAAAGTTATTCAGCAATCAATTCAGGTCAAGAAGGCATATTCAATTTTTAATTTCAATACTTGGGTACTTGCTAACTTGCTGCAACTACTGTAGGTTTGGGCCTCGGTCATTCTATGAATTTTGAGCTATATAAGAAAACAACAAGAGTTTGGCACTAACCATTTTAACAATATTCAAACTTGGACTCTTCAGAAACACTCACATACGATTTAAGAAAACTCACTATATTTGAACTCACAGGCACAAATAATTTCCTGATTTGTCTCCTACTAACTCTATAAAATTTGATTTCCTATTTATATAGATAAAAATTACTGATACCTGAAATTTGTCAATTTGTCCCTCTGAATGGGAAATTGACCCATTCAGAGGACCGAGGCTCGCACACTGTTACACGATGTTTTTCAGGTTACGTCTCAATTCGGACTGTGGCCTTTTCACTGAAAATTATTCCCCTTCCACTAGCGTAGAGCATAACTTTCAGTGGAAAAGCCAAAGATGCAAAAAATCAACGTTTGTACAATTCCCAAATACAGAAGCTTTTTTGACATGAAATTGAAATTGTATTTGAAAAATGCTCGAAAATTGCTTTAATTTTGACAACTAAGCAACAAGTTGGCAAATTCAATAAAAACATGGTCAATTCTCACACTAAAGGCTCAAGGTTCAACACAAGGTAAAAATCAAAGTTCATTCAGTTCAATAACCTGCAAAAGAATATAAGATACACAGAAAAAACAACTACAATAAAATCCACTCAATATCACACTATTACATTTTTCAACAATATAAGTATGAAATATTCACAATACAGACAATTAAAACTCACAAAACTACAATATGAGATATCCAAAAACTGTATAAAGATTTCCCTTTTGACACTGCCAACTGAATGAAATTTTGTAAGTTGTGATTACAGTAGGAAAGAAATTCTTGTTAGGATGTAGTAAGCTTAATGAGCTCACCCATCATCTTTCGTTTATCATCACTGCTCATATATTTTCTATGATATGCACAACCATTCTATAGTGAGGTCCACGTTATAATGGCAGTGGATAAAGATAGCAAAACAATGTTGCCGATCCTCTGTCTTGTCAATGCCTTCTACAGACGGTAGCTAATACAGGTTTATTGATATAATATTAACTGTCAATTCTTGTTTAAAATATTCAATTTTATTTTATTAAGCACGAAATTATATTTTCCAATGATTTCATACTGAATTTTAATGATGAAGATGAAATATTTTGTAAATTTATTATTAATTCAACATTGTTAAAAGACGATCTGGCAACAGAGCAAAGCGAGAAAAAGATAGCGCTATCTGTTTTGTTGAATGATAGACAAGGATAGCAATACCATTGCTAATCAAACACTGCCATTAAAACGTGGACCTCACTATAGGAAGTTGAGTGGTCGCTGAAGAGAATGAATTATTTTTCTTTGTAAGCAGGATTATACCAGGGTAATCTTTTTCAACCTCCGATCTCATATCATAAGACACAGACGAGCGATAGGGGGGCAACTTTCACAGAGCTGAACAGTTTAATATCATTCCCACCAAACGCCCTGTGATCCCATGCGGCCGGATCGTCAATTTTTGTCGAGTTATAGAACCACATACATGGCCGCCTAACTTGAGTCTGCTGCTAAGTGCTAGTTACGTAGCGTTATTAGTTTTTGCAAGCAAAATGCAAAAGTTCAGCATAAATCTAAAAAATATTTTCATAATGTGTGGTTACCGGAAATCAGATGCATTTATTTTGAGTACCAAGTAGTAAATGAAGTAACGTGAGTAATCAAAGTATCGTTTGTATTGAATACGGTAAGTAGTGAGGGATAATGGCTGCATCAAGTAGACGCTTAATACCAACATAACGATATCACTGAAGAGAGAAAGAAACCGAGAATTAACGGGCCGTTCGTAAGATTTAGAGCCAAGCCATATGAGACGTTTTTCAGACGAGTCGACAGGGCAGGAAGCTCTCAGATTGACTGATTGGGTAGGCGTTCGGAAATCAGCTGATAATTAGCCAATCGGTGCTCATTCCAAAAGTGTGCTCATTCCATTGTCCTAAAAAGCACATTTAATGGGTGGGGCTGGCCCCACCCACTCAACCGAATGCTTTCGAAATGATGCCAAAAATGTGCTCTTAGAATATGCACTTTAAAAAAAATGTGCTCATTCCCTTGTCCTAAAAAAAGCCCCTGAAAAGGGGCCAGCTTCAAGCCAGCCTCACCCACTCAAGCGAATGATTTGAAAGTGGTACCAAAAAAATGTGCTCTCAGAATATGCACTTTGAAAAAAATGTGCTGATCACCCTCACTGTGAAACCGAGTTTAATAATGACGAGGGGGGTGGTGGTGAACAGTCTGAGCTTAATATCATGGCTACTAGTGAAGCAAATCTTAAGAACAAGGTATCAAATGAATGTGCTCGTTATGCATTTTCAGAATATGAAGTTTTTAAAAAATGTGCTCATCTCCATTAAATTGGACTAATTTCTAAAGTTGTTTGGCGGGGGGCGTCGTGGTGAACATTCTAATCCTTATATCATGGCTTCTCATTAATGACTGATGTAATTAATGAGTTCTATAAAGCTTTACCACATTGTTGGAGAGTATATTTGTTGAATCTTCTAAATAAGGTTTTCAATAGTCAAATAATACCACATGAGTGGTGCAAGATACTAATGTTGTACTACACAAAAAAGGAGATCCCAATGAGCCTAGCAACTATAGAATTATTACCCTAATTAATACAATTGTGAAAATTCTTACAACAATAGTTGAGATCCGTTTGTCGTTGTGGGCGGAAAATAGCGGTGCTCTTCCAGAAGGACAAAGTGAGTTTAGAAAAGATCGAGGCTGCATTGATAACATCTTCGTCTTACACTCAATACTATTTCAAAATGTAGAATTCCGACATAAGACTATCTATGCATTATTTGTGGATTATGAAGCCGCATTCGATGGAGTACCTCATTATGATCTGTGGTACAAGTTGGGAAGGGTGGAAGTGAGTGGTAAGATTATAAGATTCCTTAGTCAGCTTTACAGACAGGCAGAGCTGGTCCATATGAATGTATCTATCCCAGTAGATAGAGGCGTTTTACAGGGGGATTCTATCAGTCCACTTCTCTTCTCTTTGTATATTTCAGACATGGAACATTACTTTAGAGAGAAAGGTTTATCTGGCATACATATAGATGATTCCACTGATATTCTAATTCTCTTGTACGCGGATGACATTGTCATCCTTGCAGACAGTCCTTCCGACATGAGAAACAAAATAAAATGCTAGGAGGACTACTGTGAAAGTCTGAAATTGAGGGTCAACATTTCCAAGACCAAGATAATTCCATTTCATAAAGGAAGGTTGAGAAAAAACAGACCCTTCTATTATAAGGGCGATGAAATAGAGGTCTGCAATAGATATAAATACTTGGGCTTGGAGTTTAGCTCTTCAGGTCGTTTCAATGTACACCTATAATATCCAAATCCAAAGGTCAGCGAAGTAATGCTACAGGTTTTGAGAAACGCTCGTTCGGATTCATGGTATAGCAAAATAAAACTGTTTGAAGCAGTAGTCCTTCCGACGGCGGTGTATGGGGCGGAAGTATGGGGCTTGGCCTGTGCTGAGCAAGTAGAGAAAGTTCAACTCTGGTTTTTCAAAAGATTATTGTTTTTAGGCTCATGTACACCGAGCTGGGTATTACGTTTGGAGACAGGAAGAGTAAAAATAGTTAATTTGATCATCTTCAACATTTTAACATGGTTGATAAAAATATTAAACATGCCAGAAGACAGGTACCCAAAGATTTGCCTTAGAAAACTTATAATTTTGTCAGGAAGTCATTTCTATCAGAACAGAGATAGTCTCAACTGGGTGAATTTGGTAAAGAATCAATTAGATTTCGCCTTTTACAATACTGATTTGAACCAACAAGGAAATTTGGTAGCATCACTTAGTAGGATGAAATGGGATATTGTAAGTAGGCATGGTTTAGCATTGTACGAGACAAACAGGAAGCATTTAATTCAATTTCTTTCCCATTTTGGAAGGTTTTAAATCCCAATTTTGTTCTTAGCGACCAGCTTAGAATGAGGACACCATTTAAATATATAAGATGTTTTACACAGCTACGAACGGCTTCGTAGTTTGGTTTTTACCTTTATCTAGAGAACCATGGAATTTACATAGATAGTACTGAGTACTGCCCGCTTTGTAACATGCGGGAGGACGAAACACCCACTCATGTTCTTGTACGCTGCCCGATGTATGTAGAAATAAGACAACAGTTTCTGAATAAATATGTAGCAAACATAGTTAATTATGAAGATAAAGCTCTAGTTCTCCTTTCAAATGTAACACCAGATAAAATAAGATATATTTACAAATATATTACTAATGCAATTAACGTGCGAAATGACATCATAGAGACTACGAGATGATCTTTTATTTATTTATTTTTTTTAATATCATTGTAATTGTTCATTAATAATCACAAATATTGTTGGAACTGAAGGGTTGTTTTACAGGTTGTTTATAAAGTTGTAGTAAAAGTTGTTGGTGCTTTTGAGGAGCAGGCTACTGTTTTTATCTTTTGTTGTAATGTCTAGTCAATATCTGAAAGATAGTGTATTGTTTTACTAGTACAGCTTTTTATGTCACGGTGACATGTAAAATTACTCCCCCATATACAATCAATGATATTTTAGTAGCTTTAAATCTGTGTTCTTGTTATTTTTAAGGAGTCTACATCAAACTATTTCATTTCAATAGTGTTATCCAGAATTCGAAGAGGAGTTGATCAATTGTGTTGATGTTGTAATTGTAATTTATGTATTGTTAGTGTACAACTCTTTGTATGGGGCATGGCCCTTATGACAAATGAAGCTTATTTATTTATATCATGGCTTCTAGTAGAACAAATCTTATGAAAAAGGTATCAAACAAATGTGCTTGGTATGAATTTTCAGAATATGCAGTTTATAAAAAATGTACTCAAATTATCTTATCCCCGAAATTTATAGACTGACGTATAGCCGCCAGCTGTAAAATATAAACACGACCTGAAAGATAAAGAAACCTTAAGGGTTTGAAAGGTGAAAAAACTGAATATATAACATGGTATATCATTCTAAATATAAGTATATCAGAATTTTCAAAGTTAATCATTATTTTACAGTTTTAAGTAATTAGTGAGTGTTATTTTTAATTCAATTTGGTTTGTAAACAATCTAAATTGGAACTTTTCTGTTTTCAAATGTTTGGACTGGAAATTGGACCTGAATTCAAGTGTATGGAACATAACCTACTTTTTGGACTATTTATAGTGTATGAATCAAAATTCGGGGAAGAAACAGTTTTGGGCTGTGCATATTAATCCTTCCCCAATCATTTTAAAGAATTGTGTCTTGTTTATCAATAAATAAATAATGTGCGAAGCTCGGTGCCCTGATATTGAGTTATAATAGCTGCAATATTAGGACAATAGTGAACTCCTCATTATTTCTAGTGTATCAAGATCTTGATCAAAAAATTTCAAGTCGACTAAGATACAATTAGCCATAGTAGATAATGAAAATCTGTTGTGAGTTTGAGATTTCCGAATTTTGTAGGTTCCAACTTTATGAAATTTAAATAGAAAATGAATACCTAATGTAAGTCAATGAGTAGATAGAATTTTTTTTTAAACTTATAAAATTTGAAACAGAAACTGAGTAATCTCAATGTAACTGGAAGAGCTCTCCAATGGTTGGAGGACTACCTCTCAAACAGAACTCAATATGTCAAGTTAGACCATCACAAAGAAAACAGCATTATCCAGTATAAATCCTTACCCAGAGCAGTAAACAGAGGTGTGCCCCAAGGGTCTATACTCGGACCTCTCTTATTCCTTATATATATATATATATATATATATATATATATATATATAATATATATATATATATATATATAAACGACCTCCCATATGAAATAGATAGCAGAAACAAGTGCATATTATTTGCGGATGATACTAATATATTTGTACCACATAAAAATCAGGAGCCAAATGTAACAGTCGAAGCACTGAAAGAAGCCACTCAAAAATGTAATAGACTGGACCTCACTATAAATAAACAGAAAACAGTACACATAAAATTCCAACCTACAAACAATAGCCTGGAAGTTTCCCCAAATAGCCAAACCTCACATACAAGATTCTTGGGAATCATCACCGACCAGAACCTAACATGGCAGCCCCACATTGAACAACTAAGTAAGAAGTTATCGTCTGCAATCTATGTAATTCGACGCCTGACAAGTATAACAGGTGAAAAGACAGCACTAACTGCATATCATGCCCTGTTCGCTTCACACATGAGATATGGCATAGTGGCCTGGGGCTCAGCATCACAAATAGGTACATCTCAACAAAATACTAATACTACAGAAGAGAGCACTTAGAACTATTCTTAGAATGAACATAACAGCACTGTAGACCACTCTTCAAAAAATACAAACTACTCACCGTGATCTCTCTGTACATCCTGGAAGCAACGATTCTGGCAAGGAAAGCTAAACCACATCAGCGGGGCGACAAGCATGGATACAGAACAAGGAATTCCAAAAACATAGGTACCTTCCACAACACCGACTGAAAAAATATAAAAGCTCACCAGCCTATGCGGGAGCCTACTTCTATAACCTGCTACCAGCTACCTTGAAGGCCCTGGAAGACGAAAGGCTCTTCTCTGCTGCATTGAAGCATTGCATTATCTGACAGCCAGGCCATATTATGCGCTGTCAGAGTACATCCGGGACCACACCTATCAGCATCTGGCAGGACGTGCAGCTGACAACATTCACTGACCTCCTCAAGCATGAGGAAATACTGACAATTCCCCGGTCACCGACTGTGGCGAAGACTGAACAAGTAACAAGTAAGTAAGGATCCGACACGAACAATTATTTCAATCAACTGCAATTTAAGATGGCGGCTAAAATGGCGAAAATGTTTTAAAAAACAAGGTTTTTCGCATTTTGCGATCAACTTTATACCAAAAATAGTGCCGTGCTACCAATTTTTCCTTAAATCGGTTGGAATAGCATTCCACCTATTAACCTAAGGATAGTTGTCGGCTCCAATGAAATAGATTCTTGATAAATTGTGAATGGATCTATCGCCTATGAATGAGAAATCCAGTTTTCAGAGCAAATGAACTTATAATCAGATGAATATATACAAATACACAAAGAACTATATCTTAAGCCTAATTATTTTTAGAGTAACTACAAACTAAAATACTTATCTAGTTTACAGTTGAAAAACAGTGGCTATTGGCTTGAAGACACAAATTAGCTATATCTTAACAAAATAGAACACAAAAATTTGTATAAAACTCAATTTAAAACATTAATAAACGAAAATGATTCAGAGCAAAATTTTACAACAACACTTGTAGCCAGCCATTTTTCTAGAGAGGGCAGAACAGGAAAAACCTAAGTTGCAAGTCACAAAGCCAACGCCTTGTTCAGTATAGATTTTGCAGACACGTCACCAAAAAATTCACATTCTACATCTGTTCTCAATAAAACTTTATTTTGAAACTATTATTTTAAAATTTTATATATATCTCGATTTAAAAAACCATTTATCTAGTAATTTTGTTAACCCTGCCTCGGTGACACCATGGAACAATGCAACAAACATTTACGATAATAAATTCTCCGTCAAAAAGTTTGTCCGTCTATTGATGACTCTGATATTTACTATAAAGTTCCATAGATCTCGAATTGAAGATTCGATTCAAATGTGAGAAGAAAAATGTAATATTACAATAGTCATCAATAAGCTCTATCAACTGCCACAAGTCCCATATCTGTAGCAATTTCAGGAGCTTCGCCCCATCTATGCTAAGTTTGATTTTAGATTCCCAATTATCAGGCTTCAGATAAAATTTCAAATGGAAAAGATTGAGAATAAAAATCTCTACAATTAATTAAAATTGAAAATAAGCTTGAAATTCAAGAAAATGTGATTATTCAATTGCAAACTGTTGATTCTATTAAATCATTCACTATGAAGAGATAGCAGACCTCGTGTGTCTCCAGCGTTATTGTCCTGTCCCCAGCTGGCTCAGATCTTTGGATAGTAGACTTGAGATGCGCGTGAACACTAGCGTCATGTGATCAATAATTTTCATAACAGCAAAGAAAAGTTGTGTGAGTGCGCCACACCAGATTTTTACATTTGTTACATTTGTTAGCCTACACTGAATCTTATAATATTCAACGTGACATTTTCAGCTTGCGTAATAATGGTGATGTTCAATGAGAAACAAATAAGACCTTTACCTTCGATCTTGTTATGGGTGAATGGAGCATCTGCACTAGATGCAATGCCAACTCTTTCACGATGGAACTTAGCCGGAATATTCTTGCACTCCATTCTATAAAGAAGAATAATTCAAGTTTAGAAGTTGTTAATCAATTGGTTTCTACAATTGCTCACTAAAGGCGCAATCCCTTAGCGACAGCTCTAGCCGTGCAGAGGAAAAAAGTTGTTGGGAATAGCACTTTGGGAAGTAAATTGAAATAAAATGATTTTATAGCTTCTGACACTCAAGTTAGTTAGGTTTGGTATGGGTTGTGTAGGTTTAAAATCCATATACAGTACCGTACTGATCAATGTTTATCACAAAATTCGATGTATATTATTTTACTCCCATAGGTTGCAGTGTATGAGCTTTTCTAGAAATGACGTGAGTTTTAAATTAGTATGAACAAACCAGATGATTTTTTAATGATCTTTCCAAGCGATCAATTTGATTACTGTAGATTCATACATTTGGAAAAAGGTGTACCGTATTTTATTGCCATTTGGAAAGATATTCATCTGAAGAAGAACTACCTATTTAAATCATAAAGATTTATTGACAGACACCCACATAGTGCACTTTTTCAGAAATTTCGAGCAATTATAATTAAGCAGGATATAGGCCTAGTTTACTAAAGCACAGTTCCAAGTAGAATGTAGTTTATGTTACTCTTCATGCTCAAGTTACTCGTGTAAAAATAGTAATAATATTTGTTGTATGAAGTACGACTTGACTTGAATTTCATATCAATTGTTTGTTTTATTCTGATTTGTATATTCAGATTGATCATTAAGTGTATAAATTGAAATGGACATACCTCACCTACATAATATTTGGACAATTAGACAAAATTAGGAAATTGAAGAAGTTTTAGGCAATAGATGCTAGAGCACAAGATTTCTTTTTCTAGCCACGCCAATTATTTAACTACAAATTATTTATTAAATTTTTATGTAAAACGGTTGTTGGCTAATTGGTGAATAAAATTTGATTGGATTTGAAAAATTAGCCTGTTTTTCTTTATCGACTATTGTATTGTTTGCTCTATCCAATAAATAAATAAGAGTTTTAAATAGATTAGCATCCTTGCACTCCAATTCTAACCTACAAATTTGACTAACCTTTCATTTACTTCAAATGGTTTTTGTATATTATTATAAAAAATTACATCAATTCTATTCTTTACTTTTACTTCTCTATTGGAATATTTTGTCTTCTGAATAAAAGTTACATTTTATGGCCAACATTGGAGTCTTTCACCAAATCTCTATACGTAAATTCAATAGGTACCATACCCAACTGAAAGCTTCAGTTGAAAATTGTAATCCTTGCTGTCCAAATTCTAGAAAATTTAATTGCTGGCACAATTTAAATAGGCCTAATTGAATCACGCAACATAAAAATTGAGCTTATCAGATAAACTTTAGCTTTACTGTATTTGTATTATAAACTAGCCTACCTTTAAAAAATACATTTAAGAAAGAATAAGTGTAAAAATAAATACGTCAAATCTCAACAGACTGCATAAACATTCTATTATAGAGAATTAAAAGAAAACTAGTTTTACCTTCAAGAACAGCTCAAGACTGGCTATTACAGCAATTATTGCAAGAGGATAATATTCTATATTCACTTTTTAATATTTTAGATAAGAAACTCAATTATCACTCATTCGAAAAACACTCAACAGTATAATACTAAATAAAATTACATTTTCATCACATAATAAGGTCCTAACTAAACATAAGACTGGAAGGTGAAGGTCTGTAGTGCTTGCTTGTAGTTGTAGGCTAATATTAATTTATTCAAAACTTCCATACTAATAATTTGGAATATTGGAAATTGGAAATGGAACAGATACTACATTCTGTAACAGAGTATTGGAACAGTTTATTATCCTCCTTAGAACAGTTAACAGTATGATCGAGATGGCAATGACAAAATCATATAAAAATATAACGGTTAATATTTTGACGGCTGAATAAATTTATTTGAGTGGACAAAATAAATTGAAGTTGAATGATTGATTATGCTAAGGATTTTGATATGAAATTTTTACAATGTGACACCAAAGTTCACCTTCGAATCTCGCTACAATTAGGCGCGCTCTCATATAATATCTGAATTTGTTCAAATGCATTGTTCTTTTTGGCAGTGACTACTGCTAGAGATTTAGCCATGATGACTAGTAACTTGATAACAATAAGGTTTTATCACAATTCAAATTGACAATAATAATTTGAGGTACAATAAATAATTGAGATTGCAAGAATAGTCATAAGAAGCTAAGAGAATTACTATAAAACAATGCAATTATTGGAATTGAGATTTTTTTAAAAGTACAATTTGAAAGAAAAGTTGGCTTATATGAGGCATAAGAGGAAATAAGTAGAATAATATTCGAAATATACAGTTAATAATGCGGTTTCACAATAGAAATTAATAGACTGAGAATTCAATTAAAGTAGGTACTGTAAGCCATTATTCGAATTGAAGTAACTGAAGTTACAGTACCTACAAGTTGTATAGATATATAATGTAGTCATTAAGCATGACAAGGTATGATGAAAATATACCAAATAGTTTTTAAAGTTAGAAGTAAGTAATTGAGTTTTACAATTACAAATCAATATAGTTATATAAGTTCACTAAATAACAATAAGTATTTACTACAATAAGTAATTTGCCACAAGTCATCAACTTATTTTTGATTGAATAGCGAAAGGCAGTAGAGGTTTCAAGTTCAAAATGAAAATGTTGAGAGGGAGATAATAATAAAATAATTATAGTCGATAGAGATAACAGAATTGCTCCGTTACAATTTGCGATAAGCGCCAAGCAGTAAAACAATGGGTTGATTGTACTGACAGAGCGGCAGTAAATCGAAGCCAAGTTCAGTAATGAATAAATCTTGACTTGCGCAATAATGATATTCAGAAATCGTGTTCGAATGTTGGAACAAACTGAATGACTGATAGCTTGAATGAGAAGCAAATGAACATAAAATTTCCAATAAAATAAAAATATTGATTCACAAATTTGGCCCAGTAAATCAATTGTTCGGGATTGAGGATATTGAAGAAATAAAAGGAGTAGAGAATAAGACTGTATTAAAATGGTGGACCAGTAGAAGGGGTGAGGATACCATAAAATGCAATGCGAGGATGAAAATAATGAAATTTATAAATGAATCTAAATACCTTGATATTGTTCCTTGTCACCATATGTAGTTGAAGCGTTGGTTCGTCGATGATTAATGTCTTGAAGCACTTTTAGGTACGGTATTTCACTATTTGCGGTAAAAGGTCGGAAATGAGGTGGAACAATATTGCGGGAAGGATTGAGGTATGAGTTACGGTTTGTCATGGCCGGTATAATGATTTATCATAATAAGAATTAAATGAGGTTTTCCACAATACTGGTAATAATAAGAGGTTATAACAAGAGTGGTTTAGAAGTTTCTCCTGACGGTTAACACTTGTTATGAATGCAAAAACCAGAGGGGCACTTAATTACAAAGAAAGGGTAGGCTAACTGCGCAACCACAAGTAACTGAGGGCTGGTGGCAAATTAGCTTACAGTAGGACTCTCAAGCTACAATGAAATGATAATACTAAATACGAAACAGTGCATAGGGATGTATGATGTAGCATATCTAAATAGAGCATAATTATATTAGAGCAGCTGAAAATTGAACATCAACTGAAACTGAAAGTATCACTTCTGAAGTTGTTTCCTAATCCATCTTTCGGGGTTTCGGGTACAGAACCCCCTACGCCCCTCTCCAACACAACAAAAAAATCGGGAGTTTAGGTAATAAATAGCTAAGGTCTATAATGATTCGTTTAAAGGCTTTTCGCATATCTTTTCCCTTAAACTTACTTTTTTTGGTCAATGTCACTTGGACTTACTTTTTATTACACCACTATGAGTACATTTATACTTCAATTCATAATATACAAGCTCATCCTTTAATTTGTTTTCTTTTTCACCACTATATTTTTCAAATCCTGGAAGGATGTAAACCTCATGATTGAAACATTGAAACGATGGGTTATCATAACCATGTGTCAAAAAACTATCAACACCACAGTGCACATGAAAATAGCGGTAGCCGCGCATGCGCAAATGTTTACTGGAACGCGAATGGAGTTACGGTTACCGTAACTGTAGCCACAGTCTGTAAAAAGGGGTCGCATGAATTGGGAATATCTGGAGCTCAAAATATCTTGCAGCTGGCCGGAATTGGAAATATATGGAACTCCGAATATGTTGACAGGCGGAACTCCAAATATCGTGCAGACCGGCGGAACTCAAAATATCTTGTCAGCTGGTGGAATTGGAAGTATGTGGAATTGGAAATATATCGAATTCACAATATCGATTGTTATTAGCAAGACTGTGTAATTGTGGGATGAAACAAATTTATCGCAAAACAAATCAAGGGTTCTATAGTTAACCTAAAATAAATTCATCAACACATCAACAGTCGTCAGTCTTGTTTGTTGAAACAGATAACAGAGTTTTTAAAACTTGCATAATGTGTATGAATATAATGAATATAATTGAAAAAGAACAACATACCAGGTCCAAAAATACTATTCTATTCCCAAATTTTGATAAAGAAAAACAAGTCCAAAAAGATCAGCCAAGTTGTTTCTACTGTTTAAAGTTCAAGTCCAATATTTCTGTCTAAGATCTATATATAATGAGCTATGAATTACCCTAAGTGGGCCAATTAGTCCATATCATTCCAGAAAATAAGTCAGAACCATTTCTCAATAATAAACACATTATCAGTACTGCCACTCTGGCACTGATATTTTAAGTTCCAGATATTTCCAATTCCGCCATCTGACAAACAAAATTTGTTTATTCAATAATTCGAGTTCCAGATACTCCCAACTCCGCCTAGCAATACATATTTCGAGTAACGGATATTTCCAATTCCGCTGTCTGACAAATATTCGGAGTTCCACCCAGCAACAGTTTTCAAGCATATAGTGAGGTCCATGTTATAATGACAGTATTTCATCAACTTTGGTTTTGGTATCCTTGTCAATCATTCGACAAAGCCGGTGGTACTATCCTTTTCTATATAGGTCCACAACGATGTCAATTATGTTTTTGACAGTGTAGAAATATAATTGATTAATGCAGATGAACTCTTTCCCACTTCGGTCTTTGTTTAGAGTGGGTTTCGAACTCCCTCACTCTATACGGTATTTTGCCCGGCGCCAATCAATCACTTTGGATTGATAAAATAATTATTTTACTATAATTTCACTCACTGAGCTATTAATAGTATCGAATAAAAAGATAAAGATAGATAGATCAGGGTCGTGTGTAAGGGAATGTACGAAGTGAAAGGCAAAACAAAGGTTAATTATGAATTTATTATTGAACTTTAAATTTATATGAATTTATAAAAATTTGATCAAAAATATATTAATGATTAGATATAAATACAAGATGATTAAGTTTTTTGAAATTACAACAGTTCAAGTTTAATTTTAAACAACAAAATTTAACAAACAGTTATTATTACTTTTATCAGGTTACTTGAAAAATAAGTAATAAAATCAAAATATTGAACACCTCTAGTTAAAAATACGATTATAGTCAAAAATAAGAGAATTGATAAATTTTAAAGAATGAATATGATTAGGGGAGCCTTGCTTTAAGAAACTATTATTTGTGCTTAGAAGAAAATTTCAACTGTAAGCTTCAAGAAGTTAATTAAAACTGTATCTACAGATTTGTATTTAGAAGAGCTAAATAATTAAATTTGCTGTTTACTTTGATGCTATGTAAATTGATATAGTTATTTGGGCTTTTTAGGGTGGGGTGGTGTGGATTTTAAATGAGAAAAAAAAATTGAAAATTCTAAATACAATCTTTACCTGGCTCAGTCAATTCCCTATAGGATAATTGAAGTCTGAGACCAAAAACTCACTCCTACACTGAACACTCTCCAAAATCCAAGAGACTCACAGCAACTAACAGCAACTCACTGCAACTCTGCAACTAACTGCAAGGCATGGTCTGCCTGTTTATATACTAGAACCACCATTTTCCACCCCTCATCACCCTTCGCCCTCTAGCTCCGCCTACACTCAAACTCTTCAGCTAATATTCTGCTTACAAATTGAATTCAAATATCAATTTGAATTCACTATAATGTTTATTATGTTAAATCATTTTAAACTATGGCTCCCCTTCATTATTAAAACAAATGATATCATATATTTTATCAATATTTAAACTCTGAAGTTTGGATACTGACAATTGAATGCATTGATTTGATTAATACAGTAGGCTAATCAATCTTATAAATCTAATATAGCAAATACTTCAATAATAAATACATGAAATGAACAAAATACAATGTCATACAGTAATCATTACAATCGAGTTGAATAAATCAAATTAATAAGATACCAATCAATTACTACTTAATTAATTAAGCAGGTTTCTTATACTCATTGTCAACCTGTTTCAATCAAATATACCTAATTTATTCTATTTACTAATTTGTCCTTAGCCTATGAATTCGGATTCAACTAACTTAATTAGCTTATAATAATTATTGAATTATAATTTATTATATAACATTATTTGTTGAATACTTTATACATATAGCCTAATCTACTTCATGACCTAATTTATAAATACATCTACTCATATATCATGTTTATCGTTTTATGTGATCACCATTCAAATAACTGATCATCAAATAATTGCTTCAATAATATCCATGTGCTGACCACGTGGTAAAATTGTAGCATATGCTAACCACGTGGTTACATTGTAAACTACCTATCTATATTTACTTCTCTCCTAACTATCTATCTATATCGCTATTCACAAACTTCATTCACCTGCCATCAACTTATGCTATAGATATATACAAGGGTTGACACAAAGCACAGTGGACCATGTGGTTTCTATTGTAGCCGTGTCAGTGACTGACGTTACTGTTATCATATATTGTTAGCAATTCTCTATGACAGAATGATTTTGTCTCAAACTACTTTGAAAAGAATAATAACCCCAGTCATCTGGCTAGGTAAGCTATTCAAATGCATTCTCAATAGTTTCGAGAAACGGTTCTTTTTATTATTCTAGCTCTTCGAGCGTTCATATTCCTAAATACAATATGTTCAGAGCACGTGTTGCAACAAATAACATATATCTACAATTTTTAAATTTTAGGAGAGCACATGGTCGCCATTTGTGGCTCACAGAGAATCGGCATCGCTATTCTTCTATCTTCATCCACTGTCATTATAACGTGGACCTCACTATAGGGCATTTAACATTGATATTTTGAGCTCCAGATATTTCTAATTCCGCGGCCCCGTAAAGCATTTGTTGGATAGGCGTTTGATTGACAGTTTCCTTTCTGTAATTATTCTGTGACCAAGCTGCGAGCCTGTGAAGTGGTTTCAAAAATTTTGTGAGGTTATGTTTACTTTACACAACATTAGTCAACACTCAACAGGAAAACAACTGTTTTATTTCATATTTCGAAAAAGATCTGTTCATGTTCAGTAACAATAAAAAAGCAGGAAAATTATAATGATTTTTAGCAATGAAAACTCCCGTAAATATTTTTTTATCAAGCAAGAATACTTAATAATTAATCCTCAAATTCAGAAAAATGCGGACTGCGTCGTAAGTATAGGCCTAAACTTGATAAATCTGCACAATAATTGAACGAGCGTTAGCGAGATCTTACTTCTACTTTCCTTGCCCTATTACCATAGGTAAGGAAAGTATTGCTTTCCGAAAAAAATTAAGGTACCCCAATTTATAAATTTCTATCCGTTTCAAGGTCCCCTGAGTCCAAAAAAGTGTTTTTTAGGTATTGGTCTGTATGTGTGTGTGTATACGATATCTCATCTCCCAATTAACGGACATTTTCGATCAAATGCAATTCAAGATGGCGGCTAAAATGGCGAAAATGTTGTCAAAAACAGGGTTTTTCGCGATTTTCTCGAAAACGGCTCTAATGATTTTGATCAAATTCATACCTAGAAAAGTCATTGATAAGCTCTATCAACTGCCACAATTCTCATATCTGTAGAAATTTTAGGAGCACTGCACCATCTATGCAAAGTTTGATTTTAGATTCTCAATTATCAGGCTTCAGATACAATTTGTAGTAGGAGCTCGGCTATCGAGCAGAAAGGTTGCTTTACCGATTCCTCGCTTATCACAATGATTAGAAGTTGTTTTTGTTGAGTTTTAGTATTGTGAGAATGCAAAAAGGTGCATGTTCAAACTGTAAAATTAGTATAAGTGACGAAAAATTGTTAATTCGTTGTTCAATCTGTAAATTACAATATCACTACAACTGCGTGAATATTAGTGAGGTGAATTTTAAAAAACTATGTAAAGAAAACCGATCCAAGTGGAAGTGTGCAGTCTGTAAAGCAGGTGGTGTCCAGTCAACGTGCGAGATGGATGAAATCACGGTCAGTCGAAAGGATAAATTGTTGAGGGAAATGAGAAACATCATCAGTGAAGAAATTAAAAAATATAATAGCTTTAGAAGTTAAATCACTAAGAGATGACTTGGACAAAATTAATTCTAATATGACTGAATTTGGTAAGTCGGTGGAAATGTTTTCGGCAATAATTGATAAATACACTAGTGCTTTCCAATCCATTAAAAAAGAACAGGTAGAGTTGAAAAAAATAATGATATACTTCAGATGAACTTGAGTGAAATGCAATCAAGAATTAGTGAGTTGGAACAGTAGGCTATAGTCGAAGAAATAATATAGAAATTCATGGACTTCCGATTACAAAAAATTAAGATATTATGGAGATTATAAGTGCAACTGCTAGGGAATTGAATGCCAGCAGACAGACATTAATGCTGCTCACCGTTTTCCATCAACAAATCAGGATGTGTCGCCTATTATTGTTTCTTTCCATAGTAGAATATCAAAGGACAAGTGGATGAACGGTTATAAAAAGTATCGCGATGAAGTGAAAAAAGCAAGAAATGATCCTAAAGCTAATCTCCGATCTATCAATATAAATAGGAATCTTGCAGATAGGCCAGTATTCATCAACGAAACTTTATCTCCACATAACAGTTTCTGTTATATGAGGCAAAACAATTCATAGGGAAGAATGGATATAAATTCGCATGGACAAGAAATGGGAAAATCTACATACGAAAGGAAGAAAACTCCAGAGCAATTAGGGTTACTACTTTAAAGGAACTGCAACAAATGTCCAGTACAGATGATACGACGATGAAATAAACTGTGAAATCCAGGTACCCGGTTGAGTTTTCTTTTTGATATGAACGATTTCAACGACCTATGTGACAGTTTAGGAAATGATGTATTTATAACGGAAGAAATAAATGATTACTTGAACTATGATTTGCATTTGAATAGGGAAAATTTGAACATAATTGATTGCTTCAATCTTCTTAGTATGAACATTCGAAGTATCTAATGATTAAGTATTGAAGTAATTTTAATGATTTTGTGGTAGTACTAAACAACTTTAAACTGAAGTTTGATATTATAGTTCTCACAGAGACATGGTATTCTGGTAATAAACCGATTGAGTTTAATAACCTATAGATGGTTATACTTACTTACTTCTTACTTCTGATGTCTTCCTCACGGTCCTGGGATCGGGGAATCGTCAATGGATTTGGTCTTCTCTGTCAGAGTCGTCAAGGTGTATAGAGTATCCTGCACTATACTCTAAGCTGGTGGTACGTATGCTCCTCAATAAATTCGGTCACTGCATAGTACGGTCTTGCAATGAGGTATTTTTTCAGCTTTCTGTGGAATGCTGTCCGTGAATCCCTCAAAGTCTTTAGGCTGTCCGGTAGATAGTTGAAGAAATGTGAGCCTGCATAGGTAGGCATGTTCTTGAATTTGCTCAGCCTGTGTTGCGGAAGGTCAATGTTCAGCTTGCTTCTTGTGTTATGAGTGTGTTGGCTATTTCTGAGATTCGGGCTTGAGTCTATGGCAAGAGTTATGGTTTCAAATATGTAGATAGAGACCACAGTAAGTAGTTTGTTTTCGACAAATAATGGTCTACAGTGCTCCAGTGCATCTCTTCTTAGGATGGTTCATAAGGCTTTTTTTTGACTTCGTAGAACTCTGTCCATGTGCACCTGCGCTGATGCTCCCCAGGCAACAATGCCAAATCGCAGCTGTGAGGCAAATAGGGCATGATACGCGATAAATGTGGTACTGACATCAGTGGTACATCTTATTCTACGAAGTACATATGTGGCTGAAGCTAATTTCTTACACAGAAGATCAATATGTTCATTCCAGTTCAGGTGCTTGTCCATCATGATACCAAGAAATCTTGTACAATCCTTTGTATTTGTTGGTTCATTGGTTACATTGTTGTCCATATTGAATATCTGTCCCTTTGGAGTGAAGTTTATATTTACTGTCTTGTCTTTATTGATTGATAGTTTCAGTTTCCTACATATATTTGTGGCCATTTCAAGTGTCGAGCTTACATCGTTGCTTTCGGATACTCTGTCTGATGGGATTATTATGGTGGTATCGTCTGCAAATAGTACACATTTTTGGTCCTTCTTGAGATTATTTGGGAAGTCATTTATGTAAATGAGAAAGAACAAGGGTCCTAGAATTGACCCTTGAGGAACACCCTTGGACATTTTGCAAAGAGATGATTTGGCACTAGTCAAGGCAGTGTGCTGCTGATAACTGATTTCAACATACTGATACCTTCCAGTGAAATAATTTTGGATCCATTCTATTACTTGGCCCTGAATGTTTAGCTGTTTCAGTTTTGTGATTAGGATTTCTTGGTCTAAGTTGTCGAATGCCTTCTGCAAGTCCAGGAACAGGCCAGATGCTATCCTCTTTTCCTCCCAGATCTCATTAATCACCCTGCAGAGATATGCTATTGCTGTGTTTGTACTCCGCCCCTTCCTAAAACCATGTTGAAATGATGAAATCAGTTCATTTTTTTCAGGTGTGCTATTAACTGATTGTACACCACCCGCTCAGTCAGCTTTGAAGTTCCAGGCAAATTTGATATTGGTCTGTAGTTGTTTGGATTAAGCTTGTCTCCTTTCTTGAAGACTGGATACACCTTGGAAATTTTCATCTTACTAGGCAAAGTAGATTGACTCAATGAGGTGTTGATGATGTGGGTCAATGGTTTTATGACTTCTTCTTTGCAGAATTTCAGCATCTTCCCAGAGATTTCATCAAAGCCTGCCGAATTGTTGGACTTTAAATTATTAAGAAGTTCATCCATTCCGTGATGAGTGACACTTTTGAAGGCTGAGAAAATTGGTATACTATTGTCGGGCTCAGTTTCAGATGTGGTACTGGTTTGTGATTGATTTGTGTGGTTTGATGCTTGAGGTAAGGTGAAGATGCTATTGAAGATATTGCTGATTTCAAGTGGATCTGCTGTCAGCTTACCATCCAGAAGAAGCCTTATGCTGTTCTGCCTTCCATCTTGCTTATTTATATCGCTATTCACAGTTTTCCACAGCTCTTTGGTTTTGTCTTTTGAGTTTTTTATTTTGTTCATTGTGTGATCCGTTCTCTTCCTCTTCACTTCAATGTCATAGGTTTTCTTTGACTCTTGAAACCTGTCTTTGTCTTCGATTGATCCTGTCAGCAGGTATCTGTCATTCAAACTTTGAAGGGAGACTTTCATCTTCTGCAACTCACAATCCATAAAAATAATTTTATTTGGTATATTCATTTTTTTCGGTCCTAGAGGCATAATGTGGTCAATGCTCTGGCGCATTATTTGCAGAAAGTTATTATATTTTACTTCGACAGACTTTGGTATATAGACAGACTCCCAATTTGTTGTATTTAACATTTGCTTTAGTTCAGTTAATTTGTTTTTTGAGACATTCCTAGAGTATCTGTAAGTGGTGTGGCAACTTTTACTTCTATTTTTTATTTTGCATAGCAACAAATGGTGGTCTGAAAGTGGTGTATAGTGTGCTTTCACCTCGATCTCCTCTTGTTTGATAGTTGTGTAACACCCATCAATGCTGGATACAGTAGTGGGGGTTTTCCTTGTTACAGGGATGTGATGTATTCTGCATCCAAACTCGGATAACACATTTCGAAGGTCCTTTACACTATGCTCATCTGGTCTGAGTATGTCAAAGTTTGCATCTCCCAGTATTACTATATCATTTGACTTCTTAGTGTGTTGTCCCAGTAACTGTCCCAATTTTCCTAAAAATTTCTGCTGTATCAGTGCTAGGAGATCTGTATGTTCCTATTAGAATCAATTTTCTTGATTGATATTTGAGTATCAATCCAACAGTTTCAAACACTTGTTCCTTTGATTTGCATTGTTCTGGTAACTGAAGCTCGTCCATGTCAACAGAAAAATGATTTTTTACAAAAATAGCTATGCCACCCCACATATGCTCAGTTCGGCAATAACTGGAGGTCAGTCTAAAACCTTCGATATTTGTGAGATTTAATTGGTCCGTGCCTAAGCCATGTTCTGAGATAATTAGAATATCAGGGTGAAATTTTTCGAGCTCTACTACTAGTCCATCAAGTTTATTTTGAAGACCTCTTTGAATATTTAGGTGGAGAACAGTCAACGATTTTTTGTGTGGATGTGCATTTTCTATTGTTTTATTGGTTGTATTATTTGGTCTATTGCGGTTTCGGTCATCTTTCTGTTTTGTTAGCTGCTATCCTGAATTCCTACCTTGACACTCCAGTGCACTTGCAAGTTGTTCAGCCACGATTTTAGAACCTTCTGGGTTTAAACTTCGTCCATCCCAGCTCAGGTGACACTTATGTAAATGATTTGAGTTGTCAATAAATGTAGCATTAAGCTGCCAGCACATAAACTTCAGAGCCTTGTTTGTTTCGTCAATAAATCTCTCACCTATATCCTCCCGAATTGGAATAGATGTAACATACCAATTAGTGTGTGGAAACCGTTTAATGTTAGCCTCTAAAGTGAGCCATAATGGTCTCATGACATGATTCGGTGTCTTAGCCCTACACAGGTTATTTGAGCCTACATTGAGTACAACCTTCGATGGTATAGTGTTTCTGATTTTTAGTGCTCTACTGACATCCTGGATTTTTCCAAAGGGTACAATTTCCACCTCCAATTCTTGCCCAAATGTGTCTCTCATTATATCTCCCACCAGCCTTAGCGTATTGTCCCCGATCAGCAGTGGTGCCTCCCCTTCCTTTCCCTCAGCCCGTTCCCCAAATCCTTGAGCAGGGCGCCCCTCATCCTGTGGACCGTTCCGACATTCATCCCCGTTCTCATCAACACAACTCTCTTTAACCTTATTTGAATGTGGTTTTGGTTTGGCATTGCAGGCCTCCATGATCCTGTTTCGAACTTCAGCTCCCTCGCTTGGCAGTGGCTCTGGTGCATTCTTTGTCGCTGCCAAGGATTCTTTAATCCAGACAGGGTTTACCTCATTTGTACACTCGGAGTCCTCTATCAAGAACGCTGTAGCATCCTCCATCCTCTTTCTTACCGGGCAGCAGGGCTCTGGATGGATACCTTGAGAGAAGTCACGAATTATATTTTCCATGCTGTAAATTACACTTGTCTTTCTTGCTTTGATATCTGACAGACGACTATTGTTAGTCCGTAGTATTTTTATCTCATTTTTCAAGTCCTCCATATCATCATGTAAAACTTTAATTATGACATCATAGCTGTTATAGCTTTGGCGCATTCTGGGGTTTGAGCCTTGATATGTCAAGTCAGTGCTTTGAAATATTTTGTTAGGCAATGTATAGTTACATTGTAATTTGTCATTCAGGTCAGATTTTAGCAAATCATTGTTATTTGAATTATTTAGTAGTATTGAGATATGGGAAGCTTCAGCATTTATACGAGTCTTACATTCCTCACACATCCTGGTTAGGTTAGAACTTTTACCCGCTTTCATTTCATCATACTGTTTGTTGGTTATGTTGACACACTTGGTGTGATACCATTTATTATCGTTACAGTCGCATGTTACAGCATGGTCACTGTTCTCAACTGGTTTGCGGCAAACACCACATGGAGACTGGATATTTTCATTATTTATGGCCTTTTCAGATTGTTTTTTTTTTTCATTTTGGTAAGCAAGCAGATAATATGTTGTCTTGCAGGGAGAAAGATGGGAATTTGGTTACTTGAGTTTGTCAAGAGTCAACAATCAAAGCATAAAGGTTATATCAGTGCAGTCAAGTTTTCATATATCACAGTCAAATATCACAAAGTTAGGCCGGGGTAACACATAAAACAAAACGATGACACAATTAACCAATAATATATCCTATAATTTAAATAAGATGAAGCAATTTATAGGAATTTTGTGAGCATGTCAGAATCTTCAATCAAAATGTAGAGGTTAGATCAGGCCAAAAACATAAAATTCTATCACAGTCTTGAACAAGGGAAACAATAAAATTAAAATGTTTCCAATGATACAGTCAGAAACTAAAATTCCAGTAATAACGGGTTGAAATTGCAAATATAGGCAATAATTTAGTTCAAGTCACTAGTTCGAAAGGTTGAAAAGTCATTAAGAATTGGAAAACAAGATCTAGTATCTAGTAGTCTGACCTATTTTGATCAGTCTCAAGTTTATTTATTATAATATTACCCAGAGTCTATCCAATAGAATACGGAATTTTTTTAATTTTTCTTTTTATGAGTTGAGAAATAACATGCGTGCACTGATATGTACAGGCAGAAAACTGCGTGTAGAAACTACGTCATGATGTGCGGTTTCAGGAGTTTGTAAAATGAATCCAACTTCACTAAAAATATTTTAAATCAATTTGGGTATTATCGTTATATTTCCAATGTCGTATTCTGTCACTATAAGAATAATTTTTCAGTGATAAATTGTAAAGATCTCACCCGATTTCAATGTTCCAGTCTTGGTATAGTCACGGATTCATTAACAATTTTGACAAATAAAGACTCAGTTTCGATTAAAATGTTTTGGATAGAAATTCAATAAAAGTGTTCAAGTCACGAAATTAAGTGGCAATATGATGAAATACGCGAAAATTTTTTAAGAAACACTTTATTAGTACGGAGCGGTTTTTACTTGGTATTCAGAGCTGCCACTGCCACCTCGATCCTCTAGTTTGGTTAATAAGCCTACAAAATTGAACAAGTGTGACAGCCTATGTATTTATCTAAAAAAATGTTTTGAATTTAGGGTGTTGGATTGTGAATTGTTAAATGCTAATATGATTAGTATTTTGGTTGAGTTGGGAAGGAATTTAATCTTACAGATTGTTGCGATATATAGGTCACCAAATAATAACACAGATAACTTTATCAGTAACTTGAACGACTATGTGAATTCTCTTCCAAAAGATAGAAATGTTGTTCTCGTTGGAGATATTAATATAGATATTTTGAGAACTGACCGACATACACTAAGTTACTTAAATGTAATGAGTAGTAACGGCTTCAAGTCTTTTATTAATGGACCAACTAGGAGTATTGATGATAGTCACTCGTGCATTGATCATATATTTTTTAAAAATACATTGAATAATTCAATTAAAACAGAAACTGCTAGTATTCTTAAAGTAAATGTTAGTGATCATTTTGCAACTGCGCTGCATTTAAGTTCTAATCACATAACGAAAGAAAAATCTCTTGCTCAAAGAAATATAATTAATAAAATAGATTTAACTAAACTGGAAACTTACTTAAAAAATGAAAAATGGTTGTTTCTGTATGATCAAAATAGAAATAATAATGATAACAATAATGAAAGTAACAATGATAATCACAAGGAGGTGGACACGTTGGTTGAAAACCTTACTCATAAAATAAAAAAATATATAGAGCTTTCTTCTATAGAGATTAAGCTTAATCACAAAAAGAAACCACTTAAGCCTTGGATCACTCAGGGGCTAATCAACTCGATTAATAAGAGGGATAAAATGGCTAAAAAAGTAAAACAAGAACCTACCAATACAAGTTTGAAAAATGAATTCAAATCCTATAGAAACTTATTGAATAATCTTATTACTAGCACTAAAGATAATTATAGAAATAAAATTGATGAATGTGGCAAAGATGCAAAAAAAAATATGGACTTACATTAACGAGCTGCTAAATAAGGGAGGAAATGAATGTAGTAGAATAAAACTGAATGCACAAGAATTAAATGAATATTTTGTAAATGTGGGTAAGACTTATGCAGATAAAATAGTGAAATATGAGAACCAAACTGATTATAAATTTGATTATAAAAAAGATTATTCAATTCTAGGAAACTCGTTTTTTTAAAACCTGTCATAGAAGATGAAGTGAAAAATGTAATATATAGTCTAAAAAGCAATACTAGTCCAGGCATAGATAGCATTAATAGTAAGATTTTGAAAAAAATAGCGCCTTTTATAGCTTTGAAATTTATAGCTTGGCCGTTAACTTTTATAATAAATAAATGCTTTGAAAGAGGATTTTTTCCAACTTCATTCAAGATTGCTAAGTTAAAACCACTGTTCAAATCAAGGGATAGGAAACTTGCAGAAAATTATAGACCAATTAGTTTATTAAGTTCATTGATTAAAATAATGGAGAAATTGATAAAAAACAGATTATTAAGTTTTTAAACAAACACAAAATAATAGAAGAGAATCAGTTTGGTTTTCAGAGTAAAAAGAGTACAAATGATGCCCTGATCAAATTCTCAAACGCGGTTTCAGATCGTTTGAACAAAGGAAAGAAAACCCTAGCTATCTTCCTGGACCTAGCAAAAGCTTATGACACTGTGTCTCACGATAAGTTTTTGGACAAATTAGAGTGGGTTGGCATAAGAGGATTACCTTTGAAATTGTTCAAGAGCTACCTGTCAAATAAAGCACAGATTTTATCACTTGATGACTCAGTAAGTGAAATACCTCTTTCATGCTATGGTCTCCCTCAAGGCACTGTCTTATCACCTATCCTCTTCCTGTTATATGTGAATGAAGTACTTAGATTAGAGTTGAATGGAGGGGAAGTATATTCATTCGCAGATGACACAGTGTTGTTGTATGGGGGTGAAACATGGAATGAGACCTATGAGACGGCCTCTAAAGGCATCTCTACACTAAAAAGATGGCTGGATTTCAACTCCCTT
Source organism: Nilaparvata lugens (assembly GCF_014356525.2). Taxonomy (NCBI): domain Eukaryota; kingdom Metazoa; phylum Arthropoda; class Insecta; order Hemiptera; family Delphacidae; genus Nilaparvata; species Nilaparvata lugens. Next base: position 28,404,442 of record NC_052509.1, read on the forward strand.
AGTTTAAATATTAAAAAAACAAAGTATATTGCTTTTTCGAGGAGTATTGCTGGAAGAGAAGAAATGAACTGTGTACTTAAACTGCACATTAATTGTGAGAATTTTAACAATAATTTAGCTGCATGTAACTGCCCTGAAATAGAAAAAAACCAGCCACATCAAATACCTAGGTATAATTATTGATGAAGGATTTAAATGGAAAAGACACATTGATTATTCGTGTGAGCGATTAAAGTTTGTATCCTATAACTTCTATAAATTGCGGTCCATACTACAGATACCAATGTTAAAAATAGTTAACTTTGCAATTGTACAGTCCCTACTGCAATATGGATTAGTGGTTTGGGGGGGGAGCATTCAACTCTCATCTATTAGCTCTATTTGTAATACAAAAAATGATTATAAAAACAATACTAAATAGACCCATGATATACCCTTCTATTCAAGCCTTCAATGAAATTAAAGTGATGACAATCCGCCAGCTGTATGTATTGAACGTCTTTAAATACTTTCAGAGTAACAAAAATATTTTTTTTTAAATAAATAATGAACATCAACGAACCAGATACAATATAAATAAATATAAATGTTATGACTCAGATCTGACAATCATCCGTAAAAATATTTGCTTCTGTGCTAAATCAATTTAAATCAGGTTAAGCGTATTATAATTTCATCTCCTACTCCCACTGGCGAACAAGAGTCATCTTATGCCAGTGGTTTTTTCACTTACCGTTTATTATTATTACACTTTGGTTGGATTGTATTGTCATGTTGAGCTTTGTTTGATTCATGTACCTATATGTAGTTATGAGTGTGGAATAAATAAATTTGAAATTTGAATTTAAACAAAAAAAATCAAGTGGAAAGTATTGAGCATAAAAATCTCTACAGTTAATGTTCAGTAGCTTTCTCACCTAAAATTGAAAATAAGCCCGAAATTCGAGAAAATAAGATTATTCAATTGCAAACTGTCGGCAACTGTTGATTCTATTTAATCATTCACTATGAAGAGATAGCAGACCTCGTGTGTATCCAGCGTTATTGTCCTGTCACCAGCTGGCTCAGATCTTATAAAAGTAGACTTGAGATGCGCGGGAACACTAGCGTCAGTTGATCAATTTTCATAACGGCAAGGAAAGTTGTGTAGGTGCGCCACACCAGATTTTTGACTTTCTGAAGGGCAAAGTCGTTATTTGTCTTTCCTACAAGAACTAAAGAGAAAACCGAATTGATCAGCTTCAAATTTTGAATTAATTGCATGCTATTTCTGTAATCTTACCATTCATTAAAAATCTGGTGTGGCGCTCTCACACAACTTTCCTTGCCGTTATGAAAATTGATCACCTGGACCTGACGCTAGTGTTCACGCGCATCTCAAGTCTACTATTCAAAGATCTGAGCCAGCTGGTGACAGGACAATAACTGCTATAGTCAACATAATATAGTTATAAGACTATAGTAATATAATACAGTTATTAGTACAGAATAATGTCCAACTCCCACAGTCATTGCTTAGAAATTAGACCTTTAAATTTATTAGCCTCGTTAAGGTCCGATTTGTTAACGATAACTCTATGCACGTGGCTATAGCCACTCTGTATAAACGGCTATAGTAGTATATTACCGTAAATGATTGTAGTCTACAATAATATACATTAGCAAACTACAGCCGTCAATACAGAATTTCTATAGGAATTGAACCTTGAGTCTTGTATTACATTGAGCTATTTTTATCAATTTACTCAATTCAATTTTATTCTTCATTCCAGAGCATAGTCTACTGACAGCGAGTTGAAAATTGATTTACTGAGAGTATGTGTCGAGTAGTGTTGAGTCTCGAGGATAAACCAAATTTTGTACTCATCTTCTCTACTAGACTATCACCGATATTGATGGCAGAATCACATAAAGTCGCACATAGGTAAGTGGCTATAAACGGTTTCGAAATATAATTAATGTTCCAAATGAATCAGATCTTACAATATTGCTGATTAGGTTTTGTTTGGTATTTCGCGCATTAACTTAGTCCGTTTTTGTTTTAATTCGCCCACTTATTTCCTAAGCTATTTTCTATTAATCAAATCCTCCCCTATTTCAGCTCAAATCATCACGAAGCCTGTTATGTTGTATTTAATATATGTACTTTGTTTATATTCTTTTTTCTTTATTCTTTGTTCTTATTTTGTATGTGTATTTGAATAAATCTAAATTGTATGTAGCCTATGCATTTGTAAAAAGAACAAATAAATTTGAAATATATGCGCTTCACTCGGATTACACTGAATTTGTAAAGAATTATTGCTAAATTTCAGTAAAGTATGTTGTTTGCATAGTTACCTTTAGCTTCATCCATTATTCTCACTTGAGGAATCAATAACGCCATATTATTCAATTCCAATGCAAGTAATTACATAAACAACTATGAAATTTACTTTTAGATTGTTTAATGAAGCTCTGTCTACTTCCTATAAAAATAATGGAGAAATAACCGAACATAATAGATTTAATTTTATTTATTATTTTTACAAGAAAGCACTGACCCGGAGAGAAAAACTAAGAGAAAACTCCTTGTACTATTTCTCTCCCAAATTTAGATAACATTTTAAAAGTCCAAAATAGGGTTATGATTCAAATTTCCTGATACTTAGTCCATTTTTACCCAAAAACTAAAAATATTGAATTTTGATGGTTGAAAAACTGGATAAAATACAAAAATATTACACTCGAATTCACCATTCATTAAAAAATGTTTGATTAATTTTACAAAAGTTAGAGCCAGAAAAACATTCACTGTTTCTATAATAGCTTATAAGGTACAGATTTTAAATGAAATTACATACTTATAGTGGTCTTAAATAAAATATATTCAACAGTTATTTTATTTGGCGTTTAGCATGCAGCTTATTCGTGCTTTAATGTCAGCTTACTACCTTATTACAACCATTGCATAAACCTCTATTGTAAAGCTTATGAAAGCTCATGAATCTCTGATATTAGATTAATACTTTTGGCACAGTTTGCGCCGTACAAATGTAAGCGATTCTAAATGTGGAGATTTTATTCATCAATTTTGAAATATATTAATTGTGTAGGAACTACATAATGGCTAGATTATAAAATATTTAGTGTCTTGGTAATTCACTTGTAAAATAATACTACTTTTAGCAAAAGCTCATGATTTTAAAATAATTATAACAGTATCAAATTAGGTATTTAATAAAAGAATATTACATTTTTGATCTGTCTGGTTCGAAAACCAGTGTTGTTTTACTTCTAGTGCTCAACCTGTTGCTTGTAACATCGCGCCACTGTCAATTCAACTTGCTTTTTGCACTTGACTCAAGTAGTAAACTATATTCCCTGCCGTGCTACCAATTTCTCCTAAATAGGTTGGATAGCATTTCACACCTATTAACCTACAGGAAGTATCGGCTCCAAAGTGGTAGATTCTTGATAAACTATGAATGGATCTATCGCCTATGAATGAGAAATCCAGTTTTCAGAGCAAACCAACTTATAATCTTCAGAAGAATTTTGGCAATAGACAACACAAATCCACAATACAATACCTTACACACTTAAGCATCCTAGCATCATTACAAGCTAAAATACTTATCCAGTTTATATAGTTGAAAACAATGGCTATAGGCTTGTATACACACAAAACAATTTTATACAAAATTAGAACACCATAAAACTGTTCATCAAAACGCAATTTAAAACATTATAAATTTCAATTAAACAGAAAAATATTCAGAGAGCACAAAACACTTTCATAGCCAGCCACCATTTTTTTAGAGAAGACCGAGCACAAAGTACAGAGCAAAGACCACACCTCAAAATCAGTGTCAACGTTATAGACACGTCATTGATATTAAATTCCAAAAAATTATAAATTACAAGTTTAGAATTTACATTTTACATTTGTTCTCAATAAAACTTTATTTTGAAACTGTTATTTTAAATTTATATATCATCTATATTTAAATAATCTATTAATTCTGTTTCTCTGTTTTGGTGATACCATGGAATGCAACACAATTATTTACAATAAATTCTCAGTTGAAAAGTTGTCCGCATATCGATTAATCTGATATTTACTATCAAGTTTTATAGATCTCGAATTGAAGATTCGATTTTAATCGAGAAAAAAATGGAATATTACAAATACCCCCCTCTTGACATAAAAAATTTTACTGTTTGAGAATTTAAAGAAAAAAAATTACATTGAAACAAATGGAAATTGTTGAAATTAAATTTGACAACAGTAACAATTTTTTCTATAAAAACATTACATGTCAACTGTAATTGAAAATTATTATAAAAATTCATCAATAGCATTTGTTATACGTTTCCAAACAATATTTCAAAGTATAGAATATCAAAATTACTTTTGATTTAGCTTCATAATTTAAGGAAAATATCTTAACAGAAAATTTAATATATATAAAGAATAGTTTTTGAAATTGCACATAAATTTAATAGATAGAAAAATTCAATCTTTTATTGCATAAAAAAAATTTAGTATGTTGAACAAAAAAAAAATTTTTTTTTAATGAATTGATGAATTGTTACATTTAATTTTCACATAAAATTTCAATAAATCAAAAAATGTTCATTTCTTTCACTATTGACGCGGTTGATTTTATCAATGCAATTTATGGAAAACAGTCCGTTAAGGCACTCAGTATGAATTTCAGTTAAGTGTGACTCCAGTGTGATGACATCAGTGTTGGGCTGATCCGAATACTTGTAGTTGACTGATGCATACCAAACTCGATACAGGTGACATCTCAGTTAGCATTGCCTCATGCTTGTAGTAGACAGCTGCATACCTGTTCTGAACAAACCTCAGGCTAGAGCTACTAGAGGACTGTAATTTACTATTCAAATTATCAAATACAAACAAGGAGCAAAATTTAATCTTCAATTTGAGCCAGGTTATTGGTACAGTTAAACTCTGCATTAATGAACAATAAAAAAGAGCAAAAACTCACCAGATTTAATCCAATCTTGTCTACTTGCCCTTCGAAGCCTTTATTAGGTGTTTTGGTCAGATTCAAGGTGGGAAGAAATCTGGGAAAAGAAAGGTTTGCTTCCGGGCTGCCTTTTCGCGTTGATTCTGTGTTCAACTTGCAGGTCAATGTTCGAACAAAGCTCAAACTGATTCTTTATAAATTCAAATCCGATTCAAATTAATTCAATTCAACACTATTTATGCTGTTATATTCATAATTCACACACACAACACTTAAACAATCATTTACAAGAAATTTCTGATCGAAATTACATTACAAAATACAAATTCGGTCTTGCAACAAGACAACGGGCTGACAAGACAAACCAAAATGGACGAAACAAGAATGACTGAACGACTGACGAAACAAAAACTGAAAGTTAGGATGACAAGGCAAACAGCTGGACGATCGACACTGGTGCCAACAAGCCTGCTATTGGCAGAACTGTAGTCAGGGATATTGGCGCTACGATTCGAATGCTCTGGCCGGACCATACCCCCGCCTCTGAAAAACTATTTTTCAGTCAAGTTACAAAACTGAAAAACCAAGGAAGGGAAAAATCCAGACATGACAAAAAGAACAAAACACCAATACCAAAAAACAACACAAAAGAAAAAATGCAACAATCACCACAACTATTGAGTTGGGAGTGGATATAATTTTGTTACTGGTCTTTTATAAATACCAGTTTTTAGGTGAACACTCGCCACTTGAACCTCGCCGTCACTTCCCGGAAACACCTGTTCGATGACACCCAGTGGCCACTGCAATGGAGGTGTGTTTGGTTGGTCTACTACCACAACCGTTCCCACACTGATAGAAGTGGGTGATTTCAACCATTTTTTACGACTTTGAAGTTCGTGCAGGTACTCTCATCTCCATCGGTTCCAGAACGATTGAATAAGTTGACCAATCGATTCATACCTAGTGAGACGATTCACAGGGACACTGTCCACATCCCGCATGGGAAACGATTTCAACGGTGTTAGCGTCAAAAAGTGCGCTGGGGTTAAAGCCAGCGGTTCACACGGATCCTCACTCAGTACACACAGTGGGCGGGAATTCAGGACACCTTCAATCTGCACCAATACCGTGTTCAGTTCCTCATAGGTGAGAAGTTGATTGCCAATTACTCGGAACAGATGCAACTTTACAGATTTGACATTTGCCTCCCACAGACCTCCAAAATGTGGTGAACCAGGGGGAATAAATTTCCATTCAATTTTGTGTTCGGCGAGTTGACTAGTCAATGTGGTTTGAAACTCGGACGAGTTCAAAAGTTGAGATATCTTTCGCAACTGTTCCTTGGTACCTACAAAATTAGTACCACAATTGGAATACATCACACGACAGGGTCCACGACATGACAAAAAACGATGAAACGCAGCTAAAAACATGGGCGTAGATCCGATACCAACTCAATATGTACCACCTTTGTTGCAATACACACAAACAGACAAATGTAGGCTTTCAAAACACAAGGATTACGACGTCTCGTCATAGTAATACACAGAGGACCAGCATAATCCACACCACAATTTTCAAATGGTTTGCATTTTGACACTCGACAAGCAGGCAGGTCACCCATTTTTGGAATGATTGCATTATTACTAGGTCGAACATGGGAACAACGATTACACTTAAAAACACAAATACGAATAATAGAGCGAGCAGACAGTATCCAGAATTTCTGTCTGATCAAGGACAACAATAACAAAGGTCCAGCATGACAGTTCTTCTTGTGATGATAATCAATCAACATCAATACGAAAGCGTCAGATTTTGGTAAGATCATCTGATGACAAGTCTCAAATTCCAGTCCAGCATGAGACAAACGACCGCCGATGCGAATCACACCTCTATCAATGAATGGAGACAGGCGACGTAGGCGCATAGAACAATCTTCTCCCTTCTCCAATTGCACAAATTCAGATGAAAAATGTATCTTCTGTACCACTTTACATAGATACCTCTCAGCAACATTGAAATCTGATTTTTCTGATTGAGGTAAGATTCGTAAGAATTTGAGAACAAGAATTACAATTCTCAAAAGACGACCATAATCTGAACAACGACCAATCAATGAATATACTGCATTGCTGTTACAATCAGGAGATTTTGTGACTGTCAACACTGACGGTTTTTTCGCCTCTGGTGGATCCACAATCTCTTCCATTTGAGTTCGGATGGGCCAATCGCATTCGTCCTCTGCTATCCATGATGGACCTGAGAGCCACAACGGAAAGTTCACAAGCTCAAATGGTGATAAACCTCTAGACTAACAATCAGCGGGATTTTCAATTCCGGCAACATGCATCCACTCCTGTATACAAGAATCCTGTATTTTTGCGACGCAATTACCAACAAAATTTTGCCATTTCACGGATGGAGCATTAATCCAACACAAGGTGACTGTCGAATCAGAGAGTGTGACAATACGAGACACATGACAACGTTCACTAATAATAGTGACTACTGAATTCATGAGTTCTGCCAACAAGAGTGCCGCACACAACTCCAAACGAGGTATTGAAACAACTTTAGATGGTGCTACCTTGGACTTTGAACACAATAATACAACTCTTGGCTCCTCGCTCTCCTTCTGCGACTTCACATAGATAACTGCACCATAACCAGACAATGATGCGTCACAAAAACCAATCAAACTGATGTGAGAATCCTGAAACAAACCAACTTCACATGGAACAGCAAATTTCAACAATAGAGGCAACTCTTTTTGACAATTCTCCCAAAGAGTGCATATAGACTCAGGCGGCTTCTCGTCCCAATCCACTCCTAATTTCTACAGTTTCTGGACAAGACACTTGAGAAATAATGTAAACGGTGACAAGAGACCAAGTGGATCATAGATACGAGCCATCACTGACAGAATAGAATGCTTAGTAGCGACGACCTCACCACTCTTGACTGAAAACTGAAACAGATCAGTACTAGGTTGCCAATTCAATCCCAAGATAGCCAAGGAGTTGTCTGCTTCAAAATCCTTGTACGAAAACGATTTCTCTTCCTCCGAGAATTTCTCCATATTGATGGTGAATTTGAAGTCCACTTCGTGAGTGAGAAACCTCCTCCCTCAAACAGCTGCTTGGACTGACGATACAGCTCCGCGGCCTCTGACTCTGTGGCGACAGATGTGACTAAGTCGTCCATGGTATTCTCGCCTTGGCTGCTGGAAAACGATCTCCATCCTCCTCTACAAGCTGGTGGACTGTGCAAAACACCAAAAACAACACAATTGAGCTGATAAATTTCGATCGGATCCTCCGGCGAAAATCTCCACAATACACGCTGATAACGATGGCAGGAATCCTTCACTAATATCTGTTGATACATTTGTTTAATGTCGGCAGTTAGTGCGATTGGGAACAAACGAAAATTAACTAACAAAACAAAAATGTCAGTCTACAATTTGGGACCAGCATGAAGAACCTGGTTCAATGACAAACCCGATGATGTTCTGGAACCAGCATCAAATACAATTCGGATGGGCGTGGTAGTGCTGCTTGCTTTCACGATGGCGTGATGCGGTATGTAGTAGCCACCTCGGTCTGTCTGATCTGCTACAAACGACATGTGACCCTAATCGATCAATATTTCATGATATGAAATACGAGTATTGCTGTCAAGCTCTAGTCGTCTCTCCAAAGTCAGCAGTCTGCGTTCGGCGATAGCATACGAATCTCCCAAGCTGCTGGGCGGCTCTGCAAATGACAAGGCAACAACAAAACGACCAGAATTCACACGATGTACAGACTTCCGAAAATTTACCTCACACTCCATATCTTCCGGTTTCAGTTGACAGCTTGGTACAGGGCACGATTCCAACTCCCAAAAACGTTCCACAAAACTATCCAATGATGGACTACTAACGAATGGACTACAGATGGCTGTAAAACAATTCGACACATTCGTTGTTGAAGTGAGAATCGGCGCTCTCCCCATCAGAATGTGACCAAAGACACTATTAACAGTCATCAATTCGTGCGATTCACCTATACTAGGACTCCCACGTAGCAAGTGAGGAACTAACTCCGCACCAATGATGCCATCTATTCTACTAGGAAGGTAGAATTTGTCGTCAGCCAGTGTGAGATTTTCAAGATGATGAAGTTTGGATCTGTCGATTTCACAAGAAGGCAACTTGTCGATGATTTTATCTACCACTGTGGCATCCATCGAAAACTTGATGGTAGGATCCAACTTCGACTGAATCGACACACAAGTACGACCTCGAACTTCACTAGTACCACCACCGAATCCACGAACAACGGTTTTCATGGGCTGGAATGGTAGTCTCAAACGCCGACACAATTTTGCTGTAACAAAATGACACTGACTCCCAGTGTCAATCAAGAAACGAACATCACAAAGCTGATCATTACAATCCCGAACATGTGCAGTGACGGTCGACAACACAACGGTCGAATTTTCTACATCATTGGATGTAGAACAACAACTAATAGGTGATGTGCCACCTGCCTTGGAGTTCGACGAGGACGCAACACTGTCACAAAGTGAATTTTTGTGATGGATGGAGAGCCGTCGTCCAGCATAAAATTAGCGAAATTATTCTATTTTAGAATAGGAATAGGATCGACTGCCAGATATATTTTGTTAGATTTGTAGTTGTGTATATGCATTATCACCATCGCCATCAACCCCTTTAAATCAGCAGCAACAGGTTCATAATAACCAGAAATTTCCAGATTTTGTTTACCACTCTGAGCGTCCTTGTATTTTATATTGCATTAGCAGCATCTGTATCATCAAAACAATAAGCGGCTACCGAGTCTGGTAGCTATCGCTCTTCATGAAATTTCTGGAATAGAAATATTGTTCCGGCCTGAATTAGTGTAGCAATTAGTATCATTGTCATCATTAGCTGCGCCCTTAGCATCAGCACTAGTGGATTCAAACCCTGTCACATGACCAGTGGCGTGATCGTCTTTTCAGACTCCCATTGGTCGGCAATCCCTTTTCCCCCAGCCTCCTAACTTTCAGCGACCCGGTGTTGCTTCAAGAAGACCTGGGAGAGAGGCAGTTGTTCGGTGGTTGAGCGTGAGATCGGGTCGTGAATCTCCTCTCCTTACGACGTTACCAATACTAATTATTATTCTATCTTGTGTTAACATAGAATATTGTAGGTCGAGTTCCAAACAACTCGGAGTTAGAATTCCCCTGTGGGTTTGTCTTCTTGTCAGCTATTTTTCCTAAATTCGTATCACTGGGAGTGAACGAGTTATCCTTGGTTTTGAAACCTGTAAGGGATCTCAAGTTTGTGCTACAAATAGTTGAGTGGGGAAATTTAGCTAGGCTCTTAAGCAGATTATTTTTGAGGGCTTAATTCTCGAGAGTCCTTGAGAGTCTCGACTCTGTCGCTTCACGACGTTTAAGTTTAGTGCGGGAATTTGTTCGCTATTCTCCGTATTTAGTCCTGCAGTGATTCAGGTAACTGTATGTCAGGACTGGTCACTTGTGTGCATTTCCTCTTCTGTAATAAGGTAATCTCAGTTTTTAGGATGTATTTTCCTTATTAATTTTCATACTATAGAGTGGCCCTGTATTTTAAATTCGCTTAGCAGTTTCTGACTTGCTGTAATTCCAAGTAGGAAAAGCCCAATCCTTTTCCTAGAGAACTCAGGTGCAGCTTGAGCTCATCCTCATCGAAGTTTCTAGACTGCGACATCCTTTTACTTTCTCTCTCTCAACTTTCCCTGTTCTATAATCCTTCCTGCTCTCAGGTACAGCTTGAGAACGTCCTCGCCGAAGTCCCCAGACTGCGGCATCCTTTCTCTTACTTTCTCTTCACTTTCCCTATTCTAAAATCCTTCCTGCTCTCAGGTACAACTTGAGGACATCCTTGTTGGAGTCACAGACTGCAATGCTTCCTGCTCTCAGGTACAGCTTGAGAACGTCCTTGTTGAAGTCACAGACTGCAACACTTCCTGCTCTCAGGTACAACTTGAGAACGTCCTTGTCGAAGTTCCCAGACTGCGACGCTTCTTGCTCTCAGATACATCTTGAGAACGTCCTTGTTGAAGTCACAGACTGCAACGCTTCCTGCTCTCAGGTGCAGCTTGAGAATGTCCTTGTTGAAGTCACAGACTGCAATGCTTCCTGCTCTCAGGTGCAGCTTGAGAACGTCCTTGTTGAAGTCACAGACTGCAACGCTTCCTGCTCTCAGGTGCAGCTTCAGAACGTCCTTGTTGAAGTCACAGACTGCAACGCTTCCTGCTCTCAGGTACAACTTGAGAACGTCCTTGTCAAAGTTCCCAGACTGCGACGCTTCCTGCTCTCAGGTGCAGCTTGAGAACGTCCTTGTTGAAGTCACAGACTGCAACGTTTCCTGCTCTCAGGTACAACTTGAGAACGTCCTTTTCGAAGTTCCCATACTGCGACGCTTCCTGCTCTCAGGTACAGCTTGAGAACGTCCTCGCCGAAGTCCCCAGACTGCGGCATCCTCTATCTTTCTTCCTCTTAATTTTTCCTACCCTGTATAGCGCGAGATCTCAGTTCCAGACTAGAGATCATTCCCGTCGCGGTCCTCAGACCAGCGAGAGGTATAGGAAACCTTGTGTAGAGCAGGATCTCAGTCACAGATTGGAGATCGACCCAGTCGCGGTCCTCAGACCAGCGAGAAGCTTAGGAGAATCCTTGTAAACCTTTCCCCATCCTCTCACAATAGTCGACATACTGACTACTGATTTAAAAGCGTTTCGGACGATTGAGAGTGATTCCCATACCCTTAAGGGCAGTTACAGATTGGCCCTTAATAACCGGCACGCAGTCATCAGACTAGCGCGGAAATCCTGTTTAGCAGTTTCAGAATTGCTGAAAATCCTTTCGCAGCTGCAGGCTCACGATTCAGAAATCCGACACCCGAAACCTCATCCTTTGAGCTTTAGTTATCATAAAATTGAAATAGATACACTGTCTTTAGCTAGCAGGTTCAGCTTGCTGAGAACTATATCGCGATTCACAGATCGTGAGTTATTGAACAAAACCCCATTAGTTACAGGAAGGAACAATCCTATTAACGAATCTCCATTCCCCAGGCCCGATAAAATATTCCCCATACCTCAAACTCGGTATACCATATCCTGTTCCTTATACCACTTACGCCTCTCCAATCATATTAATCTAATACCGGGTGCGCAGGTTCAGTCTGCACACCGACAGCCCGCAGTCTCAAATTGCGAAAACTGTAACAAAAATTCTATATCATTCCTTGTTAAACCCCATCCCGAGTTCCTCCACTTACAACCTTTATTCCGGGCTTGCAGGTCCAGCTTTGCTCGCCGTCAACTCGCAGTTGGTTCAGATTGCATACTACCTTTACAAATATAATTATTTGTGGGGATCTGATATCCGGATCCGTATCCTTGGTTAAGGTTACCTCAATTCTCCCTAACACCCAACCTGAATTCCAAGAGCCGAGGGCCGAATCGGCCAACAACGGCACAGGTACACACTCTTCCCTTCAAGTTAAATACCTCCCGCCAAAGACAGAGGGTAAAGAATCAGGACAGGGGGAGAAGTGTAGGTCCAGTATCTCCACCAGTCAATACGGTCACCGACCCCGACCCATACCCGGCTGTAGCTAGTCCGCGTCGTAGCAATACTTCGCAATTATTAGGAAACCTAGAGGGTGGAATAGGACATCCTAATAAAACTGATGTCTCCGAACGTGGGGCTAAGACGTCTGGTGCCCAAGTAGATCGTGAGCAAAAGTTAAGTAAACCCCAGTGCACGATGTCGGAATGGGGATAGGAGTCTACACTCCAAGAGGACGAGGAGGACCAGGGAGATCACGAGACAGACACCACGGAGCGAGAAACCGACCCTCGAGTGTCGTGGGTGTACCAGCTGAATAAGGAGGAAGCGGTCGGCTACCTAGAGAGTCTCGGCCTGTCGGCAGCGGGGACTCTGACGGAGCTGAGGAGGAGGATGGTTGAACACCATCGGTCCTGGACCGCTGCGACCTCTCAGACTCGCCGGGACGATGCTATCCCAGGCACAAGCCGTGTCTACTCTGAGCCGTCCCTCCACAACAGAGTGAATCGACCAACAGGTATAGAGCCGGCACCACACCGCGCTTCCAGTGGAGGACGTGGGCTGACTTTGTAGAGGCATTTAAACTCCGATACTATCCCCATACTTATAGTGACGATCTTGAAAGTCAAATCATTGCAAGGAAGCAGAGGGAGGGCGAACCGGCTGATGAGTATGCCGAAGCCCTACTCACTTTAATGAGGAGATTAGGAAGTTACGACGGGGATAGGATATATCAGAGGGTGTATCAGAATTTATTACCCAGATATAAGTTACATGTCCGAAGTGTAGGAGCCCAAAACATAGACCAACTGTTAGATATAACTAGGGAATATGAGGCAATCCGTGCTGAGGAAAAGCACTCTAGGTTGTCCTCACGGAATACCAAAATCGAGGACAATAAACGGGGAGAAAATTCAGCTAAGGCAACTACTAAGCCATGGAAGACTAAAGTGATAAAAGAGAGTAGTACTAGTCAGGGTCCTGTGTGCTGGAATTGTAAAAAGACAGGACATTGGAGGTCAACTTGCCCCGAGCTTTCTAAGTGTAAGGAATGTGGGAAAAATCATGATCAGTGTAACTGTAAGTCCCAGAGTAAAAGATCATCGGGAAATTCAGTAATTCATTCAACAAAGATTTTAAGCCCCAGAACCGTGTCAGGAGATACATGGACTTTCATCGATGTGAGTTTGGCAAACCAGAAATTTGTCACTTTGATTGATACAGGATCGGAAAAATCCTACATCAGTACACAAGTTCTGAGAGCATTAGAACGTGAGGGGTCAGTAAAGAAAGAAAACTGCACACATAAAGCGATACTCGCTGATGGGAAGTCTGCTCTCCTCTCGATAAAAGTTTTTACCCAATTGAAAATAGAAAATATTTCTGTTTCTTTCCAGGCTGTAGTGATGGAAGGCCTTAAGCCTGACGTATTGTTGGGAGTGTCATTTATGATTCAGCATAATTTAACTATCAATATAAGGCATAATAGAGTAGAATGGGAACCAGAGATAGTGGGAGCTATACGTGGTAGTAAGAGTTCAGCGAATACTTCTAAGGTGTCGACTGTAGCTGCCGTTAGACCAAGTAGGGAGGTCGGAGATAACAGGGTGTACATGTACGTAGGAGTAGAGGGGGTGGACCTGAATGCTGCTATAGATACCTTATATCTCAAAAGTCATACGTTTCTAGTGAGATCGCGAAACGTCTTAAAATAGAAGGAGAGACCACTTTACCGGTCACTGTATGTGGCAAGGAGTATAAGTGGCAAGTGTCAGTTGTCCCAGATATTGAACCTTGTATGATTTTAGGAGTGGAAAATCTGCATAAGATGGGAGCTGTATTAGAAATGCAACCCCAGGGAGTCCGATTATGGAGTAAGGAAGGGGAAGGTAGGTTATCAGTTGTCTCTGAGCAGGAGAAATTCGATAATTTTCTGGAAGAAGAAATCCGGAAATTCTCTTCACTCCCAGGACGGACCCATATCTTGAAACACAAAATAAAACTCCAGGAAGGAGTTGAACCCTTCAGACTTTGTCCCTATCCCAGGAACCCTATCATGCAAAAAGTGATCGATGAGGAAGTCGATACAATGCTTGAACAGGGAGTCATAGAACCCAGCTGTAGCTCGTGGAGTTCTCCTATCATATTAGTAAAAAAATCGAATTTGAAAATAAGGTTTTGTATTGATTTTCATAAACTTAATTCTGTGACTCATAGAGATGCTTACCCCCTCCCAAATATGACTGGTATTTTAGACAGGCTTCGCGATGCTAAGTATATATCTACTATTGATATGAAGAGTGGTTATTGGCAAGTTCTGTTAGATGAGGAGAGTAAAGAATTGACTGCTTTCATAGTGCCGGGCAGAGGTCTATTTCAATTTAAAGTGATGCCTTTCGGCTTACACTCAGCTGGAGCTACCTTTCAACGTTTGCTAGATCAGGTTATAGGGCCTTAACTCGAAACGTATGCATTCGCGTACTTAGACGATATGGTAGTATTAGGGGAGACTCTTGAATCCCATAGAGAACATCTCGCAGAGGTTTTCCAGAGGTTGAGAGACGCAGGTCTAATTATAAATAAAGATAAGTGCAATTTTCTGAAATCTGAGCTGAAATACTTAGGTCATATTGTGACAGAGCAAGGCCTCCGTACCGACCTGGAAACGATTAGGGCTGTTAGAGATTTCCCTACCCCGCAGCGTGTTAAGTCTCTCAGGAGCTTCCTAGGGTTAGCCTCCTGGTACCGTAGGTTCGTCCCTAATTTTTCAGAGCTAGCAAATCTGTTACATCGTTTGTTAAAGTTGAAGGTGAATTGGCAGTGGGGAGAAGAGGAGGAAACGGCATTTCAGAAAATCAAAGATGCTTTAACCTGTGCCCCAGTATCAACCTATCCTCATTTTGAGTTACCCTTTGTGATTCAGACTGATGCCTCCAACGAAGGGTTGGAAGCTGTCTTGACTCAGGAGATTAATGGTGAGGAGAAAGTTATTGCTTATGCGAGTAGGGGTTTAAGAGATCCCAAAGTCTGATATACCACAACCGAGAAAGAGTGTCTAGCTGTGATATATGCCCTGAGAAAATTTAAATCATATGTGGAAGGTTACGAAATTACTGTGATTACCGACCATCAGTCCTTGAAGTGGTTGCATGCCATTCCCCATCCCACTGGTCGTTTAGCACGATGGGTAATGAAAATGCAACAATATAATTTGAAAATAAAATATAGGAAAGGGAAGTTCAACATAGTTCCAGATGTACTCTCACGCACCCCCTGTAAGGAGGAGCTTACTTTGTGAGAAACGAACTCCGAGGGTGGGGTGGCCCCTATCGCTATCGGTCGAGAGAACGACAATAGCTGGGTAAAGAAAATTAAATCATTACTGATTGCAGACCCCGAGAAATTCCCCAACTATACAGTTAGAGATGGGTTGTTGTATAGACACATTTGGCCTAGGAGGCAGCTCCAGGAAGAGCAGAGTGCTGAGGGGTGGAAGCTTTGTGTCTCAGTGAGCTGTCGCTCTGAAGTTTTACAACAAAATCATAATGCTCCAACCGCGGGTCACTTTGGCATATATCGTACATATGACAAGATAGCGCCCCTATATTATTGGCCTGGATTGTTTAATGATGTTGCCACCTATGTTTGGAGGTGTGATGACTGCATTAAAATTAAGATAGAACAGAGGACCCCATATGGTCGCATGAAAAATCCCCATAAATTGTTTCACCCTTGGGAGACTGTCAGTACTGACTTAGTGGGCCCATTACCCCGTTCCAAGTTAGGACACCATTACATAGTCGTGTTCCAAGATCAGTTCACTAAGTGGACAGAAGTGGCCGCCCTATCTAAGGCAGATAGCGCAGGAGTCATGAAAGCTTTCTGTGAACTGATTGTCACACAGTATGGAGCACCTAGGATGCTCATTTGTGACAATGGAACCCAATACACTAGCAAGTATTTTCGCTCGTATTGTGAGGATAATGGCGTGAATGTGTTTTTTACCCCCCCCCCCCATATTCTCCTAGTTGTAATCCTACTGAAAGAGTAAACCGTGTACTCAAAACTATGATACAAATCTTTGTAGGAGAGAACCACTCGGATTGGGACCGATATTAAGAGAATTTTGTTTTGCGATGAATACAACTATTCATCAAGGCACCCAATATACTCCAGCTTATCTCAACTTCGGTAGGGAATTGAGGGCTCCAGGTGAGTCCGCATTCGAGTCTCAAGACGATCCACGTACGCAGGGTTTTGAAAGTAGTCAGGCCACGCTACAGAAAAATATTAAGGTATTAATTCAAACCAGGAAAATTGTAGTGGATAATTTGGATAAAGCATATAGGGATGCTAGCCGTTATTATAATCTTCGGAGGCGAGATGTTAAGTTATCCCCAGGTCAGTTGATATATAAGAGAGAACATTATTTATCTTCGGGAGTTGACCAGTTTGCCGCGAAACTCGCCCCAAAGTTCTCAGGCCCCTGGGAGGTAGTTGAGATATTGAGTCCTACAGTAGTGAAGGTTAAAGTAGCAGAGAATAAATTAGTGACTGTTCATGTGAAAGACATTAAGTTGTTGCCCCCATGTGTAGAGGAAGAGGAGGAGGAATCTAGCTCAGAAGAACAGGCAAATGCAAATTGTGTAGGTGGAGTGAAGTGCGGGTTGCCTTTACTAGCCTTAGACGGCGCAAGGTGCGGGGGAAGCACTTTATTCAACTAGTTATTACGTTTCCCGTTAGATGCCGTGACAGGGTTGATTCACTGGTTTCTTGCTCCTTCTCTTGTTGTTGCATCGCATAAGATGTTCGAACCTTTTCTTTCAGGATATTTTTGTTATCTGTTTATTGTAGGGTTGCTTTTATCGCGTTCCCGATAATGATAATCTTGTCTTTCTACACTGTCGTTACCTGAATATTTTTGTATAAGCCCATCTAGTTGTCTTTCTATTGCTTCAGTAGTGCTTCGATCCTCTTAGCAGTATGGCGCCTCATCTTGGTCTACTTGATCGCTTTTTATCCATCGCTGAAATGCGTTTCCGTAATGTGAAAAGTAGGGAGGATGGTGTGGTTGTAGCCGGTATTCCCGACGTCGCCTTGTACATTCAACGCCAATCCCCCCCCCCTCCTTAGTAGGAGTGGGGGGGGTCACAAAGTGAATTTTTGTGACGGATAGAGAGCCATCGTCCAGCGTAAAATTAGCGAAATTATTCTATTTTAGAATAGGAATAGGATCGACTGCCAGATATATTTTGTTGGATTTGTAGTTGTGTATATGCATTATCACCATCGCCGTCAACCCCTTTAAATCAGCAGCAACAGGTTCATAATAACCAGAAATTTCCAGATTTTGTTTACCACTCTGAGCGTCCTCGTATTTTATATTGCATTAGCAGCATCTGTATCATCAAAACGATAAGCGGCTACCGAGTCTGGTAGCTATCACTCTTCATGAAATTTCTGGAATAGAAATATTGTTCCGGCCTGAATTAGTGTAGCAATTAGTATCATTGTCATCATTAGCTGCGCCCTTAGCATCAGCACTAGTGGATTCAAACCCTGTCACATGACCAGTGGCGTGATCGTCTTTTCAGACTCCCATTGGTCGGCAATCCCTTTTCCCCCGGCCTCCTAACTTTCAGCAACCCGGTGTTGCTTCAAGAAGACATGGGAGAGAGGCAGTTGTTCGGTGGTTGAGCGTGAGATCGGGTCGTGAATCTCCTCTCCTTACGACGTTACCAATACTAATTATTATTCTATCTTGTGTTAACATAGAATATTGTAGGTCGAGTTCCAAACAACTCGGAGTTAGAATTCCCCTGTGGGTTTGTCTTCTTGTCAGCTATTTTTCCTAAATTTGTATCACTGGGAGTGAACGAGTTATCCTTGGTTTTGAAACCTGTAAGGGATTTCAAGTTTGTGCTACAAATAGTTGAGTGGGGAAATTTAGCTAGGCTCTTAAGCAGATTATTTTTGAGGGCTTAATTCTTAAGTCTCGACTCTGTCGCTTCACGACGTTTAAGTTTAGTGCGGGAATTTGTTCGCTATTCTCCGTATTTAGTCCTGCAGTGATTCAGGTAACTGTATGTCAGGACTGGTCACTTGTGTGCATTTCCTCTTCTGTAATAAGGTAATCTCAGTTTTTAGGGATGTATTTTCCTTATTAATTTTCATACTATAGAGTGGCCCTGTATTTTAAATTCGCTTAGCAGTTTCTGACTTGCTGTAATTCCAAGTAGGAAAAGCCCAATCCTTTTCCTAGAGAACTCAGGTGCAGCTTGAGCTCATCCTCGTCGAAGTTTCTAGACTGCGACATCCTTTTACTTTCTCTCTCTCAACTTTCCCTGTTCTATAATCCTTCCTGCTCTCAGGTACAGCTTGAGAACGTCCTCACCGAAGTCCCCAGACTGCGGCATCCTTTCTCTTACTTTCTCTTCACTTTCCCTATTCTAAAATCCTTCCTGCTCTCAGGTACAACTTGAGGACATCCTTGTTGAAGTCACAGACTGCAATGCTTCCTGCTCTCAGGTACAGCTTGAGAACGTCCTTGTTGAAGTCACAGACTGCAACGCTTCCTGCTCTCAGGTACAACTTGAGAACGTCCTTGTCGAAGTTCCCAGACTGCGACGCTTCTTGCTCTCAGGTACAGCTTGAGAACGTCCTTGTTGAAGTCACAGACTGCAACGCTTCCTGCTCTCAGGTGCAGCTTGAGAATGTCCTTGTTGAAGTAACAGACTGCAATGCTTCCTGCTCTCAGGTGCAGCTTGAGAACGTCCTTGTTGAAGTCACAGACTGCGACGCTTCCTGCTCTCAGGTGCAGCTTGAGAACGTCCTTGTTGGAGTCACAGACTGCAACGCTTCCTGCTCTCAGGTACAACTTGAGAATGTCCTTGTCAAAGTTCCCAGACTGCGACGCTTCCTGCTCTCAGGTGCAGCTTGAGAACGTCCTTGTTGAAGTCACAGACTGCAACGTTTCCTGCTCTCAGGTACAACTTGAGAACGTCCTTGTCAAAGTTCCCAGACTGCGACGCTTCCTGCTCTCAGGTACAGCTTGAGAACGTCCTCGCCGAAGTCCCCAGACTGCGGCATCCTCTATCTTTCTTCCTCTTAATTTTTCCTACCCTGTATAGCGCGAGATCTCAGTTCCAGACTAGAGATCGTTCCCATTGCGGTCCTCAGACCAGCGAGAGGTGTAGGAAACCTTGTGTAGAGCAGGATCTCAGTCACAGATTGGAGATCGACCCAGTCGCGGAAATAGATACACTGTCTTTAGCTAGCGTGTTCAGCTTGCTGAGAACTATATCGTGATTCACAGATCGTGAGTTATTGAACAAAACCCAATTAGTTACCGGAAGGAACAATCCTATTAACGAATCTCCATTCCCCAGGCCCAATAAAATATTCCCCATACCTCAAACTCGGTATACCATATCCTGTTCCTTATACCACTCACGCCTCTCCAATCATATTAATCTAATACCGGGTGCGCAGGTTCAGTCTGCACACTGACAGCCCGCAGTCTCAAATTGCGAAAACCGTAACAAAAATTCTATATCATTCCTTATTAAACCCCATCCCGAGTTCCTCCACTTACAACCTTTATTCCAGGCTTGCAGGTCCAGCTTTGTTCGCCGTCAACTCGCAGTTGGTTCAGATTGCGTACTACCTTTACAAATATAATTATTTGTGGGGATCTGATATCCGGATCTGTATCCTTGGTTAAGGTTACCTGAATTCTCCCTAACACCCAACCTGAATTCCAAGAGCCGAGGGCCGAATCGGCCAACAACGGCACGGGCACACACTCTTCCCTTCAAGTTAAATACCTCCCGCCAAAGACAGAGGGTAAAGAATCAGGACAGGGGGAGAAGTGTAGGTCCAGTATCTCCACCAGTCAATACGGTCACCAACCCCGACCCATACCCGGCTGTAGCTAGTCCGCGTCGTAGCAATACTTCGCAATTATTAGGAAACCTAGAGGGTGGAATAGGACATCCTAATAACACCTTCCTTGGAACTTGATCTGGAAAAGTGCAATAAAGAATGATGAGATTCTCGACATTGAGCACACTGAGTTTTACTACGACAATCTCTACTCAAATGATCCACATCAAGACAACGAAAACAACAAAACTTTCCTTTAATCAAACAATAACGATCCCAAGGAGTCATTTTCAAGAAACTTGCACAATCTACTAACCGATGACCCGGTTTTGAGCACTTCAAACAATTGGGCTTTTCACTAGATGCATCGTTAGATGAATCATTAGATTGAACCACAAACACCTTTGATTTATTATCCTTTTTGTGCCTCATATTAAACGATTCAGTCTGTTTCTCATCAGAAGGAAGAGTCTCAATTTGCTTTTCAATGAATTTGACATAATCAGTATAAGTTGGCATAGCCTTGTCACAGACAGCCGATTCAAAATTTCTACGAGAACTTGGATCCAACAATCTCAAGCCATGATAGAGGAATATCGAGTCTGACAAATCAGTGAGTCGCAATCTCTTCACTGCATTGATTGAACTGCAAAACCCATCCAAAATCGCAATACAACCTGCTTTTGATTCTGATTTTATTGGACGAAATTCAAAAATTTGTTTGAAATAGGCATCGACTTGCACCCGTGGATCGTTATAGCGGGTCAATAATGCCTGCCAAATTATTTGATAATTATTAGCCAATGGTGGCAAATGACAACAAATATTTGCTGCTTGTCCAGTAAGTCTACTTACAAGATATTGGACCTTCTGCTGATCGTTCAAACTCTTGTTGTCATGTACCAATGCCTTAAATAGTTCATAAAACACCGACCATTGAGTCTGGTTCCCATCAAATTTCGGAAGGTCGATTTTGGGCAGTACCGACTTGGACACGACCGGCTGTGCACTAGCTGCTGAAGCTGCCGAAGATTGAGCAATAGCATCAGTTGCCTCTCTCTGTTTGAGAGTGTTAGCCGCTACTTCAATATACTGAAACAGATCTAGATGTGAGTCGTTGAATGCTACAACATGGTCTTTATTCAACTCAAGTTCCAACTCATTAACCACTAATTCAGTCTTTTCATAATCCGAAATGGTCTGAGACACCCAAGGATACAAGATTAAAAATTGCTCAGCAACCTTTGGATCAGAGACATTTTTAGACAGTTCATAAATTCTTTGCAATCTGGCATACAATTGTTCCAGTTTAGCGCGATGAACCCTGATTTGTTTCTGTAATTTTTCCTCCATCTTGAACTCATACACAAAACAATTCAGCCCCGACAATACAAAACAACAGACAATAAAACAAGAATGAGTTCAAAACTAAATGGAAGGAAGAATCACGACTAGTAAGTTATCAAAGTTAAACTTTGATTATCAATTCACAAGATAAGTTACTGCTGAAGACAAAACTATATGATTAGATAATGTTCTTCCAACAACTCACAAACAAACAATAACTTGTTGAATTGAACTAACAAAATCATGCTGTGATTAACCTTCACTAACATGTATAACAAAATGGACAATACAAAATCCAACAAACAAACAAATTCCCGAAAAAGAGCACAATGAGCCTAGTTTCAGGAAAATTACAATTTTAACTGAAATAAATTTAATTTCAGACAAATACAAATTGACAAGAAACCTTGCTCTTAGAACAAGGCTACAACAAACTAAGTTGAGCATGGATCAGACCATTCTCAACATGCCAACACTGGACAAATACAAAACTGCCTAAATCCAATGTGTGTGAATTAATCAACAAATTACAAATTTAAATTCATCACGGTTCGGAGGCCCAAAAATGTTCTGAACAAAGCTCAGGCTAGAGCTACTAGAGGACTGTAATTTACTATTCAAATTATCAAATACAAACAAGGAGCAAAATTTAATCTTCAATTTGAGCCAGGTTATTGGTACAGTTAAACTTTGCATTAATGAACAATAAGAAAGAGCAAAAACTCACCAGATTTAATCCAATCTTGTCTACTTGCCCTTCGAAGCCTTTATTAGGTGTTTTGGTCAGATTCAAGGTGGGAAGAAATCTGGGAAAAGAAAGGTTTGCTTCCGGGCTGCCTTTTCGCATTGATTTTGTGTTCAACTTGCAGGTCAATGTTCGAACAAAGCTCAAACTGATTCTTTATAAATTCAAATCCGATTCAAATTAATTCAATTCAACACTATTTATGCTGTTATATTCATAATTCACACACACAACACTTAAACAATCATTTACAAGAAATTTCCGATCGAAATTACATTACAAAATACAAATTCGGTCTTGCAACAAGACAATGGGCTGACAAGACAAACCAAAATGGACGAAACAAGAACGACTGAACGACTGACGAAACAAAAACTGGAAGTTAGGATGACAAGGCAAACAGCTGGATGATCGACACTGGTGCCAACAAGCCTGCTATTGGCAGAACTGTAGTCAGGGATTTTGGCGCTACGATTCGAATGCTCTGGCCGGACCAATACCAAACTCGATACAGGTGACACCTTAGTTAGCATTGCCTCATGCTTGTAGTTCTATAAATTTTGTATCATATAATTATACAATGTACATTTCAGGCTTGAAATGAAAATGTAATTCGTTTTTTGGAAAAGAGATAGGCGCTGCATACAGGATTAACTTAGGTGAGGATTAATTTAGGTAAGGTTTGGTTTTTTGATATTTTCAGCTTTCAAGGTTTAGAGTTCTGCATACAGGAATAATTTAGGAGAGGATTTTTTTTTTAATCAATTTCTTTCATGATACTGTGATTGTTATTCTGAATTCAAAGTTGTGAATGTGAACATGGATGGCAATTACCTCCAGGTAATGTGGTAGTGTTGAAGTTTGAGTTACTTGGTCAGCAATAGGCATTGGCATTGTCATTGGCGTATGCTTTGGTGTCGGCATTGGCGTTGGCATTGTCATAGGCATTGGCATCAACATTGGCGCAGGCATTGGCATCGGTGTAGACATCAACGTAGATATTGGCATTGGCATCGGCACAGGCATCGGCGTAGACATTGGCGTAGATATTGGCGTTGGCATTGGCATAAGCATCAGTGTAGATATTGGCGTAGATATTGGCATAGATATCGGCGTAGTTATTGGTGTAGATATTGGCGTTGGCATTGGCGTTAGCATCAGCGTAGATATTGGCGTAGTTATTGGTGTAGATATTGGCGTAGATATCGGCGTAGTTATTGGTGTAGATATTGGTGTTGGCATTGGTGTAGTTATTGGCGTTGACATTGGCATCGACATTGGCACTGATAGTCAATTAATGAGTCACACTAGTTCGAAAATCACCCAAATGTTCTTAACACTCTTCATAGCATTCACTTGTTGCTGATTTCGAGATTCACGTGATAATTTTTTTGATGTTAATGTCCACGCTGTACCTGTTATCTTAAAATGCTTATAAACTAAAAAGAAAATTTTTATTAGGCTACAAATACAATCTAATACACATGAAAATTATTTCTAAGTATATAATCAATATAAAAATGAAATTTGTTAACATCTTATTATACAGTCAGCAATACATAAATTGTGAAATTTGGAGACATCAATTACAAAATTTCAATAAAAAAAATAATTTCATTTCCATTTATTCACTGTTCAAATAAAAAAATTTAATCCATTTTTCAAAATGTAGAACATAAACAAATACATGTTACATAAATTTCATTACACCCTGAATCATTATCAAAATTGTAAAAAACATCAGATCATCACAA
The DNA here is from genome assembly GCF_014356525.2 of Nilaparvata lugens. Lineage (NCBI taxonomy): Eukaryota > Metazoa > Arthropoda > Insecta > Hemiptera > Delphacidae > Nilaparvata > Nilaparvata lugens. The sequence goes on from NC_052509.1 coordinate 28,428,768, forward strand.
CAAAAATAATTTCAATACATATTTCAATAATTTCAGACAATTTGTCTTCTATTCACAATCATTTCATAATACAATATATCTACATTTCATTATCATTTAGCATAACATTTCATTTATAGCATTTATAGCAAATTCATTTCACATTTATGATTTATCATTCAGGGATTCAAAATTATTTATGTGGACATACTTATAAATTTTCATTTTAATTTTTTGTTCAAATATTGTTTAAAAAGCAAATTATTTAATATTATTAATCATCGTTTGTTGGATACTATAGTTTATTTCGACTTTTCAATGTTCTAAACACAAACTACATTTCATGACAAAACTTTACTATCAATCATTAAACAAGAAATCATTCAAAACATCAATAATATTTTGCTTCAAAGGCAATCAATATTCATAAGTAATCATCTGCATCTATGGCAATCAACATAAGTAATCAACACAAAAAATATTATCTCATTACTGCCTCTCTAAGTCATAACCTCAGTTATTCCTTCTTTAGGCAATAATGGGTTTCCATCTCAAAAAACAATCACATACCAGCAAAATTCTAATCAACAAACCCCACTAAAAATTCTACATACACTCCAGCATCCATTTCAATCGATAATCAATCATATCAAAATTTATAGAACAAACAGTTTTTAAAATTTAGAAAAAGACATCAATTACAAAAACTTTAGAGAAATTTTAATCTTTAACTCATTTCAATTAATAATATGACAAGACGTTTTTATTTAATGAAAACATTATTCAAGTTAACTTTAATTTTTATTGAACATCTCATATATATGGCAACACAATTCATTAATACTTTAAAATTTTGAAGTTTTATTATTATAACAAAAGAATTTATACATAAGATTAAATTTCAGCATGTTCTAAATTGTACCATTTATTTTTTAAATAATTTCAGAATTTGAAGACTGTATAATAAGTACAAACATTTCAAGATTACAATACAAAGACAATCAAGATGAATAATGGGTAAATAAGTTCCCTAAAAAATACAAATAAGAGAAAAAGAAAAATTGAGTAAATAAATTTCCTAAATAATACAAGGAAGAGAAAGATTAATTAAAGCCTATCCTACATGTCAGTTCTAAACTTTCATAAGGAAGTATATTTAATAAAAATATACTGAAAATGAGAAAATGGGACATAATTTGCTCTGAAAAACCTAGTTACCTAATATAATACCTGACAAAAAATAGACATAATTAAAATATGTAATACATGATGAAAAAATATACCGCAAGCAAACAATTATTTACACTACAATGGATAGATTTTAGAAAAGTTAAGTAGTATCAACAATTTAAAGATTAGGAAAATAAGCTACTATTTTAACTTCCAAAATTATTTCAGAAAAAAAAATACAAATTTAAATGACTATGGACAAGATTGGTTAAGATATGCATCAATGAAGAAATTTACTGAACATTACACAAAGACAGGAAAGAATCGAAATTTGAAACGATTAAGGGCCAAGAAAAATAGGCTACAGGAAAGAAAAAAGACACAATTATGGACTCTTACCATACACTGTGTAGCAATTATGCTATTCTGAATCCCGGCATAACACAGGATTCCTAATCATTGTGTGCTTTCTGATGGTATTTCTTCATCATATATTGATTGACTCTCATAATTTTACCTGTACTTATCTCTTCAAGTTTGAAACACCCTTTATTGAGATCATCTCTTACTATGTAAGGTCCACGATATTTAGGACACAGCTTGGCAAAAAACTTCTTCAGCTTGCTCGACAAAATGTAATTTCGAATTACAACTAGATCATCAACCTTGAACTTATACTTGGGTTTATTATGCATATTCTGTTTGAATCTTCTGATGACACCTCTATTCTTTATTCTGTACAGTATTCGTTTGTTTCTGATACTTTCTTCTTCAAGTTCAAACTTATTTTCTACAGGATATTTGATATACTTTAAAACAAGATGTGCCAATTTATGATTCATCATAAGCTCCATGGGTATGTGACCAGTTGATTCATGAAAATTGTTGTTGATGACAAATTCAACCTTATCAATATACTTGTACCAAATATTATGCTTATTTACAGGAACGTAAGTTCTCAATATGTGATTTACCTCTTTCAATGGTCTTTCACTAAGATTTGCCTGGGGATGATAAACTGAAATGTAGTAATATTTTATACCTAATCTTTCCATAGATTCTTTCCACAATCTGCTTTGAAAACAAGTACCATTATCACTGATTATATATTCAAATTTACCAAATTCATTTACATATTATTCAACAACTTTTACTAAATTATGAGCGTTAGCCTTAACTATAGGATACAACTTTGAAAACTTAGTAAAGTCATCATGAATAATGCACATCCATTTGTATTTGCCACCTGGTAATTCTCCATAAACATCAATGAACACTTTGTGATGTTTTTTCTCAGAAATTGTGGTATGCATTTCTAATAATTTCTTCTCATTTGATGTCTTTACAAGTTGACAATACTTACAGTATCTTATATTTTTGGTAACAAGTCTGTAACAATATTTTATGTAAAAAGTTTCTTCAATAAATTTGCACGTTTTTGATATACCTACATGACCTAATCTTTCATGAAATTCAACTATCAATTCTTCATACAGTGCTGAAGGCACACAAACTTTCCAAAAACTATTCTTTCCAGATTTTCTAGTGAACAAAAGATCATCATTTACTTTAAAAAATTTGTTGATATTCAAATTACCTGTCTCTAACTTTTCTCTTACATTTTTTAACCAAACATCATCTTTTTGAAATTCTTTGATTTTCTTTACTATTTCAATTAACTTGTTATCACTCTTAATGATATTTAATACCTTGAATTCATTTGAACTTCGATTTTCTAAATTACCTTCATAATCAGTTCTAGAAATGATATCTGGCACAATGTTATCCTTTCCTGCTACAAATTCCCACTCAATATTAAAATTCTGTAATGCAAGAATCCATCTTCCCAGACGACCATGTCCTATCTTACATTTTTTTTAAAAAGGTCAAGGCTTTATGATCTGTACGGACAACTATTTTTTGATTACCAAAATAATTTTGAAGTTTCATTAAGCCAAATAATACAGCTAAACATTCTTTCTCACATATTGTGTAATTTAATTCAGATTTTGTTAAGCTTCTGCTAGCATATGCAATGACACAGTGTTCCTTATCTTCACCTACCTGAAATAACTCAGCTACAATTCCTACATCACTGGCATCAGTGGCCAAAATGAAATTTTTGTTATAATCAGGATGTTTCAAGATCACACAGTCGATGAACCTATCTTTAATTTCTTGAAAGGTATCATTATCTTTTTCAGTCCAAATGAATTTATTTTTCTTGCATAGAAGATGCTTAAAACGATTTGTCAGATATGAATAATTTTTCTGAAACTTTCTGTAAAAATTACAGAGACCTATGAATGACTGCAATTGTTTCAAATTTTGAGGAATGGGAAATTTCTGTATAGCATTTAGCTTAGAGTCATCTGCTTCAATACCATTTTTACTTATAATAAAACCCAAATACTTTATCTTATCTGCAATAAATTTCTATTTATTCAGTTTCAACTTCAAATTACTTTCCCTTAACTTATTGAATAATAATTCAATTCGACTGATATGTTGTTGAAGAGATATACTAGAAATGGCAAGATCATCAATATAAGCAATAGTAAACTCACAAACCTCTTCACCTAGCATTTTGTACAAGCACGGGTAAAAGGGTGAAGTAGTACTATGTTTTATACCCAGTTGAAAACAAAAATTTCTAAATTTAGAGCTTTTAAAAATGGAAGCATTATCAGAAATAATTAATTTGGGTGTAGAAAAACTTGCAAAAATATTTTTCAAAACCTTAATAACAGAATCTGAGTTGGCTTTTCTCAAAGCTGTTAACCACGAAAACTTTGAAAAGGTATCAATACAAGTAAAAATATGAACATTAGAGTTTGAGGTGCGAGGGAGAGGTCCTACTAGGTCTATATGAAAAGATTCCAGTGGTTCATTAGGAACCTTGGATGATAAAAATCCAAAATTCGTTGCATGAGCTGGCTTACTCTGAGCACAGATACTACACCTCTTCACAAGATATCTGATATCCTTTCTTAAATCCTTCCAATAAAAATTATCTAGAATTTTTCCTATAGTCTTAGCTGTGCCAGATGACCTCCTACAATACTTTCATGATAATATTTAAAAATCACAGGTACTAGGACCTTGGGAACTACGATTTTTAGTTTATCATGATTTCTTATTTTGATCACTAGTACCCCATTAGATAAACTGTATGGAATTGATCGTGGTTATCAGTGATTTTCTTTTTTATTTCCGATAATATAGCATCATTATCCTGATGTTGACCTATATCGGTGAAAGCTAATGGAAAATCAGTAATTTTCAAAGAGTTTATCAATTCCAATTCAGAATTAATATCCATATTTTCAAGAGAATTATCTAATTCAGGTAATTCGGGATCATCATGATACATTCTGGACAGAGCATCGGGTAACAAATTAACCTTCCCCGGTATATGCTCGGTTCGAAACTGAGAGGATAATAACCTAATGAGCCACCTGGCCAGACGCCCTAAATTTTTGTCTTGGCGGAGAATCCATGCAAGGGCATTATTATCAGTTTTTAGGACAAAAGGTGCATGTTCTAAGTACATACGGAATCTCTCCATCCCATGTATTGCCGCTAAACACTCTAATTCATAAGTGGAATATTTGCACTCTTGTTGGGTCAGCTTTCGCGAGGAGTAAGCAATTGGTTTCAAAGTGTCATTTACCTTTTGAGAGAGGACAGCAGATATCGCTTTAGAACTGGCGTCAGTAGCAAGCACAAATTCTTTATTAAAGTCGGCAGTTATTAAAATGGGCGGATTCATGATAGCCTTTTTTAGAGTTTGGAAAGCCCTTTCTTGTTCCTCACCCCATATAAACTTTGTATCCTTTTTCCTCAATTCGTTTAAAGGACAAGCAATTGTTGCCTAATTTGGAATAAATTTATGAAAAAAACCACACATTCCTATAAATCTAGATATTGCTTTTACATTTTTAGGTCTGGGATAATTCCTGATCGAATTAGTTCTACTAGGATCAATAGTTATTCCCTTCAAAGAATCAATACTCAATTTACTATCAAATGGAAATTTGAATTGAGGACAAAAGCCGAAATAATACCTCTTATTAAAGATATCGGGAACTAACTGAGTATGATGTATGAAATCAGCTCCTAGGATAATTGGCATAGAGAGAGTTTTGTGAATATAGAAGCGGAATTTCCAAGAGAAATGTTCAATTTTTATTTTAAGTAGAACAGTGTTAGATAATAATAACTTGCTTTTATTAGCGGTTACGCAAAGTTGATTATCTTCTACTATTTCAAGGTCAGAGCCACTTAACAATAGTTCATTGAAAACAGGTTTTGAGATAACACTAACGTCGGATCCTGAATCAATAAAGCCGCGTTTACACCGGAGTTGGCAATAAAAAATTGCCGATTTCGATTGCAGACGCTAGTTGCCGATGGAAGTCTGCAACTTGTACTTGCAACCTGGGCACATAGTTTGTTTTTAGGTCTGCAACCTGCAACTGCAACTAAACTTTACAGTATGTAGAAAATCAGACAGTATGTAGAATGTCGAGTGCTGAAGAGGTTGTTCTTGCTGCGGCAGCGTGTGTTATTTTATCAAAATGTAGAAAACCGAGAAGATACTGGGTTCGACCTTCATTGCAGGCAAGAGCAAAGTATAGCGGCAGCGATCTTTTAAATGATTTAAATCGAGATGATACAGATCCTTTGACGGGAGAATTGAGATGCGATGGCAGTGTAAAAAACTTTTAAGAATGTCAAGTGACGATTTTGAAAGTTTAATTGTTGGTATTGGACACATAATTAGTAAACAGGATACTAACTACAGGAAAGCAATTCCAGTGCGAGAAAGATTGGCTATTACATTGCGCTTTTTGGCGAGTGGCGACTCTTATACTAGTATCAGTTATTTGTTTAAAGTTTCCAAAAGTGCGATATCTATTTTAGTGCCAGAGATTTGTGAGGCTGTTATAGGTTTCCTGAAGGATAACATACAGGTGAGCAAAGAAAGAAAATTACTAAATATTGTTATTTTTAGATTCCTTTTATTTGTTTACGTTGTGCACTGAGTTGAATAAATCTAGACAAAAGTTAATTGTTAATAAATCTAGACAAAAAAAGTTGCAACCTGGTAGTGACTTGTTAATAAAATATGAACACAAAGTTAAGTTAATGTTCCAAAGTAACACAATTCATAAAATTAGAAATAATGTATACATCAAAAAAACTCCAAATCAAACAAAGAAACTCTATAGCTTAAGAAATATATAGCTTAGCTTGAGTAATGTATAGCTTAGCTTACATTATAGCTTACATTGCACTAGCACCAACAACAACCAAACAACAAAACACAAGTCACGACGACTAGCCTGCTTGAACTGAGGAACTGACGCAGCGCGACCACGTGGAGCCAACAGGCGGGAGGGGTAGCGGGGTAGTTGCAGACTCAAGTTGCAACTCAAGTTAGCGCTGCAACTCGCATTGCCAACCGGGGTTGGCAACCGCCTTTGATCTTTACCGACTCCGGTCGGAAAACCAAATTTCGATTGCCAACTCGCAAAATCGGTCTCCAACCCCGGTTGGCAATGCGAGTTGCAGCGCTAACTTGAGTTGCAACTTGAGTCTGCAACTACCCCGCTACCCCTCCCGCCTGTTGGCTCCACGTGGTCGCGCTGCGTCAGTTCCTCAGTTCAAGCAGGCTAGTCGTCGTGACTTGTGTTTTGTTGTTTGGTTGTTGTTGGTGCTAGTGCAATGTAAGCTATAATAATGTAAGCTAAGCTATACATTACTCAAGCTAAGCTATATATTTCTTAAGCTATAGAGTTTCTTTGTTTGATTTGGAGTTTTTTTGATGTATACATTATTTCTAATTTTATGAATTGTGTTACTTTGGAACATTAACTTAACTTGTGTTCATATTTTATTAACAAGTCACTACCAGGTTGCAACTTTTTTGTCTAGATTTATTAACAATTAACTTTTGTCTAGATTTATTCAACTCAGTGCACAACGTAAACAAATAAAAGGAATCTAAAAATAACAATATTTAGTAATTTTCTTTCTTTGCTCACCTGTATGTTATCCTTCAGGAAACCTATAACAGCCTCACAAATCTCTGGCACTAAAATAGATATCGCACTTTTGGAAACTTTAAACAAATAACTGATACTAGTATAAGAGTCGCCACTCGCCAAAAAGCGCAATGTAATAGCCAATCTTTCTCGCACTGGAATTGCTTTCCTGTAGTTAGTATCCTGTTTACTAATTATGTGTCCAATACCAACAATTAAACTTTCAAAATCGTCACTTGACATTCTTAAAAAGTTTTTTACACTGCCATCGCATCTCAATTCTCCCGTCAAAGGATCTGTATCATCTCGATTTAAATATCGCTGCCGCTATACTTTGCTCTTGCCTGCAATGAAGGTCGAACCCAGTATCTTCTCGGTTTTCTACATTTTGATAAAATAACACATGCTGCCGCAGCAAGAACAACCTCTTCAGCACTCGACATTCTACATACTGTCTGATTTTCTACATACTGTAAAGTTTAGTTGCAAGTTGCAGGTTGCAGACCTAAAAACAAACTATGTGCCCAGGTTGCAAGTACAAGTTGCAGACTTCCATCGGCAACTAGCGTCTGCAATCGAAATTGGCAATTTTTTATTGCCAACTCCGGTGTAAACGCGGCTTTAGAGCTCTTATTTTTAACTTATTAAATGTTTTAATTTTCTTTCTCTTACTCCTACATTTTATTCCCTTTAATTTCTTTTTGTCTACTGAAGATGTATTTTCTTTCTTCCTGTTACCAGTTTCTTTGACAGATCTTAAATAATTTACACCTCTATTATTATTATTACTATTCATCTTAAAAGTCCTGCTATGAATTGACCTTTCTATTTTTTTTATTTTCTCGGCTTAGTCCGGATTTTTTATGATTGCAGTTTGAAGCATAGTGCCCTAATTCATTACATTTATAGCAAGTTATTTTACTCGTGTCCCAGTTTCTATTTTCTCTAGAAGGATTCTGACTACCACTATTCCTGTAATTGTGTCCCTTATTATCTATCGCTTTAATTAAATTATATCATAATGTATCCAGTGTCCATAATGGAAGTAATTGAACTACTCAAAATTAATGGCTTACTGGTCCCTCATAGATTTATAGTATTCCTGGTGATTGAGCCTGTCTTTTTCAGTGTTGTCTATTAATAATAAAGCTTAATTTACAACTAGCTTACCCAGCGAACTTCGTACCGCCAATGTATCTCATGTTACACTTGACTTTATTTGGTGAATCATGAAATTTATCTGACAATCAACATGTTCATTTACATCTCAATACGAACTTTCTATGTGCTTGGTCATGCAGCATTCATTATTCCGAAAACATATTATTCTTCTCAATCAATTGGTAGTAATATCTATCAGTAAAGTTTTCAATTAAAAAAAAAGGTTATATCAGTGTTTCAAAGAAAAATATTCAATGTTTTCATAGCTGTAGATTGTCGATATATGGTCCAGGAAATATGCGATGTACGATGAATCACACAGAATTCCATATTCTTTCCATTTTAGGATGTATATAAGCTAAGCTAAATTCAAAAAAATGTAAATTATTCTTTCATTCTTCAGTAATTAATGAATGCAATATGAATACTATACAATAATTTTTTTCAACATTTTCCAGTTTCTCAATGATAGGGGAGTGATGATATTATTTGTATAGGTCTTTTAAGGAACCATTATCAACAGCTGGTACCAATCAACTAAACTTCAACTCCAAACTACCGTTTTAATACCAGTACACAATAATATTTATCACAGGGTGATATGTTTATTACAGCTGGTAACTTTAGATGCTAAATCATATTATCACAATATGATCTTGAATCATGATCATTTTTTCGTTCTTCAGTAGCCGCTCGGCCGAAAATTTCGAAAACATATGTCTGTAAAATAGATTAATAAATAATTATTATTAGCCCCCCTATTAAAATTTCTGTTCAGAAACCATCCCCAATATTCCCAACATATTCCCAACACAACATAATTTTCATGTCGTTATGTCAAGTAGTTTTCAAGTCTACAGGGAACAAACAAACATACAAACAAACAGACATTCATTTTTTTATAAATAGATTTCCATTCGGCTCAAACAAAAGCCTCTCTAAAGGAAGGTAGAATGATAAGGATTCTGTTCTGTTGTTTTAACATTTTTTTAAATCACTTTCAAAAAGTTCATGTAGTACCTACTATTGTGTTTGAGAGACTGCTGGCGCTATCATAGTTTCACCACTATTCTTTTCCACAGTCCTATCTCTTGCTGTCGTAAACTATATCTATAATAATTATATAAAGTAAAGAGCTGGCTTATGCACGTACGGGATAGGAAAATTATGTTTGACGCATCATCACGTCTGAACTACTGGTCTATTTAACTTGAAATTTTGCTTAAAGATTTTCAATTAACCAAGGATGGTTATAGGCCTATTCTCAATTCTTCAAAATTTCATTACGTCAAGTTTTCATTTTGTCAAGTTCTAAAATAGACCCTTGCGAAGCACGGGTTCTTGCTAGTATTCTCTATAATAATTATTAATAATTTTTCAATACCACTATATTTCCAATACAAAAATACAATATAAAGCCAATACCAAATTATAGTGGTATTGATAACATCAACGTCTTGTTCTTTCAATTATGGAGAAATACCACAATATTCCTTACCAAACAGTCATATTATTTTCTAAAGGTCTTATCTATACAAGGATGATAATAATATTCATGTAATATTTTAGTATTGCCTTATAATATTATTAAATAATAACTTATATCGTTCTATAAAACTCAAAGTCAAGGCTTCATTTTTCAATGTTTTCTGAATCCTTTTCAACAAACTAGCTGAGGTCGGTCCCTGAATTATAAGGATTAATTAAAACCAATATCTTATTCTTCATGGTAGGCTTTATATTATTGATGAATGATTCAACTGTCATCGTATTAGAATAGAAATGTTTTTCCTTCATCAAACACATACTAATAGTGTCAAAGATTATAAAACTAGTAGATACAGAAAATAAGAAGTCAATAAGATCAATAATCACTGTTTTCAAACTCCTGCAAAGAATACAGAGATTGGCCTACCAATTCCTTCAATTTTTAATTTCATTCATCTATTCATCCATTGATTTGGAATTGAAATTAAATTCATCTATTGATTTTAATTTTTTTGACAACCCACTAAAAAAAAATCCTTCCTCTTTCCTTCATGTGGCCCTTTAATATAAAGTCTCTAGAATAATATGTTATAAGTCTATTAATATTCACTTTGTTGATTGTTTTGCAGTTATTCTTCAAACACCATTTGCCCTCACTGGCTGAAATGGATGTGAACGGTGAGCAGTCACTGGCTGGAATGGATGTGAACGGTGAGCAGTTACTGGCTGAAATGGATGTGAACGGTGAGCAGTCACTGGCTGAAATGGATGTGAACGGTGAGCAGTCACTGGCTGAAATGGATGTGAACGGTGAGCAGTCACTGGCTGAAATGGATGTGAACGGTGAGCAGTCACTGGCTGAAATGGATGTGAACGGTGAGCAGTCACTGGCTGGCAACAATGCCATATTGAATGGCTTATTGAGCCATGCCAATGTCATGCATTTCTTGATGGAATCCAATAACCAAACACATGAAGATATTCGGATCACTTGTCTGATTATCAAGAGCCATCCTTTAAGTAACTGGGGCATTCAGACGAATGCAATCTACATCAGGGAGAAGTTCAACTACTCCCAGAAATCTCGTCCTCGTCAAAGAACAGAATCGACTCCACATTGTTCACCCCATTTGGAAACACCAACCACATCTCACTTGAAAGAACCAGTAGTTTTTCCACTAAATGAAGATGAAAACATTGAAAATCCTGATGAAGGCTTATGGAGTACATCCCTAGAATTACCTGATACAACTTTGCTTAAAAGCTATATGTGTCGAATGCTGGATTTTATCAAAATGGGGAACGAATCAGTATATTTAAGCCAACTTAATGATGTAATTATGTTTAATTATGGATTGAGCTTTCTAGGGCGAGTTCTGAAAAATACAAATCTTACTTCTTTGGCTCTTGGAGAAAATCATCTCACATCTGAGTTGCTTAATGATTTTGCCAAGCACTTACCAGAATCTCATATCAATTCACTGGATTTAAGTTATAATTTTGATTTGAATACTAAATTAGGAAAAGATAGAATGAACTTTTTGGCTACAATATTGAAAGATACTAAAATAACAAATCTCAATCTTGCCGGCAATGGCTTGAACTTGAAATTGTTGGCTCCCAGTTTGAAAGGTACAAAAATGAAGTCTCTTGATTTAACTGGATGTGGTATACAAGATGATGATTTCAAGTTCTTAGCTGATGTTCTAAAAGACACGCAAATCACCACACTTGACCTCAGTGATAATTGCTTAAAATGTGATAGCTTGATGATATTGGCACCGTGTTTGGTAAATACGAAGATAATCTCTCTTTCATTGCAAAATAATATACTTATTGGCATTAATGGGTTGAATTGTTTAGCTGCGGTTCTGAAAGACACGCAAATCACATCACTTGATATCAGTTTGATAGAATTGAACAGCGAATTCATTAAAACATTGACATTGTCCTTAGTTGATACAAAAATTACAACTCTCAAGTTTAGCTCCAATTATTTGTGTAGTGATGGTCTGAAATATCTATCTCAGTTTCTAAAGGACACTCAGATTACCTCAATTGATGTTAGCAATTTTGGTTCAGAAGACAACACCGCAGTGTCAATGTTTTTTAATAGTTTGGTTGGCACGAAAATAATCTCACTCAGTCTGACTTATTGTCATGAAAACATGCCGACTCTTGATAGTTTGGCAAACGTTCTGAAAGATACTCCCTTAACTAGTCTTAAGATAAGTGTTACTAGTCCTATGATTGATGATGATGATAATAATTGGATGAGTTCCGTTGCCCAGTGCTTGGCTGATTCAAATATAACTTCATTATACTTGGATGGATTGTCGGGTAGTGATATTAAATGTCTAGCAGAAGTTTTAATGTCTACAAAAACCACGTCTATCGATATTAGAGGAATTGAGCATCACCATGATAGCTTGAAGTTGCTTAAAGTGTGTTTACTGAATGCGAATATTACACATTTATGTTGGAAGTGTGATTCAATAATATTATCGGATGATCTTGAGAACACAGATAATACTTATGAGAACAGCTTTGGTAAATTGCTGCAAAACTCACAAGTCACCTCAATTGACCTATCTGACAATGATATGTATGGCGGAAGCATGAGACTATTAGCACCTTCAATGGTGTATTCAAAATTATCAAGTCTCAACTTGAGTAATAATTGTTTGGGCCCAGATGGTATCCAGTCTTTAGTTTCAGTTCTTGGATCTACTCAGATTACATCACTGAGTCTTGCTAGAAATTATTTGGATTGTGATAGCATAATGAACCTTGTCATGAGTTTGCCAAAAACAAAAATAACATTCCTCAATATCAGTATCAACACCATTTGTTGTAGTGCTTTTTATTTGGCTTCTGTTCTGGAGAAAACTAAATTAACTTCTCTTGATCTTAGTAATGGATATTTTTGTGGAGATAATGCTCATCTTAATGTCTCTAAGAGTTCGCATTTCAGTGATAATTCACTTAATTTGAGTGGATTTAGATTATGTTCTTTTAAAATATTTTCTTTGTGTAAACAGCTGAGTGTAGTCAATATCACCTCTCTGAACCTTAGCAATGTATGCATGAATTGCGATAGCATGAACTATCTCTCACTTGGCTTGGCAGGATCACAAATTGATTCACTTGATTTAAGTTGGAACTCAATAGGTTGGGCTGGTGCATTGCATTTGGCTAGAAATCTTGTATCCACTAAAATTTCAAAATTAACACTAGAAAAAAATAACATTAATTGTAAAGGTTTAAAGTATTTGGCACAAGGTTTATTAGGATCTCACGTAACATCACTGAACGTGTCGTCCAATTGCATTGGAGACGAAGGTGTTAGATACTTAGCTAAACATCTTGTTGATACTCAAATATCTCATCTCTACCTTTTCAGTAACAATATAACTTGCAGAGGAGCTTTTTATCTGTCTCAAGTGTTGGCTCAGATTTTCTGGTTGAATGTTTCAAGTAATAGAATTGGTTGTGATGGCGTCAAGTATTTGGCGCATGGACTTCGTGGGTCCCGAATGTGGTTACTCAATCTAGCTTCCAATTTAATAGGAGATGAAGAGGTCGAGTATCTATCTGAGTACCTTAAAATCACAACTACTCAAATGGATGAACTTGATTTACGTGGCAATCAAATCTCGCCCCAAGTGGCTCACCAGGTATGCACAAGTGTTCTACAATGTAATCATAATACTACTGTTATAGTGGACTTTAAAAACATTATGGAGAATCCACCAATGAACCAAGATGTGCCATTTTCATCTCAATGGAAAACATATTTCAACAACGATGAACGTTTGAATCTTTTCAGATATCCAGGATGCTCTATTGAAATCAATCATGCATTCTGGCACAATAAGAAAATAGAAAATCTCATAAAATTTGCCAACTATCGTAAAACTGGTATCAGTAATCTTATACTACTAGAAATTTCATCTCAGTTTTCTGGTTTATTTGATAATATTTATATTACTGAAATTGAAGTCAATGGTAATTTTGGAAACTCTTCTATTGTTCCAATATTATTTCAGAAAAGCAAAGTTTTGGGGATTGAAATTAAAAACTGCCGAAAAAGTACTCTAGAATTAGTTACACAATTAACTGTGATTTCAGTCCAGCTCAGCTATATAGAAGAGGAGATCATTTTAAGAGATCTCAGTAAAATAATTGATGGACGCAAAAGCACTTTCTGTAACATAATGTATCTTGATCTAAGAAATAATAACTTGGGAGAAAGCGAAAATGGGATTGAATATTTAGCAAAAACTTTAGCAGATTCTCTTGTAATATCTTTGAATTTGAGCCATAATAAATTAGTGGAAGAAGATATGTCATTACTTGCCCAAGTCCTTCCCCAAACCAGAATCAATTACATTGATCTCTATGCAAATAATATAAAATACATGGGATTCAAATGTCTAATGGATGTTGTTGAAAAAACAAGGATTTGTTGGATTTCACTCGCAGAAAATGGCATAGAAAATGGACTGGTTGAAAACATTAATTTATCTCCATACATTGTACCACGAAATGATACTCCAATCGAATTCCAAATACGATACCTGTTCAAACATTTGGTATCGTTCAACACTGACAATCAATTGGAATTTATTGTTCCTGGAGACGAATCAATGTTGTCTATCATTCATTATCCTCTTTTAATTAAACACTTGTTGGAGACTCCTAGCCTCAAAATTCATGTCTATGATATTTTCTACATGTTAACTAGAAGACATGACATTCATATTTTTAATAAAACTGATGATTTCATCCAAGAAATAATTGAAAGGTTTTTGTCATTTTTCTTGAATAATTTGCCAAAGCTTGTAGAGAGATTCGGTTATGAGAGTTTTGTGGATCTCGTCAAGGAGTGCGAGGATTTAGGTTTGATTGAGATTGTTAGAGATCTACTTGTGCATAGACCTCTATATTTCGTGAATAATGAGCAGACTATTCTGCACCCATTCATCTACAAAATGCTACATAAATATGGCATGACAATATACCATAAAGACATTGAACCTAATAAGAAACAACAGATAATTTCTTTCTTTGAAAATCATTTAGATCTTTATTGTGCACAAGAAATTATCAAAATATTAAACTGTTACTAGTTTCTTTAGCTGTAATACAGTTACCACAGTTTGGCCCGGTTGCACAAAAGCCGGTTAAATTTTAACTGTGATTAATGCCACGAGAACCATCAGTTCTCGTGGAATTAATCACCTCATTTCGTCATATCTTAGATATGCCTGTAATTTAGCCTGTAATTTTGTGATTGTATTTAATTGATTGGTTCTCGTGGAATCAATCACAGATAAAATTTAACCGGCTTCGAAAAGACGGCTTCTCTGATTGGTTCTCGTGGAATTAATCACGGTTAAAATTTAACCGGCTTTTGTGCAACCGGCACTTTATATTTTAATCATTCACTAATGAATTGATCTTTTTTATCTCTGTTCATTTTTATTGACTGTATGTAAGTGCATTATCAATAACTTACTATAATATTATCAACCAGTTACTGTTATGTATGAGAAATAAGATTGTTTAGCTGTAAGAATTAAGCATTGTGGAATAAGATTAATATTATTAAGTATTACTCAACTAGTAATTTGATAATATAGATTATTTTATTATATAATCCAAACTGTAAATTTATACTGTATAATATAGTGTAGATATAAAAACTCTACTTAAGAGTAGACGTACGTTTATAATTTGCAATGAATTGTTAATAAACATTGTTACAATTTTTTTTAGTATCTGTGCATTACTATTCGGAAAGTTATAAAATTCGTTTTTTAGAATAAAAATTGTGTATTGTGGACTTGAATTCACTTGACCGTGTTATGAAGTTTAAAAAGTACTAAGTTGTAGCTTTCGAAGATCAAATATACCGGCTTATTCCAGTAGCCTTTATTCCATATTCCAAGTAATAATACAGTTCGGTAGATTATTACTTTTTTGCCAAGTTATTATTAATCACCAAGAGAGGTATTTCTATTGAACGTTGTGCATTGACGCAATTGATGATACAGCATATTCCTATAACAGGTCTCTTTGATTGAATAGGAATGAATCAGTTGGTAACATAGAATATAGTTTTTGAATCCTTGTTAGACTTTCAATCGCCTATAATAAAAGCGATATTATGAATTCATTCACAAAATATTTATTATTAGCTCTGGGGACAGTAGACCTAGCGCTCTGTAAGTTACATTGACCTGTAGTTATGTATTTCAAAAAAAAAATAATTTTATGTCTAGTAAAAATCCTAATTATGGAATATATTAATTGTAGCACAAAGAGCAGAAAAATTAAAATTGAAAACTCAGACTATAGAAATCACTATGGAAGAGTTGTTATCAATAATGAATTATTATCAATGATTAAGCATGAGTCTCAAGTAAAGCGGGTCATCCATCCAGGTGAACACATGATCCATTCAGGAACATATTATTCCTGCAATGTTCATCTTCCATGTGTTTAAAAATTACTTAATAGATTTATTTTTCTAGTTTTCTATTACATTATCTATAGCCTACGAAATCATTGATACAAATGAATGTTTTGTTCTTCCAATAGAATGCTATTTTACTGGGCTTCAAATTATCATATTGTAGTTATTTGTAATAGGCATAAAAACAATAGAATCATTAACAACATAAACTGCATTATCAAAAATTCTTGATTTTCACCCCTTAATATCCGCCAGTTTTGGTGGGGGAGGGATTTTTCCGTTAATGTCACCGACAACCATTGGGCTGGTTAGTCTTTCCATTGTCCACCAACTACAGTATGGACCCGCCGCAACCTATGTCCCGGACTGGCAACCGGCTACTGTAAAAACTCTACTTTTTGTAGGTTATGTTACTACAGTTGCCGGCTCTATATGTGTGAAGTTACAACATAACAACCTTGTTTTTACGGTACACGGATCCCCCCCTTAACTTTGAAATATTTTCTTACAGAAAATATTCCTAAGTAGGTACAGTAAATATATAAACTTGACTCATCACATTTTCCTTTTATACACAAACTCAACTCAATCCATCTCTTCAAATATGAATGTGCACTTGAGACTGAGCAATGCAAAAAATTGACTGCTTTAAATACTCTATTTACAGTTTATCTTTATAACATACATTTCATTATATCTGTACATTAATTACAGTACATTGAAATCCAACCACTCATTCTATTTACATTCTCTCACTTCAAGGGTTCAATGTGAAAAGCCTTTGTTCTTCTTCTACTCTCAGCTGCAACAGTTTCATTCCCTTGTAACTGCATTGGTAGTATTTCTACATGGCCTGAAGCCAAATTGTTTTTTAGTAAAAATACCAAAGCTTTCAAAATGATTTGATATCTGGTCTTGCATTATGGCCTCAAATACTTTGAATATTACAGGTAGGCTACAATTGATATTAGACTGTAATTTTTCAAGTTTTTTCTTATCGGCTTTTTTATGTACAAGTATTATACCTGAATGTTTTCAATACACTTGGAAAAATCTGGTGTGGTACACTCACACAACTTTCCTTGCTCATTGAACTGTAAGCCTCATTCTCAAACGAGAATAATGTAGGGGAATAACATAATGACAATTGGCGGCAACGTATTTGCAACTACGATCAGACTACTGTATATGTGTAGCCTATATATATATAATTATTGTTTTCAGAGTACTTTTTCCTTTGTGTTAATTGTGAAATTCGATGATTTTTTTCTAAATTCGTCAAAGCAGCTGTTCTACAGATGAAATATCTTGACTATGACTGTGTACTTTTTATAAACTGCTCTACCTACCTACCTCTTGCACGAGAAGGAGGTTACAAAGTCCATTTCTCAAGGATGGAAGGACCACATTAGTTTCCCAGGAAAAAGACTCATGCCAGTTGATAGATCTGATAAATAAATATACAGGGTATGAATTTGAAAAAAATCGTTAGAGCCGTTTTTGAGAAAATCGTGAAAAACATGGTTTTTTGGTAACTGCCATTTTTCTCAAGAATATTACGGAGCTCATGCAATTTTCCCAGAAATGAGACTCATGTCAGTTGACAGGGCTTATAAATAGCTATCCATGGTATGAATTTGAAGAAAATCGTTAAAGCCGTTTTCGAGAAAAACATGGTTTTTTAGTCATTTTCCGCCATTTTTCTCAAGAATATTACGGAGCTCCTGAAATTTTCCCAGAAATGAGACTAATACCAGTTGATAGGGCTTATAAATAGCTATCCATGGTATAAATTTGAAGAAAATCGTTAGAGCCTTTCTCGAGAAAACTGTGAAAAACATGGTTTTTTAGCCATTATCCACCATTTTTCTCAAGAATATTACAGAGCTCCTGAAATTTTCCCAGAAATGAGACTCATGCCAGTTGATAGGGCTTATAAATAGCTATCCATGGTATAAATTTGAAGAAAATCGTTAGAGCCGTTTTCGAGAAAACCGCGAAAAACATGGTTTTTTAGTAATTATCCGCCATTTTTTCCGCCATCTTGGATTGAATTTTATTGAATTTCTTATTGTCGGATCCTCATGGTACACACACACACAGACCAACACCCAAAAATCATGTTTTTGGACTCAGGGGGTCTTGAAACGTCTAGAAAACTGGAAATTCGGGTGTCTTAATTTTTTTGGAAAGCAATACTTTAGGGCAAGGAAAGTAAAAATGACCTTGCAAACCAAACATTCATTAAAAAGGTAACTCAAAATTTCAGATATATAAGTTGCATTTTTCTTGTTTCCATAGGTTTTCCAGTGCTTTAAATTAGTTTTATAGGTATTATTTGTAATCAAACATTTTATTCGATTTTATCTGTTAATTAGGTATATGACCGGTAGCTTAACTTATGGAAAAAAGTTGGGTGGGAAAACGTCTAGGGAGCCTATGCATATGAACAGTAACACATCCGATTGATCTAATAGAAAAATATTTCAATATTATTGAATGTGAGAAGACATATTACTCAAATAAATTAAAACAGATGAAGTGGTTAAAAATAGGAAGCGAATTCAACAATTTTAATTGACCGAACGTAGTGAGGTCTATGTTTTAACTCGGATTTTCTTTCATCTGTCTGTATGTAATGCGATTATGGCCAAACGCATTGATGAAATTCGATGAAATTTGGCAGGAATATTTCTTTTTCAACTGCGCGTCGATGTATACACAAGTTTTTTTTTAAATTTCGCATTTTAAGGATAATATATGAAAAGAAAAGGAATTCCTCCATACTCTGATATCAGGAACTTATATTATATCATCTACTCTGAAGATAGGATCAATCAGACTATAGAATTTATTATTCATAATGAATCAGCTGACAAGTGGATTACACAGATGTTCTGGAGAAGCCATGTCATCTTACTTGACACTGGGGAGCGACACAAGTGTCTATTTCTAAAAGGTCTATAGTTTCAATCAAGGTACCTAGAATACATTGCATTCCAGGTGCATTGGTTTCAATCAAAGACCCTAAAGATTTATGAATTTTTAAGGTCTTTGGTTTCAATATTTTGTTTTGCCGTCAAGGTATTATCATGAACCAGAAGGTTTAACAAACCCCCAAACATCAGTTTCTTCTTTAAGAAGAGAAATAATTTTTTTCAATTTTAAAAACTAAAAGCTGATCAGACAGTTTTGGCTGACAGAGTAAAGACGCTGAGGAGAAGGTAGAAGTGGGGCTAGCATTCTAGTCTCCCCTCCAGCCAGCTAATGGAAAAAGCTTTCCACTTTTCTTCTGAATAATTTCACACACTTTTCCATCGCCTACCTCCAGAGACAGACCAAGCTGACCCGTGGCTGGACATCCCCTGGTTTTCCATTCAGACCATGGCAAGTTAGGATGGACATCAACTGTATAACGGTACCGTTCCAATTTCAATCTATTCTTCAATATTTTTTTCAATGTTTAGAAATTCCAAATGAATTAAGCCTTGAATCATGTTTTTAAAACGTTCAGATAACTTGTTTAAATAAAAAACACAATAATCAAATAGTCCAACACAATTCTGTCTAACGTTTTGTAAAATCATTGGCAACAAGTTTATTTTAATTTTCCAAATTGATTAAATTCTCAAAATTCCATAACCTTCCTTAATTGTTTTGTATTAAAATAGAAGTAGCATAACTAATTTTATAAAACCAAAATACGTTAAAATTCACATTTAAATCTCACAGAAATTTCTTTATTTCAATAAAATAAATCTGACTCCTAATAAAAATGTTTTCCTTTCAAATTCCAAAAACACATCTAAAAAAAAAAACATCTAGTTGGTAATATTAAAAAAAAAACCAACACTGCTTAAGCTCTACCATCAAATACTACGCAACAACAATTTTACAGTGTTCCCGTCTGGGAACTGGTGGATCGCCCCCTTTTTTTCAAAGGTTTCTAATGTGGTAATTGAAATTATTGATTTCTCTATGTTTGCTCAATTAGTTGTATCATTCGAGGGGTAAGTCGAGATGTCTGAACTGATTGCTAGTGAACATGAGTCATTGATTGTTTCGATTCCTTCCTTAAAGATTTTTGAACATGTTTGATTAAATAATTACTTTTAGAAACAGGTCACCAATCATTTATTACAAATGATGGATACCACTGTTCAATCATTTAATGTTACAGTATTATGCGTGCACATCAGTATCAATTTCCTAACATCTGAAAAAAATATATATAAATAAATATTTATAGCCTATTTTGATTGTAGAAAATTAATTTTCATCAGATGGGAAGATTATCATGGAACTGGATAGATTACATCATGGTAGAATACAAATTCAAACGTGAACTGAGTTTGTTAACATTTCAAACCGGTGACATTAGATACTTGTGGATGAGAAACCTGCATGAGGTCTACTGTTCACAGAACTACTAGTAAACTATTTTAAACTACTGTCTAATGAATAAACTAACTAACTTATAACCAAATCGAAAAATATGGTGAGGCACACACACACAACTTTCCTTGCCGTTATGAAAATTGATCACCTCTGACGCTAGTGTTCACGCACATCTCAAGTTTACTATTCGAAGATCTCAGCCAGCTCGTGACAGGACATTAACGCTAGACACACGAGGTCTGCTATCTCTTCATAGTGAATGATTTAATAGAATCAAGGGTTGCCAAAAATTTGCAAATGAATAATCACATTTTCTTGAATTTCAAGCTTATTTTCAATTTTAGGTGAAAATGTTACTGAACATTAATTGTGGAGATTTTCATGCTCAATCTTTTTCACTTAATTTTTTTGTTTTTGTATGTTCAATAAAAGTAGCAATGAATTGCTGATTCTTATTCCTCAAATCCTCTTCTCCACATTTAGTAATGTAAGAAAAAGTGATCATTCTATAGAATTTACAAGGAGCTTGAATATCCAAACAGTAATGAGTTATCCTCTGCTTTGTAATGGGTAGCATGTATGCTTTCGGATATGAATTCTAGAGTGTGATCAAATCATTGTATCACAAGGGATATATTTTTCCAGTTATATTTCCCAGAACAGCATCCAATAGTATTCAGTCAGTGTTCACTTACAGCTCGCTGGAAGCTGCAATGAGCTTGGATATAGTTGTTAAAGTATATATAATAAACAACAAGTAAATAGATATGCACCGTGCCATGATGTAGTCACCCCATCATGACTCACTTCTCGATTCCTTGTTATCATTAGTAGGAAGAAGTATCATATTCTATATAATTTAAGTCTTTAAACATAAATCCTCTATGGTGTAGTGGCTAGCATGTCAGCTTTCCAAGTTGGAGGTTCCAGGTTCGAATCCAAGGCAGTAAAGGTAAGTATAAAAGGTCAGTATCAACAGAACCAGAGGATATATATATTTTGTTTTTTGTATGTTCAATAAAAGTAGCAATGAATTGCTGATTCTTATTCCTCAAATCCTCTTCTCCACATTTAGTAATGTAAGAAAAAGTGATCATTCTATAGAATTTACAAGGAGCTTGAATATCCAAACAGTAATGAGTTATCCTCTGCTTTGTAATGGGTAGCATGTATGCTTTCGGATATGAATTCTAGAGTGTGATCAAATCATTGTATCACAAGGGATATATTTTTCCAGTTATATTTCCCAGAACAGCATCCAATAGTATTCAGTCAGTGTTCACTTACAGCTCGCTGGAAGCTGCAATGAGCTTGGATATAGTTGTTAAAGTATATATAATAAACAACAAGTAAATAGATATGCACCGTGCCATGATGTAGTCACCCCATCATGACTCACTTCTCGATTCCTTGTTATCATTAGTAGGAAGAAGTATCATATTCTATATAATTTAAGTCTTTAAACATAAATCCTCTATGGTGTAGTGGCTAGCATGTCAGCTTTCCAAGTTGGAGGTTCCAGGTTCGAATCCAAGGCAGTAAAGGTAAGTATAAAAGGTCAGTATCAACAGAACCAGAGGATATATATATTTTGTTTTTTGTATGTAGTGGGTAGAGAAAAGAAAATGATATTTTTATTCATCCCATATACATTTATTTTCCATTATAAAACAGAATATATATTTTAGTCATTGAAAATCCTCTTCTATATCTTGTGGTTTCCTGATAGACCTCTGCCGACCTTTCCTCTCGTTCTGAAATGCTGCATACTCCATCAGTTTGTACGGTACAGTATCCCGAAAAGCAGCACTGTAGATAGATATTGGTAGAGCAGGGTCTCCTGAAAAGCCCTCTGTAACTCTGAATCTCTTCACACATCCATCATCTCTGCATTATGAGAATCCTGCAAAGGTCACCTTCCTGTTGTTGCTGATAAGATTTAGACTCTTTTCACCGCATTCAAATTCACATCAATACTTTCGGGATGAACGATCATCAAAGATCAATTCAATCTTGACATCCTTATTTCGCCAATTATAGACTTTATCCAAATTCACAACAGCTACTTCACTATACTTGAGACTGTAGATAGTATCATCTCATGAACTTATTTCATTGTGCGAAATATCAATGTGATGACAATTTAGTTGGTGATGATGGTTGCAGCTGAAAATTAGGTGTTTTTCACAATACAAGGAGCAATGTTGTTAGGTGTACCTGGAAATCTATATGAGATAGAGCGCTCTACCTCATATCAGATTGTAGAGCACAAGAATACGCCAAGAGGGATTTTGAATTATACATCTAAATGGTAACAATCGGAAGATATTGTTGATTGAAAACTAAAATTCATCAAAATTGATTTTTCCTTCAAATTTCACTCATTTTTGAAAAATCATAACCAGTACTCATTGGAGATAGAGAGTTCCGAATGATCTTATTTCATTCGCAGTCTTATAATCTGAAAAAAGGCGAGAGCAAATTCTTGTGTCCGATCTCAAGATTTGGCAGAAATAGCTGAAAACTGGAAAATGAGCCGAAAATACAAGGTTTTTGGGCCACTCTGTATTTAGCACAAGGAAATTTTGCATGAAGAAATTGATTCTGGACTTCTTTTATGTACCCAAATAATATATTAAAAATGAGAACTACAATATAAATTGGAAGCACACCCCTTTTCTTATGTCTATATTGACTGAACTAATAGCCTATTAGTGACTTTTGATTTCTCAGTTACAATTTTTTTTTAGTCCTAATGATGCATTTCTCAGTACCAATGGTGCAATTGTGTGTTTCTCTAAGGAAGTGCAACAAGCTGAAAAAAATCTACTTTACAAGCTGTCAAAATAAAAAAGTTGAAAGAAAAAGACATTGATGTCAATACCACTATACTTGTTCAAGATTATTTTACATTACACTGAACCAGGTTTCATGGTGACACCTACAGTACCACATCTTCACCACACATTCATTCCTCCAACCACTTCACCTCCACATATTTCCTGGTAACATGAGACCAGGTTCTGTAATGTAAATTAATTTTAAACAAATATGGTGGTATTGACATCAACCTCTTTTTCTTTCAATTATGGAGGGAGAAATACTACATCTCTTACCATACAATTAAATTATTAAATTAAAACGTTTTCTCCGATTAGTAATTTTTCAGTTATGAGCGCCTAAATTCGAAATTTTTGGGACAGATCATTTCGAATTCGGTAAAAAATGAATTCATGAAATGATGAGGATAAATTTTTCATGGTATTGGAAAAATGATTGATCGAATAGAATGAAAATTTCCTGACAATATACATTTTTGAGAAAGTTATTGCATTCACAAAAAATGACCGCAAATAACTCAACTGAAAGTTACTTTTATAAATGGAATAACTCTCACAAAAAATGTGTCTTCTACCGAATTTGAAATAATCTGTCCCAAAAATCGAAACTTTAGGCGCTCATGTCTCAAAAAGTGATAATCAGAAAACAAATTTTATCCTGAGAAAACTATTTCATTTTGATAGCTTTCTATTACTGTATGCTAATCGAAAAACTTAAAAAATAATGATCTCCAGTAAATTGTTTTTTCAGCCTGTTGCACAGCCGTAAAATGTTTTATTGTATAATGGTAATTTTCATGTGTAATTGAAGATTCTCGGTGATCTACTTTTGTTCAACATACCCTTGGACATTGTTTTGATTAGCTTAATAAAATTATTTGCATTTCTGGTGGATGGTTTATTGAAGGGACAGTGATAAGCAATGATCAGCATATATGATGAATAAACTTACGGTAGTGAAGATTTTTTTATTGGCGTAGCTGACAAGGGTGTAGTGCTTTGGGTGGGTGCACGCAAATTAACCAACATTTTAGAATTCACATAATTCCATTTATTGAACATTTCATTAATTAAGCAGCAAGAAGAGAAAGGGCCAAGCACACAGGCAAGGCAACATACCAATTCAAAACTGTTGGTCGCACTGCCGCCAACATAACTAATAGAGAAATAATAAATTGCAAATGTATAGTATAATAAAGTAATTCAAAATTGAAATCATTGTTGTTATTAATATATTACACTCTCCTGTTTAGCCACACAGGTGCACAATATTCAGCAGCAGAAAATACAAGACTCAGAGCTGTTGAGCGCAGGGTTGAAGCTGAAGCCCCCCAGCTAGTTCCACAAAGCTTTTGAACAACATTATTCCTGGTCCTCAACTTTTCCGCTGTTTTTGTTAAGTGGGCTTTGAAGGAGAGAGTTCTATCGAGTGTTACGCTGAGGTATTTAGGAGTGCTGTTATGGAGGAGCAATGTGTTCTCAAATTGAATTTTGAGTTCTTTCTTGGTAAGTTTGTTGTTTAGGTGGAAGCATGAAACCTCTGTCTTGCTGGCGTTTGGCTTCAAGCGCCATTGTCGAAAATATCTTCCAAGTTTTTCCAGATCTTGAGTTAAGACTTCCTCTGCTTCTTCAAATGATTTAGACCCAGTTGCTAGTACCCAATCATCAGCATAGCCAAACTTTTTAGACTGAGTCTCTGGCAAGTCAGCAATGTAAAGACTGAAGAGCAAAGGTGCAAGGACTGAGCCTTGTGGCAGGCCATTTTTCAGTTTTCTTTGTGTACTCTTGTTGGCACCCATGATGACTTGGAATGTACGATCACTCAGCATGTTGTTTAGAAGACGAGCTGTCAGTTTACATGGGATTACCTGAAGAAACTTATATATCATACCCTCCCTCCAAACTGTGTCATAGGCTGCAGACAAGTCGATGAAAGCAGCGGAGGTTTTAAGCCTCTCCTGGAATCCTCTTTCAATGAATGTGGTAAGTGACAGAACTTGATCACAGGTGCTTCGCTTTGGTCTAAAACCAGCCTGTTCAATTGGTATTACATCAAAGATCTTCTGACAAATTCTGTTGTAGATTAGCCTTTCCAGTAATTTGAAGAGTACTGATAGTAATGCTATAGGCCTATAGCTTGCTGGCAAGTCTGCAGGTTTTCCAGGCTTCAAAATTGCTATTATTTTTGATTGCTTCAATTCCTTTGGTATGTTACCTGTCTGCATAATATCAGTGAAAAATCTTGCCAGCCATACTTTAGCATATTTTCCACAGTTGATAAGGAATTCTGGATTTATGTTATCAAATCCTGGTGCTTTACCAGGCTTTGTGTCCCTGAGTGCAAATCCAATTTCT
Source organism: Nilaparvata lugens (assembly GCF_014356525.2). Taxonomy (NCBI): domain Eukaryota; kingdom Metazoa; phylum Arthropoda; class Insecta; order Hemiptera; family Delphacidae; genus Nilaparvata; species Nilaparvata lugens. Next base: position 28,454,690 of record NC_052509.1, read on the forward strand.
TCAGGTGAAAAAGGCTGACCATATTCTGTTGCCATTGCTTCATTTTTCAGCTTTTTCAGTTCATGCTTAATCTTAATTGAATGTTCCTTATCTTTTGGTACTCTGGATGTGGCTGTTATATGAGATGCTACATCATTTGGACTGACACCTGTCTTTGGTCTCTGGGCAGGTGCTGCACTGCCCAATTTCCTCAGCAAAGTCCAGGCTTGGCGGCTTGAGGTCTGGAAGTTGAGACTTTCTACTGTTTCCATCCATTTTTGTTTTCTTGCAGAGTCAAGGCTTTGGAGAAGTTGGTCTGCCACCTCTTGATCACCAGTCTCATTAAAGCAATGGTAGAGTTCCTCACTATCTTGAGACCAGCCTGGAACATATTCCCTGCGATACCCCCTGGGAATGCATCTCTTAGCAGTGCTAATCACTGCTCCAATAAACCTGCTACAGTTTTTGCTGGTAGGTGGGATCCATCCCAGGCATTTGTCCAACTCATTTGAGAAGAGTTCCCAATTAGCTTTTCTGAAGTTCCACCGAGGACGAGGTATGGAGGTTACTAATGGGATTTGGATGCCCAACCTTATTATAACTGGCCTGTGTTGACTGTGGGGGAAGTCACAAAGAACTCTGCGGCTGACTGGTAGAGGTTTGCCTCTCTCATCAGTTGATGCAAAACATAAATCTGGGTTGTATCCCTGTCTCCAAGCAGCCGAGCTGAATGTGAATCTGTCCTTGGCGTCATAAACAAGGTTTAAGTTTTCATCCTCGGCCCATCTCACTACAGCTTCCCCATTTGCATCACAGTGTCTGTATTTCCACTGTTCATGATGGCTGTTGAAGTCACCCAAGTATACAGCAGGGTTAGGTTGTGTTTGGATTACTGTGCTTGGCCATGCCACAGCCGGCGGCTTATAAATATTGGTTACAGTAATGCTTCCTATTTTGACGACCACACTATGGATTTCATTATCTGAGGAAGTGGAGATAAGAGAAGCATTTTCTATATCATGTCTCACGTAAGTCGCTACTCCATATGCTTGATGATATGTGGCACCAAGTAAGTCATATCCGGGTATCTTGCCTCTATTTTTCAATTGCTCCTCAGTGTCACAGTGAGTTTCTTGAAGTGCAACCAGATCAATATTGTCTCTTTTTAAAATCTTAGATAAGTACTGACTCTTAGAATAACTTATGCTTTCTATATTCAAGTGGCAAATTTGGACTGATGGTCCAATATTTCTTGTCGGCAAGTCCTGAGAAGGACTGTTGGTTTTGTGGGTTTTGTGTATCGGCAGGTTCATTTCGAATACTGATTAAGAGTCTTGAATAGTCAGGAGAACCACTTGATTTGTCTGACTGACGATTGTTGTTAGCTCATTTAGCGTTATCCAGGGTGCACCACGAGGAGGCGAACTAACATTACACCGCAAATAAAACCCGCTTGCGATCAAGAAAGCCACCAACAAAAACTGCAATCGATACTGCTACAGAACAGAACTTCAATTTGCTTAGTGCATGGCAGCAGGAATGGACTATGAAGCAGCGAGATCAAATCCCATGGTTCTCCCAAAAGCCACCAGGTTTTGGCTTACCAAGGAAAGCTTGGTCGACTCTAAACAGAATTAGAACCAAGCACGGTCGATGTGGTGACTTGTTGTATAAATGGGGCAAAATACCATCGCCCTCCTGTGAATGTGGGGAAAAACAAACAATTGACCATATAGTGAAAGAGTGTGCAATCACAGCCTTCAGAGGAGGAACAGAAGAAGATTTCTTGATGGCAACTCCAGAGTCAATAGCTTACTTAAACGGACTGGATATATGACAAGGGATTATTCCAATGATGATCCTGAAAATGGAATGGATACTGATTGATACGTCTTGAAAGCCATACGCTAAATAAATACACTCTCCTCCTCTTAAAATTAAGTCACATTCGGTAGGTCAAATCCGGTAAGTACATAATCAATAGAATTCCATTTCAAGGATACATTTCAAATTTCGAAATTACAAATCAAGGACAACTCTTGGTTTCACAGTACGGTTAGAACGTCTCAAGTTTGGAATCTCTACATCATTATTTACAATAGAAACATCGTTGTTAGAAATAGCATTAGTATCTGCATTTGGTACTACATTATTTTCAGATGGTACAGATCTCATTGACTGTGTAATACTTGTCTTAGGAATCATACAAATATTATCATTTTTCTTTGACACTTCAGGCACAAATAAACATGAACGATTATCATCAATCATTTTGGAATTGAAATCATTTTCCAACAATGGAAGAAGTTGATCCATACAAATCCCATACAAAAAGTTGTCTTTTCCATACAAATCCCTTATCAGTTTCAACTCTATAAGTAACTGGACTAATTTCATTCAAAATTTTACCTTCAATCCATTCACCCGATCTGTAATCTTTAATCATAACATTTTCCCCTTTTGAAAATTTTACATTAAAAATTTTCCTCTTGAAAACTGTCTTTGACTTTCTAGTTTTTTATCAACATCAATAGAACTATTTGGTCTAATTCTATCTAAACGCATACGTAATTTTCTACCAATATGCAACTCAGCAGGTGTCCTGCCGGTTGTACAATGAGGTGCATTCCTATAATACAAGTAGAGATAACTACTAATAGATTCTTTGATAGGTAAACCTGATTTTAACAAAACTTCAATACTCTTTTTAAAAGTTTTTACAGAATTTTCCGCTGCACCGTTGGTTGCAGGGTGATAAGGAGCCGTTTTCATGTGTACAATACCATTATTTCTCATAAAAATGTCAAATTCTTTTGAAGTAAAAGTAGGGCCGTTATCTGTTCCCAATTTATAACAAATACCCCATCTAGCAAAATAGTCTCGAGAAGCTTGAATAGTCAATTCAGTAGTAATATTTTTCATTTCAACAATTTCAGGCCACTTAGAATGAGCATCAGTAATTACTAAATACATTTTACTAGCAAAAGGACCTAGAAAATCTGCATGAATAGGCCTACGGTGTCCTGGACCACTAGGCCAGTCCCAATTATGTAAAACTGCCTGAGGAGGATTACTTTTTACACACAAACATAATTTGCAACTTTTACTGATCTCTTCAATATCATGATCTAACTTAGACCACCACACATAAGATCTTGCCATAGATTTCATTTTTACAACACCTAGATGACTACCTGGGTACTATGTAACTCATGTAAAACATAATTTCTAAGATTGTGTGATACAACAACTCGATGTCCCCACATAATACAGTTTTTCTCAATATACAGTTCATCTTTCCTAGAAATATACGGTTTCAAAAAAATCAACATCTGATGGTATTTGAATCCATCCATTCAAAATCAAATTATACACTTTACATAGAATAGGATCTTTTTGCGTTTGCTTACTGACATCAATTCCATTGAATAGAGATACTGTTTCTTCTATTAGATTCAAATATGTAAAATCATCCTGATGGATTTCATCATTGACCATGAGAGGTAGTCTAGACAATGCATCAGCTACACAATTTTTATTTCCATTAATGAATTGGATATCATAATCATAGCATGATAAAAATAAACACCAACGCTGTAATCTACTAGCTGCCATTAAAGGTAGACCTTTCTTACAACCAAAAATAGAAGTTAGAGGTTTACAATCAGTAGCAAGAATAAATTTACGACAATACAAAAATTGATGAAATTTTCTTATACCAAAAATAATAGCTAGAGCTTCTTTATCTACTTGACTATAGCCAGACTCTGCTTTAGATAGCGTTCGTGGAGCGTATCCTAAAGGCTTTTCCTGCCCATCCGGCATTACATGAGATAGAATACAACCAACTCCATAAGGAGATGCATCACAAGTCAATTTGATTTCCAAATCTGGATTAAAATGTACTAACACTTTAGTTGAGCACATCAACTCTTTGATTTTATTAAACGAATTTTCTTGTTCTTTTCCCCAAACCCACTTTACATCATTCTTCAATAATTTGTACAAAGGATTAAGAACAGTAGAAATATTATGAATGAATTTCGAGTAATAATTGACCATAAGTAGATGAGATTTAAGACTTAAGACGGGCTTTTTTGCTCAAAATCCCCTCCCCCCTCTCCCCCCTCGTCCATCCCTCCTCCCCTTCCCCCCGCCTTTAGGGTGGGGGGTGTTCTAAAAATAGATTTCCCCTTCCCCTTGCCCAGTGGAGGTGAGGGGGATGAAAAGAGAGAGAGATATATCTTTCTCTCTCTCTCTTTCTAAAAATAGATTTCCCCTTCCCCCTGCCCAGTGGAGGTGAGGGGGATGAAAAGAGATATCTCTCTCTCTCTCTCCCCTTCCCCTTCCCCAGGTGAGGGAAAAAAAATTTCCCTTTTAGGAGGAAAAATTCCCTCTCTATACTGTCAGATTAAAGTGAATTCATATTTCTACATCTAATGCTATACTGACAGATTGAAGTGAATCCATATTGCTATAGTGACAGATTGAAGTGAATCCATATTTCTACATCTAATGCTATACTGACAGATTGAGGTGAATGCTAGATGAGGGAAAAAAATCTCTTTGAGAGGGAAAAATTCTCTACTGTCAAATTAAAGTGAATCCATATTTCTACATCTAATGCTATACTGCCAAATTAAAGTGAATGCTAGATGAGGGAAAAAATCTCTTTGAGAAATTCCCTTGGTGACAGATTAAAGTGAATTCATATTTCTACATCTAATGCTATACTGACAGATTGAAGTGAATCTCTCTGTCTGTATAAAAAAGATCACCCCACACGTGTTGTCTGGTCTAGCTCTAAGCAGCAACTAAACTAAAAAACGTGAATGGGATATTGGAATGAAAAATCATTTGAAGGCAGAAAACGTTTATTTACACATTTCGACACAACTATTCATAATTTCATCTTCAATTCTAATTAGCTTATCTATACACAAATTATGAGGACGATAATAACATAGATAGTCTCTTATATCATTTAAATTAACCGTGCTTAGAAAAATGTCTTTCAATTGCTTCGCCAAACTATAATTTTCAGGAGTTGATTTCCTAATTGCACTTTCACACTCATCGTACCAATCAATACAGTTTTTTAACCTCACTTCCAATTCGTTGTCAGCAGCCAACCACTTTCTCGGATCCATGTTGTTGAGCGAATGAAGAAAACTAAGTATATGCAGGAACTATTATAGAGTAATTAAGTGGTCTTTCTTCATTAATTGATGATAGACAACATGTACGCGCTTTATGCAGTCTCAATGCATGCAGGCAATAAACACATTGTAGATCCTTTCCGTTGTAGAAGAATCCATAACGAGCAAAGTTTCTTTTCTGTGAATTCGTGTACATCGGAGCCATTTTCATACTTTGCATTCGATTGTTTTCGCACAAGAAATTATTTGTTTGATACATATTTTTAAACAACAAAGAATTATAATGTTGGGCAGAGAATAAAGCACAGCAAGAATGTGGTCTATTTTTATGAACTAGTGAAAAAGCTGAAATCAGGTTTTGGAAAATCCTCTGGTATACATTGAACGTTGCTATGCAATCTTCTTAAAAACTTTGCTTTCTCAGTTCCTTTTGTGAAAATTTTCTCATAAGCTGCAAGGTAATCACGTATTAATGACTCACTGTATTCTAAATCTCCATCTTCCCATTTTATTTTATGATAGTGACGTTCTAACCATGTTACATCGTTATACAATTTTGCACTCAATTCTGTCTTTGCAAATGGTGATTTGAAATGGAACACAATATAATTATTAAACTGATCAATTATGGCAAGTTCTTTCACAATAATTTGATTACAATCTTGTTTAAACCAGTGAAGATCAACCGTAGCAATTTTCGTACTCGCTTCCTTGTCCACTTCTTTCTCTTCGGTGACCTCGTTGAATCCATTGTCTTTCTCCCTCCTCTCAGCGGCGGCGGCGGACTCCTCGAATCCTTCTCGTTTCTCCTCCTCCTCTTCTCGTTTCTCCTCCTCCTCCAGCGGCTTCGGAGTAATTGCTTCATAATAGAAACTATCAAGATCGCACTGAATACCAATAGAGTGAGTTTGTGGCTTGTCCAAAATATCAGAACACAAAGAATAGGACATGTTGTCTGTTCAAAGGTGAAACTGATAATGAACTAAATTGAGCAGAATGCACACCTTATATAGGCGGCGCGCTCTATCAATAAAATTACTGAACTTCTTTCACCATGCTCGTGAGAGGTGTGTATTCCATCACACGATCGCTAATTAAAACGCAATAGGCGGAAGTATTTGCAGGTACTGCACTTTTAAATTCCATTTCAATACGAACATCTGTCGATGATTTCAAATGACTTGGTTGGTGTGAACAATCTACAACAATCAGCGGTGTTGATTCACAAAACGTTTTAAAATCGATTTCTGTTCCGAGTTCGCTATTGATTGAATGATTATAATACGAGGGCGCGAAATCCAGGAACATCCGGTATAAAACTTCCTTCTTACCTAGCAGATTTTCATATGGATAATACTCACTGTTCAAATATACTTTAACATTGTAAATACTGCAGCTATCGAAATTAGATATTGATTTTTTAATTTTATTCTTACGATCAGTTTGAAATGCAATTATAACGTATTTTGGACTATCAAAACTCGATGTGGTACGAACTGCCCAAGAATGGTTAAGTGAATTTTGCAAATTTGGTAATTCACAAATTTCCCAATGGCGGAAACCTAATTTCAGTGGAGTGTCAGCATCAAGCAGTCTCAAAAATTTCAGTCTTACATGATCTTCTAAAGTTATGTAGGGCATTCTCCATTGCAGTTTTGTAATTTTCACACTAACGCTTGTTCCACTTTGAGACTCAACACAATTTAGATCTGTCGGTGACCTCAATAAGATGAGTTCCTGTTACAAATTTAAAATTATTCTTTGAAAATCTTCAAAAAACGAGAGGATTAATTTCAGCGGTACACAGAAAGTGAATGTATTATCTGTTAGCTCATATCCTGCTCTGTCAAAACCAGCCAAGTGATATGTGTTTTTATCGAGAGTATTTTTCACCAATATAGCTTTAATTGTGGATGTTAATCCAATCAATCTTGATTTAGAAATTTGCTGACCTGCTAATTCATATCGTATTTCGTCAAAAAGGTTGCCGATTACGTTACTGCTTAATTTATAGTCTGCTGCAACTGGTGCATCGGCTGGGTCTGTTCCGGTTTTGTACAGTTAACTGTTCCCTCAATCAATATGAATGATTTACAAGGTAAAGAATAGACATCTAAAGAATTTATGCCAATACGTGCCTCGTCAGAGTTTTTTATTTCCTGTCCCGAATAAACTGTATGAGTGTGAAATTGGAATTTAGTAATATCATTATAAAACTGAAGGTCTGTCTCCACATCCAGAATTTCACTAATTGCCGCTCCCCCTCCTAACATTTCGCCAATCAACTATAAAACCCAACTTTTCTAATATTCTCGCGCTTTTAGCCGACAAAGCACGTTTGTTTTTAGGTGTTGTCGCTATCACGTTCCTTTCTCTAATGACTTGATTGGTCTTATTCGAACGTGGGTTGAAAATAAGATAACCCATTACTTTTCACGTATGTGCAACCTAATTGTAATTGTATCTCCGGGGAAATCAATAAACGATCCGTTCTGGTCCGTTACCTTTACATTAATAGTTTGAATTCGATGCGTATTCAAAGGTACATAAATAATCGGTGATGGTACTTCGTTTATTAAATAACCGCTAGGAACCTTTGGTAAAAATTCGTAGATTATATGTTTTTGTTTTCCCTCAGAGTAACTGCCGCAAGCTAAATTACACTCAACTACAATACTGTCAACGCTTGTTATGTTAACCAAATGTTTGGAATAATGCCATTTATTTGGCTGCAAAACAACATTATCAAAACCAAGTATCTTAGCAATCGAATCAGAACGTGTTAAATCAATGGGTTTATCAGAATGAATTTCAATCTTCATAGTATTTACGTTTGCACGTATAATAAGTTTATTCTTCTTGCCATCAATATTCAATTTATTCTTTAAAGATTTTATAATATCCTCAACTTCATATGCACCAGTATCCAACTCGATTAATCTATCACCATATTTGAAGCTGGAATTTGTTCCTTTGTTAATGTTTGCAATACTATTGTAACTGGAAAAATTAATCAATCCAATTTCCCATTCACGATTTTTATCCAATTCTATAATTTCTTGTAAATGTTCATAGAGGTTACTCGTGTTAGATCGTAATGTAATAACCACCATCTTGTGTGTTCACCACAAACACTTAATTACAACTGATTTGCAAGAAACAATAATGTAAGATGACCACAAAAATCGCTATTTAATGGTTGCATATGCTCTACATTATAAAATATATTTACTCCATTTTCTTTTTTCCAATATTTGTCCAATTCGTATGGAGGTTGTAAATTTCCAATTGGATCAAAATACCAAACATTAGAACCAACTTTCTTATATGCTACCCAATGTGTGCCATCCTCGCTTTCCCTTGCTAAATTCACAATGGCATTCTCGTTTTTTAGAATTTTTTTGGGTAATGCATCTAGCATATATATGCCTCTTAGCTGAATCTGTAATAATTTCGACCAATCAATCAAATCATAATTACTCAATTCTCCTTCAATATTCATGCCTTCTTCTTCTTCTTCCTACTCTTCTTTGTTGTTCTACGTTTCTTAACTTGAGGGAATAAACTCACTCCATATGATGATGGGGGTAGGGGTGGAACTCTCCCCCCACTAATACTAGGAAAAGGCTTCAAAAAATATCCTTTTCCTGCAATATGCTTTTTCAACTGAGCTATAGCTTTGCGTCTAATTTCGTTACTATAACTTCTCCTCTCATTCTTCTTCTTCTTCTTCTTTCTCAAAGACCCACCAAACGCCGCTTTAGCTTTCATAACGTTTGTAACAAGATAGCTAAGTGCTTTCTCGGCAAGGGGTGTTTGTGGATTTTTGAAAATGTCCCATGCAGCGTTTGCTAGAGCTCTGTCGGCTACCACCCGAGTTTTATTATTGCTATTTTGAGTATAGGCAATATCATGTATCTTGCAAGCTCTATCTAACGAATTTATACCTTGATCACCTCTCTTTAACCTTTCATTAACCTTGGTCCCGGGCCACACCACTCGTATCCCGGAATATGATATTCTTCCCCCAGGTTATCAATTACCTTATTTAAAATAGTTGATGTCACATTACCTGCCAAACCTGACACACCTTTAAAAACTCTTGCTGCTGAACTCAAGATTCCTTTACCCCATTTCCTCGAACTCTGCTTTTTTCTCCTACATACCATTTTTCATTACCTTTCAACTCAATGGTTGAACATTAACTGAGGTTAATTAATCAATACACCAACTTGAATTGGTTTAATTTTCAATCGAGTTGGAAATGAATTCACACCACAATCAATCATAGTCAAAAATGTCTAGACTGAAATTTGAAACAACATGTCGTTCACTCTCTCTCACGCAACTGTTTACAAGATTTTATGTTTTCGGCCCCAATATAAAGTCTTTATATTTGGCTAAATCCATTTTTTCTGTAATAATTTGCACTACCTGATTTTCTGTAAGGTTATGTTGTTTGGCCTCAATCCAGTTCATGTGAAAACTTACCTGGGCGTATTTGGATACAATGTCCAGGGCCACTCTGTGTATGAATAAATTTAGATAGTCAATGAATGGAGCCGAACATTGCAGTCTCATGACAGTACCCTCTTCCGAATTTTTAATTGCCTCAGCTATTTCATCACGAACGCTTTTCACAGCAACTCCCATCTCGTTTTTCTTAATAAAATCTCCTATATCATTTTTAGTTGCATACTTTTCTGCAATTTGCTTAATTAGAATAGCAATAGCATCTTTTGTAATGAACTGTTCAATACCTTCCATAATATTAGCTTTTATTGCACTCACCATTTCAGATAATCGTTTTTCAAACTCTTCCTTTGTTAATGAAGAACTAATCAATTTCTGCAAAGCAGATTCTAAATATTGCTTATCAATTGACGATGGCTGTGTTTCATTCACTTTAGTAAAAATTTCTGTACTAAGTTTTTTCAATTTAGTATTGAGATAGTTTCTGTCCAGCACCTCCAAATTCTTAATTTTATCTGATACGGCTTTTAATTTCTCATCTAAATAAGCTTTATCAACTTTATCGTTGTTAATACTGAGCAACTGAGATGAAAAGCTGTCTGTTAAAGTTTTCACTTCTCCTAGAGCAGATTCTAAATTTAGAGTTCTCTCTGCAATAGCTTTATCGATATTAGCACTGAAATTTTGTAATGTACTTAGAATATGTTCTCTTTCAATTATGCTCACTCCAATATTCTTTGTATTTTCCGAAACGAGTTTGGTTATTTGCGAATCTAAATAAAATTTCACAGCTTCGCTGATTCCTTGTTGATTTATCGATTTGATTATCTTCTGTGTTATCGAGTCAATATCACACGTAAGATTAGCAAGAGCTCCGCTAGCACTAGCCGTATCAATTCGTCCGAATCGATGTAGAGTCATCGTGACACTAAACAATTAATTTTGCTTCTTTTAGCTCTTCAATTATAGACGCGATCTCCACATCATGCCCGGTGTTGCCACTAGCTTTTGAGGAATAGAGTAAATTTAATCTTTCCACTAATTCGTCAAAATTATCAAAGTATTGATAAATTCTATCATGAGAATTATTTTTTGCAAATTTCAATAAACCCCACCCCTTCTTTTTACTAATTTTTTTACTGGAAATAACTTTTGAATCATTTGCGATTTAATTCCCTGATTTCGTTTAACATAGCCTCTTCGATCTAAATGTATACCTGTAAGTGTTAAGATTTTTTTATACTTATCCAGATCTCTCTCATTATAAAGATTTGAGTTTGGTCTCGCACTGAATAATAACTCAAGTAGACCGTGTGTTAAACGAAATCTTTCATTATTAATATCTATATAACCGTTATCGAATATTACTTGCTGATTTCCAATATAATACACATCATCTTTAGAATTATATGAAATTCCATAACTGATTGAATTATTCAATTTTTCCGCATGTTTTTAGATATTGTGACAGCACATCATCGTTTCTGCTAGAACCAAGTAAACTGTTTTCAAATTAAGTCGAGCTTAAAAAATTGTCTGTTGAACTCTCATAACTCTGTTCATCCCCCTCTCCATTATCATCAATTTGCATACTCTCCTCTTTTACTTCTTCCTTTTTTGGTTTTACACCAGAGTGTGAGAATTTGTTTTTTCCCAGTTCAATTATGGGCTCTATCAACGGGGAGAGCGTTTTCCTATTATATTCCTCCGATCGCCTTTCAAAATTGACTAAGCTTTTATGCTTCTCTCTAATTACTTTTCTCAATTTCTTGATCTTTTCGATTAAACCAACTATATTCTATTCAGTTTTCTGCTGCTGTATGACAACATGTCTGCACAAAGAATTAATCTCTACTGAACGGTAAGAAATGTATCGAGCGAATCTCGGTACTTGCCGCTATTAATTCCACACTCGGTCATAATAGTTAGAAAATTATGAGGTTTACGATTCCAAACTGTATGACAAAGTTTAATGAAATCTTTATAAGAAATATCTGCTCCAACATGATCTCTGTGAATTAATTTCAGACTCAATAAATCTACCTTGAAGATTATAATCATATTCGCGTTGTCCCTAGTGAAATGTTTCTGTGTAGCTCCATAACTCTGAATTAAATATGCAGTGTCAATATTATGATGTCGTCCCATGGTAAAATATTCTCTTATTTGAGGTACGTGATTAAGTTGGAAGTCGTCGAATATGACAAGAGAAAATTGTTGAATTTTGTTGGGGTGAGGTATAGATTCCGAATTGCTGTTTATATGAAATTCAATACCCTTCATTTTTGAAAAGACTTTTCTCAAAAACAAGTACTTATCTTGATACTCGCTCTTCGTGTGCAAGTATATAGTTTTAAATCTCAACCCATTCTTTGAAAAAATTAAATTAAATAGTAAATTGGTTCTGCCACAACCTGAAGAGCCTATTATAAGGATCCTTGCATTATGTGGTAATAACTTACCATTTTTACACCATGTTGGCATTTCTTTCTCTCTTATAACATTGTCGAAATTTACTATCGGAATCATGTTAGTCACGTGTACAGCATGTGATCTGATAAGGAACTGATAAGTTATCAGAGAGGCTCACAGCACATGGGGCTCTCTTTCCCGCACCCTCTTCACGAGAATGCATCTGTTGGTTGAGGCTTAGCAAATTACGAAACTTGAAATGAAAAGCAATGTTTGATGAGGAGCTATTATATTTTCAACGAATGTACATCATGATATTTACACTGAATGGAATGTATTTGCAATAGATTATTTACAATAAATGTACATGATATTTACAATAGATTATTTACAATAAATTTACATGATATTTACAATAGATTACAAAAGATTATTTTTCATCTAATAGTTGATCCTTACTAATATAACTAGGCGTTGAAAACCCAATCCATTTCACTAACAATCCTTTTTTATCACGTTTTAATATTTTTTCAATCAAATACACTTGTCTCTCCGATTCGTTTAATTGTGTTTTTTTAATTTCTTCTGCATAAAACCTACCACTAATTACTTCTCCGTTTAGATCTCGTAAGCTATACGTTACAGGTTGAGAAGGAAATATAGAATGAATTACAAAATACTCTGCGCTCCAGTTTATGTTATAAGATTTATCGAAAAGAACCTTTTCTTTGAGATTCGTACAACATCTCCTAGCTTAAATTTCGGTTTTGAATTTTTCAATTTATATTGTCTATTGAATGCAGAATTCAAAGACATTAAAACATGATTACGATCTTTTTTCCCCACATCTTTAGGTTTCATTCTTATGGATGAATGCATTGTTGCATTATAATCACGAACTAAACTGTCTAGTTGCGATATCCAGTTTTTGGTTCCATGTTCAGTTAAATATCTATAAATTTTTGCTTTAAGTGTTCTATTAAACCTTTCAACTATGGAGGCTTTCTTATCGGTAAAAACATGATAATGTTTAATACTATATCTATCTAATAACGCTTTAACTTTTGAATTAAAGAATTCTGTTCCCTGATCTGTTTGGAACAGCTTAACTCCTTATTTTTAGAAATAATTGGCTCGAGAGCATTAAATACAGATTGGCTTGCCTTGTCTTTTAATGGTACACAATATGCAAATTTTGAAAAACAATTAATAACAGCTAAGATATATTTGTAACCCTTATTAAAACGCGATAAACTCGTCATCTCAATGAGATCGGCTTGAAGCAAGTCTTTTTCACTTTTCAACTCATATTTGCGAGTGGGATAGTTCACACGCGGCACGCTATGAAGCTCTAAAGCTAACTTAGATCTAATAATATTCATGATATAGTCAAATCAGTGGTGTCGGATGATTGTCATGGGACATACTGAGCAATCAGTTCACAGTTGGCACTCTATAATGTCCAAATGGGAGAGTATCAACACCATTCTCAGCAATATACCTCTTATCATCATAAGGGCTCAAACAGATTTTTGCACATTCAACCTGATACATGGTGTGATTATAGGATCTTAACATATTAAATTTTTCTACATGTTCACTACGTTCAAACAATGATTTCTTATATAAATTAAAATTAAGCTTTCTACATTTCACTCCGCTCTGTACACCCTTTGCTATACATTTATTTACAGGTTCTTCATTCTCGTTACATACTAAAAATGAGTAAAGTTTGGATCTAAGTCCAAGAAATTTATGGACAGGTTTTGACCCGGTCTCATCCTTGAACTTTCCTACAACTTTATTTCTCTCCATGGAAAAGCAAGGGTGGGAAGGTGGATAGTTAGAAGTATCGAAAAGGGTCAAATTTTCTCTAATCAACTGATACACATCTTCGACTTTTAGGTTTAGAAGAAAACTGTCGGTGTCAGTCATACACAGTTCTATACGATCCCACGGTATAATTTTTTGTAATTTACAATAGAAAAAATCGTACATATGGAATTTACTCAACTCCAGTACGGAAAAGCTGAAATAGACAGGCTTGTTCATTTTAAGTTCCAACTTACGAGAGAAAACCACGATCACGTTAGGACTAATTATTTGCCAGCGTTTACATAGTGGATTTGAAATGTACTTATCTAACCGTTTTTCATCCGTGATAATTTTAACATTCATTTGCTTACGACTACTTTGAATAGTTTTTCCAAATATCAAGTTACAACAGGCCTTAAAGAAGGATATTTCAAATTTATTTTTCGCGTTCTGTCTATTCCGGATATTCAAGTCGATGTAGCTTTTCAGCCAGGGAGATTGGGAAAAGCTAATGACGCGATGCACTTTCAATAAATTCAAACCGAGCTGAAGGTAGAGCTTTAAATTGACATAGTGAACAATGTACTTTTCACGATCGAAAAGTGTGTTCATGAGCTTTTTGGTTCCAGTTTGACCGTTCTCATTTGTTTGGTAGTTCGACAGCAATTTGCGCGGCGGCGTTTGGTGGAGAGGTGCAAGGGGGAAGCTGGCATGCTTATCATGTAACTCTTGAGGGTACTTGAGATCACATTCTATTATATATCCGGTTTCTGAATTGCTGTCCAAATTCGCGAAATCAAGGCTGGAAATTTCTTCCTCTGAGAGGAATTTGAAATTTCCAACAGGCAAGCTTTGGCTCATAGCTTCCGAGTATAAACTGTTTGCATCGATATAAAGCAGATAATTAGAAGGATCGTATGTTTCGGGTAGATGTTTGTTATTTGCTTCGCAATAACGTTTACCGATAAATGACACCCCACCCCTCATCCTTGCCTCAAACATAAGATGCATGTCGAGTAATCAATTCTAGTTCGACTTTAGTGTGTTTCAGCATGCAATTCCAGGTGAAGTGGGCGAGAGAAAGAAAATGGGTCACATCGAGGCCGTATGAGCTAAAAAGCGTAGACCTCATGGATTCAAAAACTACCGCTAATAGCATTACGTCCAAACATAAATGAAAATCGTGATATTCACCCAGATTTTTCAGCTTGAATGTTGAGAACACTCTTTGCGCATGCTCATATTCTTCGTGAGACAGAGGTCTATCAGTTAAATCGTTATGAAAACATTCGATGGGAGGAAGCGATGTTTCCGCGAATTTTTCGGGACAGCTCATGTACGAGTAGGGATATACTCCTTTTTTCAACAAGAGCTGTCTGTGTTCGCGAGGTGGATCATGAAACACCGAAAATAATCGTTCGAACTTCTTTTCCATGTCTGTACTTTCTACCAAATTACGCACCAATACTTCCAAGGATTCAGACATAAACTTGTAGGAATCTAAAAATTTAATTTTGCCTACTGAAAGTGACAAAAATCTCTCTGACGTATTTGCGATGCAGGAAATTTCTTTTTTACATTTACTGAGCGATTTCAGAATAAAATGCGAATCAAAACCGGAGAAATTATGAAAATAACATGATATGTACTCCGGAGTACGAGCTGTTAAATTACAAGAAACATGTGCCGCACACAAGTAATTACCAGTTTCATGCGCGTGGTGACAACATTTAATATCGCTGTCTAAAAACAGTTCAGCACAAAGCCCGCAGTTTACTGAATTTTGAAATTCCAGCTCTTGACTTTCGGATAAAGCTTGCATCGGAATTTCTCGTTTCATATCCTCATACAAAATGTCTCCGAGATCTGTAATTTCCTGAAGAAATTTCTCCATGATTTTTTCGTTTAAACTAGTCGATCTATGGAGTACAGGTCCGTAGGCGATTTCCCCGTTAACATCTATAACAACGAAACAATAGCCGCAGGGAATATGATGCGCCGTTTTCTTTGTGTAACTACTAGTAACTTCATCAGAATCGGAATCATCATCATCATTAATATTCACAACGTATGTTTCTAAATCCGCGTAAATGGTGTACTTTTTCTTCAACGTCGCGCCTAGTTTCTTGAATTTAATTGTCTCTCCGTGTTTAGGATATGAAACGCGCTGGGATTCAAACTTGGAACAAAGTTCCACATGTTTCAACAAATTTGCTTCAGCATCACAATTTTTAGTTTTGTTTGATGTAAATCTATGGAAACAAAAATTGCAAATGTGTACTTGACCGTGGCATTTTGAAAGGTGGGAGAGAAGACGTGATAGCCCGTTTTTCCCGTTCGCGGTATTTACTAAACAGAAATGAGTTTTTCCTGCATCGCCTTTTAGCATTAAAAGATTAATTTGGTGTTCACGAGTGCGGAAAATGCTTGTACGGAAGGGGAAAAACTTTTTGTTGTCATACGCGATGACGTGAATTGCAATGTCCGGATTGAGTATTTCAAATTTCTTAATATCGCGTGTCGTCACCGGGAAATTTACACCTCGCGTATTAAGTGTGTGAGCAAACTTGCTCAAATACTTTACAGTCAAGTCCGAGTTCCTTGGCTTCTGATGGAAATACACGAGCACTGACCATAAAAAGCATTTTTTGTCAGAGAGATTTTTGACATTTATAATGCAATGTTTGTTTTTCAAAAACTGGGGTGTTTGAATGAAACTGGATGTGTATATAGGATTAAATTAATCACGTTCACATCCAGTGATTCAATTTTCTTTAGCACCCATCCACTCCCATGTCTTACAAAATTTTCGAAAGATGAGAGGATTTTTTTCACAGCCAAGAAAAAATGCTCATTAAAATCTTCATAGTTCTCAAGCACGTTTAGCGCTATGTTGGAGTAACTATGTAGATTTATTAGAGATGAGACAGAGTCACCAACCTGCTTGTCATCCATCACCACTAATTTATACAGCAAAACGTTTAAGACTATAAACCACTTAACATTCCCATCATGGCGTGCCGCATGTTCCCTAATTATATCGGAAACTCGACGTTTCGAGCTCTCAAGCACGCTGGTAATGTCGATATCCTCGTCATCGAGGGTGATGCAATGGCCGGCTGTGCTTGAATTGATGCCACGTAGTCTGCGTTCCCTCGGCATGATTCTGAAAAACAAAACGATCAGGATGAGATAGAGTACAACAACATGTTTAGTTGTGAATTGACATTGGTAGAAGAAGGGTGTGTGAAAATGATATCACAAGATTACATAATGTTGTATGAAAGATTAAGATTATTATCTTTTGATAAAAGATGGACAAAAACTAGTCAGAATTTGTCCGCGGAAAACATGGCGAAAGAGGGATTTATATTCTCATCTCCACCAGACATTGTGTGATGTGTATTTTGTTCAATTTATTTGGGAAAATGGGAAGAAAGTGACATACCAGCAATAGAACATGTAAGGTACAGTCCGAACTGTAGAAGAAAAGATAATATAACAATTGAAGAGGAGAATTTCGATAATAATATTCTACGAGAATATGAAGAAAGATATTCAACTTTTAATTGTGTAGAAGATTCATCCTTTCAAGGAGAGTATTTTGAAAAGCATCATCATTGTGACTTTTGTAAATCATTATGCAATAAAGCAGAGTATTTTGCGAGAAATGGTTATTTCTTACATAAAAATCCATTCTATCTGCAATGTGTCTATTGCAAATATATTATGGAAAATCCATTTGAAAAAGTAATACATTTACCATTTTGTTTATATGAAGAGTGTGAGAAAGAAGAGCGGGGCTTGGATGTTCCGGATATACCATATTCTAAAGATAAATTGCATGCATGCAGTATATTGTAGAAGGTTTTTTCTCCTCGGAGGAGAAAAACTGTGCTCGGAGGAGAAAAATAGTCCTCGGAGGAGAAAAACTGTCCTCGGAGGACTATTTTCCTCCTCAGAGGATAAAATCAAAGTAAAAATGTACTTACATGTAGTGGTTGATGCTGCATGAATCTCCTCGAGTGTAGATAGAGGGCTACAGGTGTAGATAGCGGGCTACAGGTGTAGATAGCGGTCTATGCTAGAGCTGTAGATAGCGCCCTATGATTGATTCCTCTCAGCTGTCTTGTCTCAACGAGAGCTCAACTGGTTATGAGGTTCGGAACTCGAGTTGAGAGGTGAGAAAATGCTGTGAAAACAATGAAATATTTAATAACTGAATCGAGAAATGCTATTCCTCTATCTTGAAATATTTAATAACTGAATCGAGAATGCTATTCCTCTATCTTGAAATGTTGTGAAATATTTAATAACTGAATCGAGAATGCTATTCCTCTATGGCCTGAAATATTTATTAGAAATAGAGTGCTATAAAGTACAATAAATTATCGCTAGAGTGTGCTTTTCATAATAATAATAATAAGCTAGAGCAAGGTAATCTGTTAGTAGTGATCTTGTCTTTGCTGATACAACATCAAGCTACTGTACTGAGATGGATAATGTGTTTGGTGCGGAGTCTGAGTTAAAGTCTTCAGATTTGTGCGTTCAATTCATTATAGATAGACATTTTAATCAATTAAGTGAATACCATTCTGTTCCTTTAGAAAAAATGAGATATCAATATAAATTAAGTGAACTCTTGGACATGCACCTAGATATATTGCAGAGATTAGCAGAAAAAGGATGGACAAATCTACAATATTCAACTTTTGTGAGAGATTATGAAAAATTAGGTTCTTGCTTCAGTGATGGATACGATCATATTCTTGTTTGTGATTAATATGGTACATCATATGATAAATTCTGGGGGAATGGGGACCGCCCCGATTCATGGAGATGTGTGTGTGCACATCTTAAAGAGTCTATCAATAGAATTAAAAAAGATATATAATAGAAAACAATGTTCATTTAACAGAAGAACAATTAAATCAACTTATCTGCAATTTTTTACGAGATTCTGCAGATGAGACAGGGTTAGAACAGGATTGACAAAGAAAGATCAAAATCAAGTATGTGTGCAATATTGTAAATAAATGAAATGTAACAACTTTGCTACTGTAATACATTAAATATTGAAATGCATTATCTCATTGATGATAGAAAACACTGACAAGATAAGATTCATGTTTGAAAAATGAGGTCCTCTTACTTCCATGTTGAAGGATCTAACATTGATTTGAATTATAAAATTAGAATCAAGGGTTTTATTCCCGTAGACATGGGGATTTCAGCTTCTAGCAGGTGAAGTCTCATGCTGAGTTCTAGACGAGATTTTTTTTTTTCGTCTTCTAACACATGGATGCTATTTGAAAAATGATCGTGTGTGGGATACTTACAATCTGATAACGATCTGGGAGCACGTGTTGTTGGGGAGAAATTCGAATTTTTTTCGCCTTGTAGCACGCTCTCGCTCGCACGAGCCTGGAACAGAGAGAGAAACGTATGCTATATAAACAGAACTGATGAGAGGAAAATGTAGGGAGAGGAAAATGATGAGAGGAAGAAGCAGGCGAAGAGGAAGTTGGTGTTTGGGGACGAGCCTGAGGTTAGCGGGGAAGAGGAGGAGGACGTGCTCACTCAATCAAAGGTTAGTTTCAACAAATATTATTAACTTGTGTATGCACAGATTTTTTTCCGTGATTGATTGTTAAAAAATCTGTGCACATACAAGTCTTTGATTATTTGATACGAATATTATTTGATATGATTAGAATGCAAGGAATTTGAATTATGAGATATTATTGTTTAAAGTAATCGATCATGCATAAATGTTACCAATATTATTTGAAGTGATAAGAATGTAAAGGAAATATTATTTGAACTGATTAGAAATTATTGTTTAGAGTAATAAATCATGCATAAATGTTACCAATATTATTTGAACTGCTTGGAATGCAAAGGAAATATTATTTGAACTGATTAGAAATTATTGTTTAAAGTACTCGATCATGCAACAATGTTATTTCAATAACTGATATTACTCACTTTATGCAGAGAATTCGATGATGACAATTCGATGATAATCTGATGTAGAGATCTTGATCTGTAGTATGATCTGAAACAAATAAGACACTAATCAAATATTTTTCAACAGAAACGAGCTGTAATGGACGAGGACTCCTCACTCGTGCCGTTAATGAAGGAGGTGGAGGGTGCGGGAGAGTTGGACTTTGTCCAACTCATAAACAAACCTCTACCCAAACCATGGATCCCGCTGAGGGAGTTGAACTCGGATCTACCGTACCGCATCATCGGAGCTCGAGAGGACACCAATAAACACGGTCGACGTGTAATTTTAAAAATAAGGAATGCAGGAAGCAAATGTGAGGTGTATCTGCCTCAAAGATTTGCTTCCTGCATTACCAGAGAAAAAATAGAACATTTTAACATCAACTGTAAAAATTATGTGTTGCTAGTAACACATAAGTCGGCAAATTGGTCGGATATAAAAATTGTTATTGCTTAACAATTTTTATATCTGTATACATATGACCTATGTGTTACGAATTGTATGTATGTGTGAATATAGATAAAATAAAATTGTAATATTGTTTCTATAAAAATTGTTTTCAATTCTTACCTGTTGTTGCCGTTGTTGATAAGTTCGTAATGAATAGTAGAAACACGCAGAAGAAGAAATGCTTCAGCTGCTCTGTTGTGAATGATATTCAAATAAGGTGACTGCGTCTTTTATAGTTTGTTGTGAGCATGCTCACTAGTCTTTTCCGCTACACACGCACACACACACACACACACACACCACACACACACACACACACACACACACAGCCGTACACCCAAGCGCTCGCTCCCTCCTACATTAGCAGGTGTTCCTACAGATGTGGGTGGGCGCACCTCCCCCTTTTCAAATTGCATTCACCTTTTCAGATTTGAAATAATATTCTTATCATTCAAGCAATGTTATAAGCACATAGCAATCTGATACATGCATAAATCTTGTAAAAGGTAGACATATTATGAGAGAGAGTGAACACCTGCAGTTTCAAATTTCAGTCTACACCTCCGTGATTGATTGTATAAACACTTGTGTGAGTGAAGTAACCTATGGTTTTCACCCTAGACATTTCTGACTATATCAATAAATCTTGTAAAAGGATGTGTGAGAGAGAGTGAAGTAGCTTTAACGACTAAACACTTGTCACATAAATCGATTTACACATTTTTTCATGTAATGGTTTTCGGTGCAGGAGTTATCGGGCTTGGAAAGGGACCTCACAGGGAGGAGAGCGCATGTGTCTAGATGAGGCACACGCCATAACATTCTTCCTTACTCGCCTTTCGTAATGCTGGGCAGAGAGAAACGTTTCACTTTAATCTGACAGTATAGGAACGCCCGATCAAAATGGAACTTGATCCTTATCTCCTTTACTCGCCTTTCGTAATAAAGGAGGAATTTAGAAGGGTGCGGGAAAGAGATGGCACGAGTAAAAGAAGGAGAAAGCAGATCCGTCTGCTGGTTGTGAGAAGCGAGGGGAGCGTATCCTCCTCTCTCTCTCTCTTGAGCCCATCATCGTAGTATAGCAATATGGATTCACTTCAATCTGTCAGTATAGCATTAGATGTAGAAATATGAATTCACTTTAATCTGACACCAAGGGAATTTCTCAAAGTGAGTCTGGCATCGTAGTATAGCATTAGAGCGAAATGGATTCACTTCAATCTGTCAGTATAGCATTAGATGTAGAAATATGAATTCACTTTAATCTGTCACTATAGAGAATTTCTCAAAGAGATTTTTTCCCTCATCTAGCATTCACCTCAATCTGTCAGTATAGCATTAGATGTAGAAATATGGATTCACTTTAATTTGACAGTAGAGAATTTTTCCCTCTCAAAGAGATTTTTTTCCCTCATCTAGCATTCACCTCAATCTGTCAGTATAGCATTAGATGTAGAAATATGGATTCACTTCAATCTGTCACTATAGAGAGGGAATTTTTCCTCCTAAAAGGGAAATTTTTTTCCCTTACCTTGGCAAGGGGAAGGGGAGAGAGAGAGATATCTCTCTCTTTTCATCCCCCTCATCTCCACTGGGCAAGGGGAAGGGGAAATCTATTTTTAGAAAGAGAGAGAGAAAGATATATCTCTCTCTCTTTTCATCCCCCTCACCTCCACTGGGCAAGGGGAAGGGGAAATCTATTTTTAGAAAGAGAGAGAAAGATATATCTCTCTCTCTTTTCATCCCCCTCACCCCAACTGGGCAGGGGGAAGGGGAAATCTATTTTTAGAACACCCCCCACCCTACAGGCGGGGGGAAGGGGAGGAGGGATGGACGAGGGGGGAGAGGGGGGAGGGGATTTCGAGCAAAAAAGCTTCTCAGTTATCCCAATCTTACTCTACTACCATACCTAGGAATGATTTCAGCTGAGTTACTGACCTCGGTACTGGTGCATTTTTAATAGCTTCAACTTTGCTCACAGAAGGATGCAAACCATTTTTATCAATAGTATAGCCTAAAAAACTAACACTATCTCCAAAAAACGCACATTTCTCTTGTTTTACAGTCAGACCTGCATCATTAAGTCTAGAAATTACCTTATCATGTCATGAGAAATGCTCCTTATCATTAATTCCTGTTACAAAAATATCATCAAGAAAGCATACAACTCCATCAATACCTAGAATTAATTTTTCCATTTCTCTTTGAAATAAACCTGGAACAGAAGCAACACCATAAGGTAAACGATTATATCTAAACAAACCTTGATGGGTAGAAATTGTCACAATATTTTTAGAATCATCTTCTTATTCAACTTGCTGATAAGCTTGAGATAGATCAATTTTCGAATATTTTTACCTCCTTTAAGTGCTAAAAATAAGTCATCAATTCGTGGAATAGGATATCTATCAACTTTCAAATGCTGATTAATAGTTACCTTATAATCACCGCAAATTCTTATGGTGCCATCAGGTTTCAAAACTGGAACAATAGGAGTCCCCCATTTGCTATTCTCAATTGGTTCTAGATTTTTACAATCAACCAATCTTGACAATTCGTTTTCAATTTTCTCTTTCAAACTAACAGGTACTTGCCTAGGCTTGAAAAATTTCGGAGATGCATCATCCTTCAAATACAACTTAAATTTCGTTTTATTGTAAAGTCCTAGCTTGTAGGAAAAAACATTAGGATATCTACTCATAAGGTGTAAAGCGGTATTTTACTCGCCTCACATATGTAGGGTGAATCTTGTGCTGAATCAATGGTGTAGAGGCTATAAATTTTGCAATTGCGTGTGTGGACACTGAGTGTACACCAGACTGATTGATTCACTACAGGATTCAATACAATTGTCGGAATCGCGGGAGGCCTAAACGCTCGCTCACCCTTGATTCTTCTAATGACAGATTGTATAATGATGAAATTTTTATAAGTAGTGTAGCGGACGCTAAACACTGAATACGGATACCTTAAAATTATTACCTGTGAAGAATGAGCACACAAAATCATACAGGTCGAGCAAAAATCCTGATGTAGATAATTTACGGGACTGCGTCTCTAATAAGTTCTGAAGGATTAAAATACGGTATTTGGACCAAATATCGTTCAGAATATACTTCAAGAACAGAGTCTTGTCGGGTTTTAAGCTCTATTGTAGGAATTTATATGATCTCTGGCCGCATCTGCTGTACAATTGATGTGTTCGCTCCTAAGTCGAGGTTGGTAACAGATAAAAGCTGATATATGAGCAGGTAAGGATACAGAATAAATATCTCGATCTGACCCCACTCGCTACATCCACTTAGACCTGTTCCAATATCCAGCTTAATTCAATTATTTCAATGATCGTATTCGATCGGTTCTTGATTATATAGAACGTATCAGACACAATAATTGACAGGCTTAAGAAATAATCGAACTCAGAAAACGAATTAATGGAATTGAAATATATTATAATAAAATATATGATCATACAGTGCAGATTCAGAATTTGATTTACAGATTGATAATAATTTAGCATTAACAAAAAGAGTTAAAAATGTTCTTGAGCTTGCATGATACCATGCGTGAATCGACAGAATTTTACAATCGATAAAATTTAACAGTTTTGAAAAAATAGTGAAAATAAATTATAAAATATTTTTTTAAAATGCTCGGGGTCGTGGTTCTGGCAGCGGAGGATAGCTAATCAAACTACAAATTCTTAGAAATTCTATATGGATAAATTCTAGGCTCTTAATAACTAAAAGCGCTTGTCGGCGTGGCCAATAATTTAACGAAGAAAATTTTATGTTTTTCTGCACTGAAATATTTTCGAAGCGTAGATTGGGGCCCCTTTAAACTTATAACTCACGTGAATTTCCTTGGCGGTCGTGGTTTTCTTCTTTAGATCAAAAATCGTTTGATCGGCAGCGGATCCAGGCTTCGGTTTCAGCACGTGGGGAATTTTAATTAAAATATCTCCTTCACCAAATTAATTAAGGGATAATTTACTTTAAACTTTTAAATTTATTGATTGATGAAAATAAATTTACAAATAACAAATAGATTGGCCTAAAATATTGGCTCACAAATGAAACATATAAAATCGAACGAAAATCTTATAAATAGGTCTTGGTAACTATAACGAGGTCTGAACGGTGAGGATTTCAAAAGGGAAGTGCCGTCTTTTTCTCTAAGCTTCTTGGCTAGACCTTTCTTCTGAGAATCTCGATGTAATAATTTGCATGAAAATTTGCCATTGGTAGAACGATTGTGACGTAGACGTGACGTCAGTGGCAGGCAGTAGAATATAATTCCTTTAATTACAATAATAACTCAATTTATGTAATTCTTAAAACTGCTTAATCTTCTAGACATAGTTCCTCTCATACAATGTACATGTGCTAGCGTATATGATAAGGCAGGTTTGTTGTCTGATAGTAGATTAACATGTGTTGCTTTCAAACGATCACCTTTTTGGTGCTATTTCTATGCACTATGATTGGCTTAGGCTTGCCAAAGAGATTTAATTACCATGTGGTTCAGTTGAATTAATCATTAATAAATTAATATTCTTATACAAATTTTATTATGTTTGAGACTGTTATAATTAATTTCTGCCGTTTTATCAATAATATACTGTTCATGCTATGACCTAGTTAGTTACAATAAGACCTGACATATAATATAATTTCTTAAATAATAAATAATTTCAACGATAATACATACATTTTATTTTTTTTATTCGAAATTCTTGGTCCTTTATTGATAGTTTTCTAATTTTTAGAAATGATATTATATCTTGCGTGAAGCCAGCATGACATTTGACAATACTTTGAATCAGTCAGCTGCGTTCGAACTGTTTTAAAAACATCTGATCGATAGTAAACAAAGTGTAACCTCAAAATCAATGAGCAATTTATAAATAATTCGTGCTTTATTTGCAGAATAATTATAATTTTATTGAATAATTTTCTAGAAAATATTCAGTACAGAACGGTACTCTTATCTAATATACAGTTACTGATAAGTAAGCTTTATCGCTCGGTCGCTAACTATTCCTTTAGCAAATTCTTTCATTTTAAAAGTAATCACAATTTTTCTCTCTTCTCATGAGGTCTATTTAAAAAATTCATCACAAAGGATATTCCTACCTTTCATAGCATTATTATCCACATTTGATAATTTAATAGCAGGACTGTTTCTTTACAAATTTATTACCGTTGCTTTTGAATTTAGAATCTGAAGTTTTTGATCTACATATTACTTATAGTGTCCTACTCTCCCGCAATTATCACATTTCTTATTTTTATGCTTACATTGTGGTGAATAGTGGACTTACCACAACAATAGCATACCCCCTTATTTTGTCCCATGTTCTTACTCTCTGCTTGGCTGGACCGATTGAAATTTCCTCCTTGATTAGTCTTCTGAAATCTGGAATTCATCTGGAAACTGGGTTGCCGTCTTTCATTTTTGTAGTAGTTCATCATCCGCGAAGTCGAATTACCGCTTAACTCCCCCACATCATGCGTCGCCGTCTCCAGGGCCAAGGCCAACGACTCTACTGCTCTCTGGAAGGTTAGATCCGCTTCGCCTAGTAAACGCTTCTTGATATGTTCTTCCTTCAATCCCCATACAATCTGGTCTCTTAGATGTTCATCCAATTTATCACCGAAATCACAATTTTTGGATAGTTTTCTCAAATTCGCGATAAACGATGCAATACTTTCGTTAGACAGCTGCTTTCTCTCCTTAAATTTATAGCGTTCTGTTATCGTCGATGGTTTAGGTTGCAGGTAGTCACACATTAACTTCTGAAGAGTGTTCAAGGGTTTTGTTGCTGGCTTGTCCGGGGTACATAAGTCGCAGAGCAAGGAATAACCTTCCGACCCTATCATCGTAAGAAATATAGCTACCTTTTTAGTTTCAGTTACATCATTAGCTACAAAAAAAATGGTCAAGTCGATCACACCACTGGTCCCAATTGTCTTGAAGTCGAAACTCACTGATACTCCCAATTGTTCCCCTAACAATTGAAGTAGAAGCCTGTCCATCTGATGCCATCTTGTTCAATTAGGTCGTTACTTGTACCCGTGTTCAGTTCAAATTTCACTTTCGTTTTACAATAATCACATCCAAGTTCCGTTGTTTTTCCAGTTCCATTTTTCTTCATTACCCATTTATCCATCGTCGCCAATAATTGTAGTGTTTTGGGTGGGTGCACGCAAATTAACCAACATTTTAGAATTCACATAATTCCATTTATTGAACGTTTCATTAATTAAGCAGCAAGAAGAGAAAGGGCCAAGCACACAGGCAAGGCAACATATAAATTCAAAACTGTTGGTCGCACTGCCGCCAACATAACTAATAGAGAAATAATAAATTGTAAATGTATAGTATAATAAAGTAATTCAAAATTGAAATCATTGTTGTTATTAATATATTACTAGGGGTGTTTAAAAAAATGAAGGTCATCAGTCGTCGTGATAAATCTATTTCACTTTCTATCATTATTTATTATTCTTTTATAATATTTTTGGGGCTACCTTGAATTTTTTTCGGGAACCAAGCAAATTCTAATGAAGCAGTATATGTCTAAAAATCCTCTTCTTGAAACCGACACCACTGACTTTCTTGAGTCATCTTCAGTACATGCTTTTCTTTTCAATCATTGCTCGGTTTATTCAAATATAACATAAAAGAATCCATCACCAGCGATAGAATGATACATAACAAGGGTTGATGAAAAGGTTGATGAAAATTATGGAAACAGCCTAATATTTCTTTTACAAGGATAATTGACAGTGAATTTCATTGAGCATCATATTAGATTTAAAAATACTACTTATTGGAAAAGGTAATTGAAAAAAGTACAGTAGCTTTTTTAATTGCAATAAAATCCTCTCAAATAATCATTGTGGAAGAAATTTTAAGCTGTTTCCATAATTTTCACCAACCTTATAATATCATCTCTTTGGGTGTTTTCTTTTCTGATTATAATTATTATTTTAAATGTTTGCATATTTAGACACAAAACTTGCTTAAAAATCAATTTTCATCAACTTCTTTCATTTCTTGTAATGATTTACATTTTTTTTCTAGGCTCTGTGCTGATGGAAGTGAGGAGAAATACTAACGAGATGTCTAGGAGGAAAAATAAAGCTTATGACGAAAATATAGATGAAAATTCTGCACATTAAATTATCTAATTGCAAATGAAAAATTCAAGTTTGTTATTTTATAATGATTGTTGTTCAACTTCATCCAGCAGTGGTGTATTTCATGTATATAAGTATGTAATATAGATTGTGAATTATTATATTTGTTAATTTTTTTCAAATTTTGAATCTTTCATTTTTCAAATCTTTTTATATTTGTTGTATCTTTCAAAATGTTGAAATAAAATTCATTTAAATTCATTCATGCTCATGCTATTGATTAATATTTTCCTCTTCTATTCTAGCCCCTATGTGAATTTGACATCTTCAAAATGTGTATTCTGATTCTTGTGAAGAATAAAACTTGACAAAAATTGAAATACATAGAAAAAATTAATTCTCTGATATGTACATTGTGATACACATCTGATAGGTATATGATATGTACATTGTATACATATCAGAAACGTGCAGATACATATCTGATATGAATCAGTTATGTATCAGATAGGTAAAAATGTCCGCTTTTGTGATATGTATCAGCAAGTATCAGTGATACATAACTGATAGGTATAATTGATACATAACTGATACCTATCATTGATACATAACTGATATGTATCTTTGATGCATATCAGTTATGTATTGCTGATACTTGTTTGGTACATATCACAAAAGTGGACATTTCTACCTATCTGAGACATAACTGATTTATATCAGATATGTATCCATACGTTTCTGATATGTACCGAAGGTTTCAAGGATATGCATCTGATACATAACCGTGCTGTGTGGATATATTCGGCTCAAACAAAAACCTCTCTAAATGGAGGTAAATGATAAGGTTGACAACTTTCAGTTCTGTTGTTTCAACATTTTTTTTTCAAATCACTTCCAAAAAGTTCATGTAGTGCCTACTATTGTGTTTGAGACACTTCTGGTGCTATCATAGTTTCACCACTATTCTGTTCCATAGTCCTATCTCTTGCAGTTGTTAACTATATCTATAATAAAGTAAAGAGCTGGCTTTTACACATACGGAATGGGAAAATCATTTTTGATGCACCATCACGTCTGAACTACTTGACTAATTAACTTGAAATTTTGCATATATTTAGATTCTTAATTAACCAAGGATAGTTATTGGCCTACTCTCAATTCTTCAAAATTGCATTATGTAAAGTTTCCAGTTTGTCAAGTTTGAAAATAGATCCTTGCGGAGCACGGGTTTCTGCTAGTAATAAATATTGTTGTAAATGAATAAAATGTTTATTTTTCCGTCCTTATACAGGATGTATCCCACCAAGGTTATAACAGCCGTTGACCATAGATTCTAGGGTGTGTGTGCCTTGTCTGCGCCTGGGGGAGTGAGGGTCGGCTTAATCTATCATGGCTCATGGCTGTCTGGACAGACTATATAAGCTACCTATTATATAGACTCAATTGAAACAAATTAACAGATAAAAACTAATAAATTTTTAATTACAAGTAATACCTATAACTAATTTACAACATGCACTGGAAAAATTATTGAAACAAAAAAGGCAACTTATACAAAGTGTCCCACCAAGGTTGTAACAGCCGTTGACCATAGATTCTACTCGACATTTCTGACAAAAAATGTTCAGTAAACTTCTTTCCTATCGACCTTAGTTTTCGAGATATATAGATTTTTCAATATTTCCAGAATATGCCCACTCAATAACTTGAAAACTACTGGTCGAATTTCGATATCAAGGGCATTGTTGGAAAGAGAAAACATTTCAAACAAGATTAATGTAATTTTATTTGTTGTAAGATATTTTGTAGTTTTTTTGACCGAAGCAAAGCTGAGGTCTTAGTTTTGACTCAATCGGCTTTTATCTGTTTGTTTTTTGTTTGTACCGCAGTTACAGTCACAGTTATTGTCCGATTTGGTATGCAAGTTCTTTGAAACAAGGCGCAGAAACGTATGTGTAACGATTTTTGGTAAGACCTCCGGTTTTTTGTAATATTAAAAAAAACGTAGAATAGCCTCAAAAGTATCTTTGAAGATACAGCAACTCAAGTTCCTACTTTTTCGCATTCACTTTTACCAGGGCATGGTGTACAAGGCGGTTAGAGCGTGGTTTATCACACCATGGGACCCAGGTTTAAATCTCGGTCTGACCTGATTTTTTTGAAGACAATATTGATTGTTTTAACTTATTCTAATAATATATCATTAATAATATAAATTATCATTATGACTATATAGAATAATAATATAGAATCATCTTATTATTATTAAATTGATTCATCAAATTAATTGGATAAATTATTTTTGAAAAAATCTTTAATATCAACACATAAATAACTATTATTATTCATGTTACAGATAACTCGACTATTTTTGTTGTGGACAATTTTTATAATCATGAAAATGAATCAACTAATACATCAAGAACTATTTTAGTAGTAGACAATATTTAACATCATAAACATTATCTCTTTAATCTTCAACTCCCTTTATTCATAACTATCAGTTATTATTTAAGTTATTTTTAGCTGAATTTTCAGTTTATCAGGTACAATAATTATTGTATTGTATGTATTTCTGTGTCACTCTACAGTGTCAAGTCTTTTGTTTTCCTTTTGGTATGAGATCGGAAACCGATTTGTGAGCATTAACATTCTGCATAGGCATAACAAGCCATAACATTGAATCCATTTTTCATGAAAAACATCATTAGCAACCTCTTGTCATTGTCACCAACAAACCCATCTTATTTAGAATCATTTTCCATCTCACCATCATCTGTGAGACAATTCATCATCTAAATTGCCTACTGCATATTCCATTTTTCCGTCAGTTGACCGATTTCTTATAATTAATTATAATTAAAAGGGCCGAAGATGAAACTTTTCCGGCTCGAAATCGATTTTCAAGTCCAAGGCCGTAGGTGGATCTGATAGGATATACTATTGTTTTTTGGTTTATATGATTTATTTTTATTGTTAAAGGAAAGATTCATGATTTATTGTTTAAGGAAATATATCAATTAAATAATATAGGTTTACTTACAGCAGGCTATGAATGTAGAATTATGTAGTGTGCATTGGTGTAATTTCAAATCATGTAAGAGTGGGACTTTCAGAAATGAAGCAAATAACGAAGAAACATTTTATTATATTGTATGACTATGATAAGCAAACAGTAAAATATGCTACATAATTACCAGAGTAAAATGAACAATTTGAAATTAAAAGGTTTCAAAAATTAATTACAATTCAGCTGATAACAATCTCATATTTTTTACAATAAAAGTAGGTAGATAAAATGAATTATATGGACTCATGATGATTCAATAACACAGGATTATTGAATATATAATGATACTATATAGGTATTCTGATAAAATTTCAAATCATGTAAGTGTGGGAGTTTCAGAAATGATGCAAAGAAATCTATGGAGAAACATTTATATTAATTGTATTATAATTATGACCATATGATAAGCAAACAGTAAAATATGCTAAATAATAATTATTATAATATTTTAAATTGAACGATTATTCATTTGAAACGGAAAGGTTTCAAAAATTAATCACAATTCAGCTGATAGCAATATCATATTTTTCAAAATAAAAGTAGGTATAAATTGTCATATGGTGATGATAACTCAGAATTATTAATAATTTGTATTTATTCTTTTTTGAATAAGGATTAATTTGTTCTTCAACTGTTTCTTTATTTTAGATGCTATAAAGTAGGCCTAAATTCTCAATTAGCATAGAAACTATCACCATATACTAGGAATATATAACCAAATTTGTTGTTTTATTTTTGGTCAAATAAACTGAAAAAAGTATTAGTAATGTATGTAAAACAAAAAGGTTTCTCCAAATTAATTAATAGACTAAAAATATTTTACTTTATAATTTTATTTAATTTTTAAAAAATTTTACGATTGTTCGCGCGAATCTGTACGGACGTGTGTACAAGGCTTTATAGTAAACTATAGAGCGGCTGAGTGGCCACTATTCCTGTTACGAATTGAACATTGGCAGCCATGACAGAGAGAGGCAAGAAGCGGCGGGAAATTTGAATGGCCCTATTGTTATAATGAGAACTTGCATAAAATACAAGGCGCAAATCAGTTATATTTAATAATAACTAAATTGAATTTTTATTGAGCATTTTAAATGTATGTATTACAGTTGTTATGCATCCATAAAATTAACTGTTTGAATTGTTTTACTTGAAGCCTTAGTTACATTGTTGATACTGCTCAGCCGTACAAGTGCTCTACAAGTTGAAAAGCCATACCGTAACTGTAAAATTATGATTTTAGAGATTGGATTTTTATGCTATTTTGAACAAAGAATTCGAGAAACCAGTTTATGTTGACGTTTCTTTGATATCAGCTTACGGTACTTATTTACTTAGTATCTACAATATCTCCAAGTTCAAAACAAGAAGGCAAAGTATGATAGGTAGGTAGTCAAAAAAATAACAAACTAACTTGAAGACACTATTGGACGGTAATATTTCTGTCATATTCAGATCATATGAAATAAGCAAAGACCTTTAACATTATCTCTTTAAGGTCTTTGGAAATAAGTTGTATGAAATAATTTTTTCATGTCATAGAACTATTACCGCCTAATACCGGCCCAACATCACACATAACAGGCATAACATGATCATACATATAAGCTAATGTCTATGTTCATTCCAGTCAAGTTAGTATACCATCATCATCATCATTATTACATATATCACTAGCAGATAACCCGTGCTTCGCAAGGGTCTATTTTAAAACTTGACGTAATGAAATCCAGAAGAATTGAAAATAGGTAGGCCTATAAGAATCCTCGGTTGATTAAGAATTATTTATAAGCAGCATATCAAGTAAATCAGTCCAGTAGATCAAACGTGATGATGCGTCAAACATAATTTCCCCATCCTCTACACACGTGTGTATACATACGTCTTTAAGCCAGATCTTTCCTCTATTATAGTATAGAAGATGATAGATAAATGGATATATCATCCATTTTATCTATCATCTTCTAAACTATAATAAAGGAAATGAATGAGAATACATTTTGAAAGGTTTGAGATATTGATGTGCGGTTTTCACCATACCTTTTCTCTGGAAATCATGTATCATATGACCACCTTTCAATTAAAGAAAGAAATTGTATTCAAAATGGCGGAAAAAATTTGGGTGCAACGGAAAACCTGTTTTTATCATTCGAAAAGGATCCTCAATCATACCTATCTTCTAATTTCCCTTTTAAGAGAAATTTTCTGCTGCTTCCTTACAACAAGTGAAAGTATGACAAACTGAAAACTTGATGTAATCAAAAAAAAATATATATATTGAAGAATTTAAAATAAGTTTATAAACATCTTCGGTTAAGCAAGAATCTATAATGCAAAATTTCAAGTTAATCAGTCCAGTAGTTCAGACGTGATGATGCGTCAAACATAATAATTTTCCTATACTACTTTACACCTGTATACTGTATAATCCAGTTCTTTAATATAATAATTTTTTTAATTCTGACCATATGATTTGGTGATTTTTTTATGAAATCGTATGTACCTACTATTAATGGAGTTTGAACATTAATTTTGAAAAATCTAGAAGGAAAATTGAAATTTGGGCTTCCAGGTGCACGAGATTGACATTTTTAGAATCTATGTTCAAAATTAGGAGATCTGAATCATTCCCGTTTTTCCAGTATGCAATCCACAAGTTGACATGTTTTGATGCGAACAAACAAACACACAAACAAACACAACCCTACTCTCTCTTATTATTATATGGATACTATTATAGTCATGGTCTCTTTATAGACCTTGATTATATTATTTTGTAATATGTAAAATAGACACATACACTATTCTGGTAGAATGTAAGCTGCATGTCCAGTTTCATTTTCAACAAAATAGCATGCATTTTTTCCACATACCATTATAATAATATTCAAAATAATATATTCTCTATTATTTAGTATGATTGTTTACTTTCTGAAATATAATGTACACATTTTATATAATCCAGTTGGACTACAAATGGGTATAAAAGAACCAACGAGAGACAACAATCTAAAAATGATTTGTCTATTTATAATTAATTGAATTAAGTAACATTCTTTAGCACCAAACAATATAAATTTTGCACAATAGTATTCCATAGTTATTAGTAAGTACATGAGTAGATGTTAATATGAGAGTTCTATTCCACTCACTAGAGACACAGTTTTAAGCAGAGAAATAAGTACATTTTCAACCAATAGTCTCCAAAAAAAAATCAATCTAATTTAATTTAATTTAGAATTTATTAAATAAATCAAGAAAATTGAATTTTACTTGGAGACTAAAAGTCTCCATTTTAATTTGATTTAGAATTTAATTTTTAATTTTTTATTAGAATTTTAAATTTTAAAAAATTATGAAAATTCTCTCATTTCTAATATAGGATATTTATCATCATCTTCTAAACCTAATAAAACTAATTTTATTTTAAGTTTATTAAATTCTTTAATAGATTTTTCATCAAACATTTCTAAATACTTTTTTGGTAAATATGTTATAAATTCTTCTAATTCAACTGACATGAAACATCCATTATTTTTTGTTTTGATTTTTTTAATATTTAAAATTTCATATTCTTTATTAATTTCTAACTCTTTTATTTTTTTAGTTATCTTAATTTTTCCATAAATATTGAATTGTTTTATTAATGAAGACATTTTTATATTTCTATTTATATGGAAAAAATTTTAAGATATTTTATATTTTTATAAATCATTATATTGATACTTGAATCTATTATAATATTCATTATTTATTGAAGATATATGTTTGAAAAGTTCAGTCCATCTATCTGTATCAAGAATAATTTTATCATTTCCATTTTGTAAAACTATTTCAGTTTTTTCTCTAACTCCTTTTATAAATACTTGAAATGATTCTGTTAAATTGAATGTTTTAATTTGTTCCATTTATTGAAAAATTTATTCAATAAAAAACATACATCCATCATCTTGAAAAATTATATTTTAATAATATAATTCTTTCATTAATTAAGATTCATGAATAAATTATTATTGTTATAATTATTAATTAATTAAGATTCATGAATAAGGTTGATCTATTATATTATTTTATAAATTAATAAATTAAATTATTAGATTAATTGAGTTCATGAATTAGATCCTATTTTTAAGTTAAATAAATTAGATCCATTTTTAAGTTAAATAAATTAGATCCATTTTTAAGTTAAATAAATTAGATCCATTTTTCAAGATACATGAATTAGATCCATTTTTCAAGATACATGAATTAGATCCATTTTTGAAGATTCATAAATTAAGATTTATTCAATAGGATTCATTTATTTTTCCACATTCATGAATAATTGAAAAGAATGCTAGAGAATACAATTCAATATTATGAATGAGGAAAGAATATAACTACAAAGGAAATTGTAATCAAAGTAGGAAGTTGATATCATACACCCAAAACATTCAGTCTTGTGTTTCATTTTGTTCAGTGCAGTTCATTATTTTCACTCAACTTATTTTCAAGTGATCCATTTAGTTTCAAGGAAGTACTTTGATCCATATAATTCTCATTTAGCTCCAAATGTTTTTTGAGAAACTAAAAAATATTTTACCTTAATTTTTTTCTTAATAAATAGATAACAGAAATCATGAGTAACTCGAATAAAATAACTTGTACACTTTGTAATAGTGAATTATTAAATAAAAAAACTTACACCAAACATTTAGATTCTAAAAAGCATAAAGATAAAGTTCAATTAGAATTTAAAAAATTAAATGAATTAAGAGAATGGGCTGAATTAAATTCTATTTTTAATTATGATAGAATGAATATAGATGCTTTAGAACAAATTAAGAAGAATCCAATTAATTATGAATCATATAATATTGAAAAATTGAAAGAATTAGCTAATAAAAAATCTATAAACAATTTAAATAATTTAAGTAGAGCACAACTTATTAATAGATTAGAAAAAATTGAAAAATTTCCAGAAAGATTAGGATTAAGAAATAATAATTATATAATTGATTTAGCTAATAAAAATAATATTGAAGCAAAAAATAAAAGTAGAAATGAATTGATTATAGCAATTAATAGTAAAAAAAGGAAAGAAATAAATACTAAAAGAAGTAAAAATAGTTTATTTAGTGAATATACTTTAAAAAATAATTCTATCAATAATAATATTGAAGAATATTAAATAGTCAAAGAGAAGAATTAAAATCAAAAATTAATGAGATGCTTAAAATTAATAAGAGTCTTAAAGGACAATTGAGTTTAAAATGTATTTATGGAAGGAAAAATCCAAATGATTTAAAGGTAACACAGAATACTACAAAATATTTCACAACTAAAACTTCTACTTTCATTTTAGATATTGATGAATTTATTGATAACCAATTTAAAGATATTTTATCAAGAGAATCTAGGTATCAACCTAATTCAGGATCAGGATGGTCATTATCAAATTGTGAAAGTTCAATTTTAAGATTAAATAAAAAAGATTCATTAAATGCAGGTTCATATTTTGAATTACCAGAAAATATTAAAAATAAAAAAGCATGTATAAATTTCACTAATAAAGATAATTATTGTTTTATTTATTCAATTTGTTGTGCAATTGATCTCCATAATAGAATAAATTCAATGCATCCAGAAAGGGTGAAACAATATGAAAAATACATAAATGATAAAATTTTTAAAGGATTAGAATTTCCCATATCATTAAAAAATATAAGAATATTTGAAAAAAGATCATTAGAAAATTATGAAAATTATCCAACTTTATCTATTAATGTTTATACTTTAGATAAAGATAGTATTATTCCATTACAAATATCTGAAATTAATGATTCAGAGTTGGTAATTAATTTATTATACATAAAAAAAGATGATAACTCCCATTATTGCTTAATAAAAAATATGAGTAGATTATTGAATGATCAAGTTTCCAAACATAATGGTAAATTATTTATTTGTAGAAGATGTTTATCACATTTTCATTCAGAATATAAATTGAATGAACATTTAGAAATTTGTAAAAATCATGAAGTGGTTAAACCTATTATGCCACAAGAAGGATCAACAGTTTATTTTAAAAATTATAATAAAAAAATTGAACATCCATTCGTAATTTATTTAGATTTTGAAAGTATATTACAAAAAATTGACCATTGTAAAAATAATCCAAATAATTCTTCTACAACTAAAATTCAAAAACATATTCCATATTGTTTTACAATTTATTTAGTTAATAGAGCAGAAAATATATTTTATAAACCAATTTGTTATAGAGCTAAAAATGAAGATGAATTAGAAAAAATTCCAGAATATTTATTTGAAAATTTAGAAAAAATTGCTATAAAATAGCATACAAATATAATTCCGAAAATCAAATTCCAATGGAATTAACTAAATATGAAGAAATAGAATTTCAAAAAACTAAAATTTGTCATATTTGTGAAAAACCTTTTAATGATAATATAAATTATGAAAAAGTAAGAAACCAGTGTCATTTAAGTGGAAAATATATAGGTGCAGCTCATTCAATTTGTAATTTGAATTTTAAACTTCCACAAACTATACCTATTTATTGTCATAATATGAGTGGATATGATACTCATTTATATATAAGAGAGTTATTTAAAAAATATAAAAAGGTAGATCTTATAGCTAATACTGATGAAAAATATATTAATTATTCAGTCAAATCAGGATATTGTTATGAATTTGGTGAAGATAATAAACCAAGAAAAAATATAAAATTTTCATTTGTTGATACATTCAGATTTATGGCTTCATCAATTGAAAAATTAGCAAAATCACTAAAAAAAGAAGATTGTAAGCATATAAATAATTTTATAAAAAATGGAAAAGTTTTAAATGAGATTATTAAAAGAGAATGATGAAGATCATTATTATATTGATTATTAATGATTATTAATTAAGATATATTCATTATATGATTATTAATGATGAAGATCAAATTTTTAATATTTTAAGTGGTAAAGGAATTTTTCCTTATGAATTTATTGATGATTTTGAAAAATTAGAATATAATAAAATTTTAGAACAAGATAAGTTTTATAGTTGTTTAAATCATGAAGGTATAAATACAAAAGATTATTTACATTATAAAATGGTATGGAATAAATTAAAAAATAAAAATTTAGGAAATTATTCTGATTTATATAATATACAAGATGTATTATTATTAGCTGATATATTTGAAAATTTTAGAGATTGTTGTATAAATAATTATAAATTAGATCCTGCTCATTATCTAACAGCTCCATCATTAGCATGGGATGCAATGTTAAAACTTACAAAAATAGAACTAGATTTAATACATGATTATAACATGTATTTAATGATTGAAAAAGGAATTAGAGGTGGTATTTCACAATGTATAACTAGATATTCTAAAGCAAATAATAAATATATAAAAAATTATAATCCAAATAAAAAACAAAATTATTTATTTTATATCGATGCGAACAATTTATATGGTTGGGCCTTATCACAAAAATTACCATATAAAGATTTACAATTTATAAATTCAGATATTAGAAATTTGGATGAATGGGAAGATATAATTAAAAATTATGATGAAAATGATGATGTTGGATATATTTTTTAAGTAGATTTAAAATATCCAGAAGAATTGCATGATAATCATAAAGATTTACCTTTAGCTCCTGAACATTATAATAAAAGATTATGTACAACTCTTTATGATAAAAATAATTATGTTGTTCACATTAGAAATTTAAAATATTATTTAGAGAAAGGTATGATTTTAAAAAATATTAATAGAGTTATAGAATTTAAACAAAGTAATTTTATGGAAGAATATATAAATTTTAATACAAATATGAGAGCTAAAAGTAAAAGTGATTTTGAAAAGGACTTTTATAAACTTATGTGTAACAGTGTATTTGGAAAGACGATGGAGAATGTAAGAAATAGATTAGAAATAAAATTAGGTAATGAAGAATCGTCATACAAATTTTCTAAAAAATCTAATTTTAAAGGATTCAAAATATTTGATGATGATTGTATTGCTACACATTTTCATAAACAAAAGGTTAAATTTGATAAACCAATTTATATTGGATTTTCAGTTTTAGATTTATCTAAATTATTAATGTATCAATTTTATTATGATAAAATTAAAAAATATGATCCAGATGCTAATTTATTATACATGGATACAGATAGTTTCTTTTTAGAAATGAGTAAAGATCCTTATGAAATAATAAAAAATAATCAAAAAGAATTTGATACAAGTGATTATGATAAGAATCATGAATGTTATAATGATAAAAATAAGAAAGTAATTGGAAAATTTAAAGATGAATTAAATGGTATACCTTTAGAAGAGTTTTGTGGATTAAGATCTAAATGCTATAGTTATATGTTTTCAAATAATAAAAATGAAGTAAAATGTAAAGGTATTAAAAAATGTTTATTAATGAACAAAAATATAAAATTAGATGAATTAGATGAAAATACTAAAAATAGATACATAAAAATGGAAAATTTTAAGAAATGTTTATTTGAAGATAAAGAAGAGTATAGAGAAATGAATTGTATTAGAAGTTATAAACATGAATTATACATAATAAGTTTGAATAAATTAGCTTTAAGTTCAAAAGATGAAAAAAGATACCAGGCGCGGATCCACGGGGGGGGGGGGAAGGGGAAATTTCCCCCCCCCAAAATTTTGGCTTAAGCACTATATAGAATTGATTTTTCAACCATTTAAGTGAATATAAATATCTGTACACTAAAACTGAAAAATCATATTCTTTCATATTCAACCTGTAGAGAGAATTGAATATATTCAATATAAAATATAAATATTCCTATTCAATACTCTCTGACTATGAATACATCAATAAACTCTTGTTTGAAGTGCATGAGTATTGTTTCTACTTTCTATAGTTTTTTTAAGACAATTCATCAAAGATGATAATAGTCTAGGCTGACGTCAGGCTGCTAGGTCAGCAATTCTTGTCCACACACTTGTGATGCTTTCTACTGGATATAGAGATCAAAGCGCTCAGTTCCTAGAAAAATACCGGCGTCAACTCCTTTGACGGTCCGAGCGGCGAGCTCCTGCCACCATGACTATCAAAGGAAGCCGACTTGTTTGATCGTAGGCTTGTTATAATTTTATAATTGTTTCTATGAACTAATTATTTGGTCCAGGCTGTGGTTGGTCCGGTAGTCGCCTTTGTGCGATCATTATTTCGTTTTCAACTATGAGAATTGTTAGCTATTCCAAGTAGCACAATTCTCAGAAATTTTATAAATCTGGATGGCAAGCATTTCTTGACTGGTTGGAAATCGTTGAAAGCATTTTAGTTCAGTACTAACAGTCGGTATGGAAACATTATTGGAGTCACATCAACGCAGTCATGTACCAGAACAGCTTGTGATGAAGGAACTGAGGAAATCGCTACATCTCTAGAAAAATATTTTCAACACTTCACAATGGTGAGTATTAAAATGCATTCTATTATGAGAGTATGGGTATGGCATTATTTATGCTAAATAATGATATTATTGGTACATCTCTATTTTTCCCAATTTATTGTAGACTAGAATAAAGATTGATCTAAATTCAATTTAAACCACCGCCAATAAGACATGAATAGATAAAGGGTGTGATTTTATACGTCATGAATTATAATTATTATCGAAGAGAAAATCTACTCACAAATGCTGATTACAGAGAATATTTTATTCAACTGACGTGGAATGACAATATAACATAGCTCATCAGTGCAATAACTAACATAGTTAATGTTTCATTAGATAGGACAGTTGACTTCCACTCATTCTGATTAGATTAACAATAACTGTACAAAAATATAATTACTATTTTTACGTTAAATTCCAGGACGCTTAGCCTACGTCTTGTTGAGAGTCTTGCGAGAAGTAACAGTCACTTGATTT
The DNA here is from genome assembly GCF_014356525.2 of Nilaparvata lugens. Lineage (NCBI taxonomy): Eukaryota > Metazoa > Arthropoda > Insecta > Hemiptera > Delphacidae > Nilaparvata > Nilaparvata lugens. The sequence goes on from NC_052509.1 coordinate 28,495,139, forward strand.
TTTATTATTTATTTTATTATTTGAATTCAGTCTGTGTTTCTGTTTTTACAGCTAGAGCTGATTAATTTGAAAAAAAAAATTCTTATGCTCTATAGGCTAACTTATTATTTACTGTAAACTTCAAAACACCACCTTGTTCATTTTTCAGATAAACAAACTTGTTTTTTTTCTGTTTAACAGTTTATATTTTCCACATTACAGGTGTGTCATGGAAATGTGAAATGAAAGTGCTTTTCATGACTTGTAACTTATAATTTTTTTTTCATTCCCAGGCTCAACGATCCAACCAAAGTCTGATTTCTGCCTTCTTTGGTCAGGCTGCGAAGAAACGCAGAACCGATCAGGAAGAGAGGATTGCTGTAGATGCTACCGAGCCCGCTACTGATTCTCCATCGTTTGCAGATGATACAGTCGAACCTCATCAGGCAAGTGATGACAAAACTTTAGAGAATATTGCTCAGTGCTCATCGGCATCAGCAACTAGTAATCCAGATGCTGAACTCCACCACTTGCAGCACGACTCTTACACCACATCATCTACGGAATCAATGAGGTCAGATGCATGCCCTAATTCCTCATTAAATGACATTGGACATTATATTGGTAAAACCATCGATGAACATACTAAAATGAAATTATTGGAGCAACCGTGGGTCCCACCAGAAAATTACTCTTTTCCTCACTCAAAACGATCTGTATCAGGAAAATCAATAAAAAATTTTCTTAGGCCAAGTCATTTACAGGCACATAAGGATTGGCTCGTACTTTCCGATGTAAAACAAGGGCTGTTCTGTAAATACTGTCCGTGGTTCACTAATCGTAATGAGGGGGGCTACTGCAAGAATGTTGCTCTAAAAACTCTTGTAACCGAACCTTTGAGAAATTTCAAAAAATTAACAGGATCTGATGGACACTTGGAAGTCCACTGCAATACCCAATATCATAAAGATGCCGTGACAGCAGGGAAAAACTTTCTAAGAGTATACCACTGCCCGAAAATGGAAGTAAATAACCTCATCAATGAAGAACGGCTCTCTCAATCCCAGAAAAATCGTCAGAAACTTCTTTCTATAGTTAAAACTGTCATTTTGCTTGGTAGGCAGAATATTCCTATGAGGGGGCACAGAGACATTGGCCACTCAATTTAGAGATGAGTGATACAGTCTCTAATGAGGGTAACTTTAGAGCTTTGATTAAATTTAGAATTGATGCTGGGGATAAAGTTTTGGAGGATCACATCAATACATCATCATCAAGATCCACTTACATCAGCAAATCTACTCAGAATAATATCATAGAGTGCTGCAAAGCAGAAATTACTGATGTTATTCTGAGTAGAATTGCGAAAGCTGAGCTTTATTCGATTATGTTTGATGAAACCAGTGATATTTCACAGAGAGCACAGGTGAGTATTGTACTGCGTTATGTGCACTTTGAAAAGGAATTTGAAATAAGAGAGGACTTCATCACATTTATTGATGCATTTGAAGACATGAAAGAAGCTGATGAAGATAATCTGGGCGACGAAAGAAGTAATAGTGAGGTCGAAATGAGTATTAGTGGTAAGAACCTGGGTGCAATCATTTTGAGAAAAATTGACGATTTAAAACTTCCTTTTGATAAGTGTATAGGGATTGGAACTGATGGCTGTAGCGTTATGCTGTCTGATAATGGGGCTGTCAAGGAGATACAAAAAGTTGCTAAAAATGCTATAACAACACCCTGCTATAACCATAAGTTGAACAATAGCATTTCAAAATGCTCCAATATAAAACTCATAGAGAATTCAGCGAGTGTTCTAAAAGAGGTGATCGCTTTCTTCTCATTTCCAAAAAGAAATACAGCATTGAAAAATTTTCTTGGGAAGAAAATGACTCACCTATGTGAAACCAGGTGGACTGAGAGGCATGATGGAGTTCTTCAGTTCACAACCAGTTAACCTGATATCCTGGCTTGCCTACATAAAATTTCTGAGTGGAAGGATAAAAAACCTCAGGCAAAGCATCCTTATTGATAACCGCCTTATGTGACAGTAAACTAATAATTGGTTTATTTTGCCTTAGTGATATCTTGAGTTTATCTCTGCCATTGAGTAGAATACTACAAAAAGAAACACTGGACCTTTGTAAGTCAGCCGAACTTCTAAATAGCCTTCTAGAGCTGTTGAATGAGAGAAGGCAAAACAGTATTGAGTACTTCAATTGTGTCTACATGCAAGCCCAAGAAATCGCCAGGAAATTGGACGTTGAACTGAAAATCCCAAGATTATGTGGGCGTCAAACTCAACGGTCCAATCATCCATCAGCAACAACAGAAGAGTACTTTAGACTCACTGTGTATGTTCCAGTACTGGATAATATAATTCAGGATCTAAAGACAAGATTCACATCTGATGTCCTTAACGTATTCCACCTCCCCCTACTGCTTCCAGAGGGAATTGTAAATACTAGTGTGCAAGATATGCAAAAATCAATTGATCCTATTATGAATAGATTTGGTTCAATAATGAAAGATAATCGTGACCTGTCTTCCCTGAAGCTTAATGCAGAAATGGCTCATTGGAGAAACAAATGGCAGAGAAATAATAAGGAAGGGTTGCCATTACCAACAAACGCTTTGAATGTCTTGAGAGAATGCGAAAAAGACATCTACCCAATGATCCATTTTCTATTGAGAGTTTTGTGTACTTTACCTGTAAGTAACGCAAGCTCAGAAAGATCTTTCTCAACTCTGCGACTCTTAAAAACTTGGTTGAGGAGTACAATGTCGGAGAACCGTCTAGTAGGATTGGCCCTACTTTACATTCACCCGGATATAGTTATAGATCCTGAAAAAATTGTTGAGAGGTTTGCCAAATCAGGGACCCATAGAATAATTTTATAATTTTGCCTATCCTTGTAAATAAACAATTAATAGAAACTTTGCTACGGTAGTCAAGAATTCTTTTTATTATATTACTGATTGCTTTCCTTATCACAATTACATAAATAATAACAGTTGTTATCATTAGCCTACAGTTTAGTCCTGATTATTGATTTTTTTTCTATTATAGGCCTAATAATTATTATTAGAAATGATTGCTTCTATTAAATTACAATCTGTAAATTGAATTTCCTACATGCATCTAGATTTTTAAACGGAATAGTTCATATAGAATGTCATTGAACTAGAACTGATTATATATATTGTAAAATTATAATTACTGTATACCTATTGTAAATAACTATTGTTCCTGTTTGAATAATAATCCTATTTCCGCTTCTAAGTTCCTAGATTGAAGACTCACTATCAAAGCTTGTAATTTAATTCAGGTAATCGGCTTGCGTTTTGTCAAATAATAACATATATCACAAATGAATTGTCTTAGCCTATCATGAATACTATGTTTTTTTATTTTGATTTTGAAAGAAGAGTTTGTTATAGTAGCCTACTGATTCCGTTGAATTAATAAAATTTTGCATATATTTTTGTCTTCTTTTCTCCTGTTACATAATGTCCATAACGAAATTGAATTGTGAAATTCTGTTGTAATTTATTATTAGTTAATTATTGTTTGTTATCATGTCACAAATCAGGAAATACCGGAGATAGTCATTATATATGAATATAAATATGTGGTAAAATATATAGTGGAAAATGACTATATATAGTCATATATTTTTAGTATTTTAAAGTACCTAAGGAATTTCCCCCCCCAAAATCCGCTGCTGGATCCGCCCCTGAAAGATACATATTGAAAGATAAAATAAATACTTTACCATGGGGTCATAAAAATATAAAATAATAAATAATTTTTAAAAAAATTTAGAGGAATAAATTTTTAAAAAATAATTTTTTAATAAAATGATTTTTTTCAAAAAATTTAATATTTCATTCATCAGAATATATTAATGAAGAGCTATTTAAACCAAATCCTAATTTTCTTTTAGCCCACATTGTAGGAGCAATAACTAAATCCATAGCTCTTTCATTTAAAGTAGCATCTTTTGAAAATAAACGATTTAAAGCTTGATCTTCTAATTTTTTATCAGCTATCCATCTTTGTTCTGGAGTTCTATTATTTGAATAAAATATATCATGTTCCTTACAAAATTCATCAGTTGGATTAATTCCTTTATCACCTCTCTCTAATCTTTCTTTAAGTTTTGTTCCTGGACCACAGAAATTTGCACCTGGATACTCTAAGATAAACTCTAAAGGTAAATTATTTATAATATCATTAACTAAACCACATCCTATAACATTTTCAGGTAATAAAGACATACATCTAATTAAATATTTAGTACTATTTGGTGTATCAATTATTTCTGTAAGTCTATCATTCATAAATTTAACAAGAGACATTTTTTCATTATGAAAACTATTATTTCCAGCATTTTCTTGAGCTGAAATATAATTAAGTATTTTAACTAATTCATTTAAATTATTTACATATCTATATTCAATTGGTTGATGATTAAATTCTAATACTCCAGATCCTTTCTGATTAATAAGTTCTTCCCAAATAGTTTTAACTAATTTCCATTTTCTACCTTTACTTGATTTTGGTTTTCTACTTTTTGGATCATTATTTTGAAATAAAGAATTAGTTTTAATCATAATTTTTTTATAATTATCCCAATCATCATCTGTAAACATTTCACGTTCTAAATAATCATTTCTAGTTAAAAGTCTCCATAAACCTTCTGTACCTTTATATTTTTCTTCATTTTCATTATATTTTATTATAATATCATCTATATCAACAGTCATAGGATAATTACCAATTTTCCATTCTTCAATATCTTCATCATACCAAATACCAAATTGTTTATCATGTGCTCTTGGTAAAAATTTTGAAGCAATTGATCCAATATTAATAATAGATGATTCCATAATTTTTTTCAAAGATTTATTAGTTTTAAAAGTTTCTTTTTCGGGTGTTATTGGATCTTCAATTGTAGATGTAGATTCATTATAATGAAAATCATTTTCATCTTCATCTTCAAATTGAATTTTTCGAAATGGAGTACTAACTATGTTTGGATTAAAAATTTGAATATCTTTTGAATTTTCAACTTTTCTATCATCATCATTAATTCTATTTTCTTTCAAAGCATTAATAATAGGTTCATATTTCTTTTCTCTTTCTTTTAATTCTAGTCCTTCACGAATATGATTAGATTTAAACTCATCTTTAAGTTTTTTTTCTAAATCATAAACATATTTAGCTTTAGATAATGATATTTCATCATTTTTTGGATTTAATAATAATTCATCAAATTCTGGTCCATTATATGGATCTTTTTTAATAAGTTTACTCTTTTGTTCAATTTTATCTCTTTCTTTTTCACCTTCTTTGAATCTTTGTAATAAATCTTTTTCAATTTGATTTAACTTTTTCAAATCTTCATTTTTTAGATCCTTCATTTATAAATAAAAAATTTATTATTATTTAAAAAAAAGTTAAATAAACGTTTTTAAACTTTTTTAAACGTTAATTTTTTAAATGTTAAATGTATGTTTTTGAACATTAATTTTTTATAACGTTAAATGTATGTTTTTGAACGTTAATTTTTTATAACGTTAAATATATGTTTTTGAACTTTAATTTTTTAAACGTTAAATGTATGTTTTTGAACGTTAAATTTTTATAACGTTAAATGTATGTTTTTGAACGTTAATTTTTTAAACGTTAAATGTATGTTTTTGAACATTAATTTTTTATAACGTTAAATGTATGTTTTTGAACGTTAATTTTTTATAATGTTAAATGTACGTTTTTTATTTAATATATCATTTTTCAACATTAGTTTATATTTTCCATCATTTGATTTTCTAGTCATATCTATTGTGATAAAACCATAAGGTTCATCCCAACATTTTTTACATAAAATTTGAAATTCATTAAAACTCATTTCTGATCCTACATGATCATCATAAATTCGTTTAGTATAATATTTATTTTGTCTAAAAATAAATAATAAATTTACATTATTTCTAATTACTCTTAAATCTAGATGACAATAACTTTGACTTAGATAGATACATGAAATATTTTTATGTCTTCCTCTTATAAAATATTCTTTAATTTTTGTTTGTTCTTCCATTAAACAATCATCAAATACAATTAATGAATTTTCATAACATTCATCTATTGAAATTAAATCATCACAAGAATTATAGAAAAAAGCTATTTTATTATTAATTTTATTTTCAATTTTTTGATAATGTTTTTGTAAATCTGTATATGATCTTTGTTCTAGTGATTTACTAAAAACATAAAGATATAAAAATTTTAAGCCACTTTCTTTTTTATAAATTAAATTTAATAATAAATTAGTTTTTCCACTACCAGAACTACCAATAATAATAGCTCTCAATGGATGTGGTAATAATGAATTATTAATTTTTTCTTCATAAATATTTGTTATATCCATTATTTATTTCAAAATTATTCTATTATAAATGAAATTATTAAAACTAAGTGGATCAAATTCTAAATTGAGATTGCATCTGGAGCATCTAATATATATCAATGAAGAAGATAATTATAAATTAACATTATTAGGATTTTATTCTGATAACAATATTTATAATTTAAGAGAAGATGGTCAAATATATTATAAAGAAAAGAAAGAAAAAATTATAAAACTATTAATTTTCCAAAAAATTACTATACTTTAGAAAGAATACAAACACTCATAAATATTCATATGGAAAATGAAGATTATAATGTTATTATTAGTAGAGATGATAATAAAATTCAATTTATTACATCTCATTATCTATTTGGATTTTCAGAATCAATGAAAAATGTATTAGGATTAACAAAAAATGATATAATTTATCGTGATACATTCTATAATGAAAAAATTCAAAATTTAAGATCAGTTGATGTAATTGAAATACATTGTAATTTAGTAGAAAAGAGTCTTAGTAATCATGAAAATCATTCACATAAACATAATGAGAAAGAGTTACTATATCAATTTTTTCATAATACAATTCGTGGATCTAAAATTTCAATTCAACCAAATCATAAAATATTTGTTCCATTGAAAAAAATTTACATAAAATTCAAGAAATAGTAATTTCAATTACTGATCAAAATAATAATTCAATAGTAAATCCTGATGTAAATAATATTATTTATTTAGGTCTTAAAAAATAAAATATATAAAATTTTTTTATAATAAATGAATAAGATATTTGATGAGTTTTTTGGTGATATAATTAAAAGTGAATACAGGACTATAAATCCTGTTAGTGAATTAAATTTTAATTCACCAAATAATTATACAATTTTTAAAATAGATCATGGAGACTCATTTTATAATTCTAAATTTCAAATTCATGTAACTGGTAAATTAATTAAAAAAGCTGGAGGAGGTGATTATGAAGATAATTCAACAATTAAATTGATTGATAATTTTCTACCATATCTATTTTCAAGAATTGAATTGAAAAAACAACATACATTAATTGATTTTGTTGATTTTCCAGGAATTACAAGTACTGTTAAAGGATTAGTAAGTTATCATAATTCTCAAAAACAAACAATTAGTAATACAGGATTTGTTTCTAAATTTACTAGTGGAAAATTTGAAATATTATGTACATTAAGTCAATTAGGTTTAGGATTTTTTGATCATCTTAGATATCCAATGTTCAAAGGAGGATTTGAAATAATATTTACCAGATCTGAAGATAATGATGCTATCTTTAGATGGAAAGATACAACACAAGGGGCAATTGAACCACAAGAAGGAAAGATAGTTATTGAAACTTTTACTTTAAGAGTACCAATAGTTGAATTTTCTAATATAGCTAAAATTCAAATAGTTAATAATTTAAAATCATTAAGCGATGATAGAAAATTGAAATATGATTATTTTCAATGACAAACCATTGATAAAAAAGGAGTTTTTGGATCTTCTTTTAGTTTTGAAATAACTAATTCTTTTAGAAATGTTTACAATCCTAAATTTATAATCATATGTCTACAAACTGATAAATTGAATGATCAAAAAAAGAATCCTTCAACATTTGATCAAGTTAAATTGAAAAATGCTATAGTTAAAATAAATGGTGAAAGATATCCAAATGAATTAGAAAATATAGATTTTCAAAATAAAAATACATCTATTCTCTATGACATGTACCAAAACTTTAGAAGAGTCATGTTTAGAGATGATTATGTATATCTTGGATATGAAGAATTTATAAATACATATCCAATAGTTGTAATTGATACCCATTTACATCCAACAAATGTAGGAAATACTAAAAATGATATATTGATTGAACTTGATTTTGCATCTCCTGTAACTGCTCCAAATAATAATAATGGAACAATAGCTTATGTAATTGTATTTTCAAAAATGCATTTTATATATGATATTAATAGAAATACTGTTAATATGATTTGAATCTTTTTATAATAAATGGATTTAATAAAACATAAAGTCAATTTATCAGAAAGACAAAAAAATAATTTTAGAATAGCACAAAAGAAACATAAAACTATAACAATAGGATTAAAATATGATCAATTATCATCAGGTGAAAATGAAATTTTATTAACTAATGTACAATATAAAAATTTAAATAAAGCTTTAAAAAATAAAAAAGGTATAAGATTATCCTTATTATATAATCAAATTGGTAATGGTCTATTAAATGATTTAATAACAAAAGCTGAAAATAATATTCCTTTAGTTAAAACTGTAACACCTTATTTAAGAGATGATTTAGCTCCTCTAATTAAAGAAAAACTTGTTCCTTGGTTACATAATCTCATAGATAGAGAACTTGATGATATTATTAAATATGATCAAACAGGTAAAGGACTTAAATCTTTTATAAATAAAAAAATTGATTCAATTTATTCTAATTTACTTAAAAAAAAAAAAATAACTCCATTATCTATTAGTGATTTAGAAAATTATTCAAGAAAATTAAAATATTTTAAAGGAATTTTTATGAGAGATAATCTCCCAATTGATAAACCATATAATATTGAATGTGGAATTATTAATTTAGATAGTATGTTTTCTACAGGAACACATTGGACTTATTATATGAAAAAAAATAATAATGTACTTTATTTTGATAGTTATGGAAATGCTAATCCACCATTAGAATTACAAAAATATTTATTGAATAATAAAATTTTTATTTCAACAGATGAAATACAAAACGATTATGATCCACCAATATGTGGACATCTTTGTTTATATGCTTTGAAATTATTTTCAGAAGGATGTAATTTAAAAATAATTTCACAAAAAATTTTTAATAATAAATATGGTTTCTTATCATTCATTGATATTTAATCAATTTGGTGATGATATAAAATCAGAACAAAAATTTGAAATTGATGAATTACAAAATATTATAAAAGAATGTAAACATAAAATTGATAATATAATGAAAGAGTCTATAACATTGGATTATTTTAAAAATTCTAAAAAAATATAGATGAAAAACTTAATGAAGAGTTTATAACAATGGATTATTTTAAAAATTTTATGAAAAATTTAGATGAAAAACTTAATAAAGCTAATCATATCTTATTTGAAAAACTTGATAAAAGTAGTATAGATAGAAATCAGGATACATATAATAATCTTAAAAATGAAATAAATGATAAATTAAAAGATTTTGAATCTAAAATTGAACATATAAATTCACTTTTAAATGAAACTTAAATTATTTTTTTTAGATTTGAAATATGACTTTCCATTTCTTGATGTTTTTTCATATATGTTTTAGTAATGAATTTATCACATACATCACATTTAACTTTTTCTAAAATTTTATCTTTATTTTTATAATAGTAATTTCTAACTTTCTTAATATCGCATTCTTTACACCAACTTGATATATTATTTTTACAAGTTTTACTTTTATAGAAATTATCATGAGTTTTATCTATTGCACATTTTGAACATGTTTTCATGTATTCATTATTTATTTTACATCTTGAACATATATGATTTTTATTTTCCATTTATATATAAAAAATTATATATTTTATAATAATGTTTTCTTCAATTCATCTTCATAAAAACTACCAATTATATCTTCATTATTTAAATCTTTCAATTTATATGTTATAGGATCTGTATAGATAATTTTAGTAATAATAAAAATTTCTCTAGTCCAATTATTTTTATATTTATTCTGAAATGATTTTTTAAATGATGGAATTCTAACTCTATCATCTATTTCAAATTTTGGTTTAATAATATTATTGAAGTTTTGAAATTATAAACAGTATTCAATAATATATTCTCCTTATTCTCATCTACATCTATAGGATTCATTTTTATAGTACTATGTTTAGTATTATTATATTTTTCAATAATGTTTTGTAATTCATCAATCCATCTAAAATTTTTATTTATTTCAAAAATAATTTTCAATTTATTATTTAATGTTCTATTAAATCTTGCAATTATTGCACTTTTTTCTTCATTTTCAGTATGATATAATTTTATTTTATATTTTTTTAATAATTGATTGAATTATTTATTTCTAAATTCAAGACCTTTATCAGAATGTATAAGATTTGGAGATTTATGATTAACTTTTTTAGTATTATTTAAAATTTTTTCAAATGCTTTAGAAACTTCTAATCCATTCTTCTTTTTCAATGGTTCAACCCATACATACTTTGAAAATGTATCTATAACATTCAAAATATATTTATATCCATCATTTTGTTCATGATACTTATCAAATATCATAAGATCTATAGCCCATAAATTATCAATTCCTAATGTTAAAATTTTTCTTCTTTTAAATTTTTTTATAACTGGTTTATGTATTTCAATAGCTTCAATTTTTTCTTCTTCCTTAGTTAAATTATTTTCAATAATTTCTTTAGTTACTGGTGATTTTATGAATTTACTTTTATTAGTTTTACATACCAAACATTTAGCTGCTATTCTATATAATCCATTACTAGTTTGAACTATTTCTGAATTCTTATTTTTAGTTTTCTTTTTACATTTATGACAATGAATAAGCTCATCCATTTATTCAATAAGAAAAATACATCCATCATCTTGAAAAATTACTTCATAATTTTTAAGATGATGGATGTATGTTTTTTATTAAATAAATTTTTTAATAAATGGAACAAATTAAAACATTCAATTTAACAGAATCATTTCAAGTATTTATAAAAGGAGTTAGAGAAAAAACTGAAATAGTTTTACAAAATGGAAATGATAAAATTATTCTTGATACAGATAGATGGACTGAACTTTTCAAACATATATCTTCAATAAATAATGAATATTATAATAGATTCAAGTATCTATATAATGATTTATAAAAATATAAAATATCTTAAAATTTTTTCCATATAAATAGAAATATAAAAATGTCTTCATTAATAAAACAATTCAATAATTATGGAAAAATTAAGATAACTAAAAAAATAAAAGAGTTAGAAATTAATAAAGAATATGAAATTTTAAATATTAAAAAAATCAAAACAAAAAATAATGGATGTTTCATGTCAGTTGAATTAGAAGAATTTATAACATATTTACCAAAAAAGTATTTAGAAATGTTTGATGAAAAATCTATTAAAGAATTTAATAAACTTAAAATGAAATTAGTTTTATTAGGTTTAGAAGATGATGATAAATATCCTATATTAGAAATGAGAGAATTTTCATAATTTTTTAAAATTTAAAATTCTAATAAAAAATTAAAAAATTAAAAATTAAATTCTAAATCAAATTAAAATGGATACTTTTAGTCTCCAAGTAAAATTCAATTTTCTTGATTTATTTAATAAATTCTAAATTAAATTAAATTAAATTGATTTTTTTTGGAGACTATTGGTTGAAAATGTACTTATTTCTCTGCTTAAAACTGTGTCTCTAGTGAGTGGAATAGAACTCTCATATTAACATCTACTTACATGAATTCAGTAGCTAGTAAAAGGCTATAGTAGGCTACTCGTTGAAAATTATTAATTTTTCTGAGTTTTAGTAAAATAGTAGGCTACTCAGTTCAACAAAACATGTTTATAATCTATTAAACTGGGTTTACACCAAAGTTATTAACAAAATGTTAATAACTTAATCCCTATATATATTCTATTAGATTGAACATAACTTATCATACACATGATGAACATAATATATGTGTTTGTCAAGTTCCGTTCAATGTAATAGTATCTATAAGGATTAAGCTATTGATATTTTGTTAATAACTTTGGTGTAAACCCAGCTTTAGGCTATAAATCAAATCAAAATCCATTTATTTCCAAAGACAAATTACAATTTGTATAGGCCACTTCATGAGAAAATTACATAAATTATTACATAAAAAACATATAATCATACCACATAAAAACAATAAATCATCACATTAACATCTTACAAATTCTCCATATAAAGGCAAAATATTCATCATTAGTATAAAAACAAGTTTCTTATTAGAAAATCCTCAATTTTAAGTTTATATTCACTCACTAGTAAGCCTATTTATATGTAACGGTAACTGATTATAAAACCTAATTGCACAAGCTCTAAAACTGATATGACTAGATTTATACCAACAATATTCGTTTCTAGGTTCAACCTATTTCTTGTGTTGTGCGAATAAACATCAAAATGACTAGAGAATGAGAGCAAGTTAATCTTTATAAATAATGAACATTGAAAATAAAAATACACGGCAAACACATAATTCTCAATCTAACAAATAGCGGTTTGCAGTACTTAAGGGGAGGAACATTACATTATACATGGTTCTTATTGCTCTTTTTTGTAACACAAAACGTGAATGGAAATCACTACAATTGGCCCATAATATTGCTTCATACAAAAGATGTGAATGAACATAACTATAGTAGACATTTACTAAACAATTTTGAAACACTATTTCCTTTTATCTTCTCAACATGAAAACACCTCTTGTTACCTTGCGTTGGGGATAGTGCAGTCAATAAAATAATGGCAATATATACAAACACATACCAAAAAAATTGTTACTGTGGGAACTTTTTGTATGATGAATGACTTCATTGACATTCTCTACACAATACAAATAAATAATATATTAACAGTGTATAGTTGAAATGTTAAATAAGTCTAAATCTATCCAACTCGACTGTAGTTTCATATGCAATTCAATTTGTAAGTAATATCACAAACAAAGTTATGAAATAGTCGGCATGATCTAGTCTATCCTACTTCTATAGACCTACATTTATATTTTGTATCCTCAGTCGATTCTGAACATTCTAGAGGTTATTTCAATGAGATAAATATTCTCACACATACCTCATTCAATTTTCGTAGAAGTACCCATTGGAATGATAATTTTATATTGATAGAAATCAATTTGAAATAAAAAAAACACATCTATTCCTGCAGTGGCATACTGGCTCTTCTTGAAATCTTGCCTCTCTCTGTCATGGCTGCTCTCAGATTTTATATCTAAATATATTTGTAATACAATAGATCACAAAGGCATTGGTGGCATTGGTATGTAATAATCTTATGGGTTGTCCCCTCAATGGCGGATTTCAATTCCAAGTACGACACTAGCGCTGTATGTGAGTCTATACATCTTTAAGGTCTTTGTAGTTTACTATAATAGCTCGTTGGCCTTACACCTGTTATAGAATAGACACGCTGGGAAGTCTAGCCTCGGAAGCCAACATTTCACTGCCATTGGTGCCATATCACCATATCGTGACGTCAGCATCGGATAGAAAACTTTTCTGCAGAGTTTATTGTTTTCTATCCGATGCTGACGTCACGATTTGGAGATATGACAGTAGATGTTGGCTTCATCGACTTTGAGCATAATTATACAATGGGCCGTGTCTATTCTATAACTGGTCTAAGATTGCAACCAATGGTTGCGTTCAAAGCCACTGATCAGTGAGTGAACGAGGAGAACCGAAGCTTAGTTTCGACTCGATCGGCTTTTGTCTGTTTGTTTGTTTGTAACGCAGTTACAGTCGCAGTTATTGTCCGATTTGGATGGAATTTGGTATGCAAGTTCTTTGAAACAAGGCGCAGAAACATATGTGTAACGATTTTTTACATCAATATTTTTAACGACCAATACATAAATTACTATTATTATCATCTATGTTACAGATAACTCAAATATTATAATCATAAAAATTAATCAACTAGTAAATCAACAACTATTTCAGCTGTAGACAATATTTAACATCATAGACATTTCTTTAATCTCCAACTTATTTTATTCAAAACTATCAATTATTATTTTGGTTATTTTTTTAACTGAATTTTCAGTTCATCAGGTACAATAATTATTGTATTGTATGCATTTTTTGTGCATTTTTGTGTCACTCTACAGTTACAAGTCTTTTGTTTTCCTTTTGGTATGAGATCAGAAACCGATTTGTGAGCATTCATTCTGCATAGGCAAGCCATAACATTAAATCCACTTTTCATGAAAAACATCATTAGCAACCTCCTGACATTGTCACCAACAAACCCATCTTATTTAGAATAATTTTCCATCTCACCATCATCTGTGAGACAATTCATCATCTAAATTGCCTACTGCATATTCCATTTTTCCGTCACTTGACCAATTTCTTATAATTAATTATTAGAAAAGTTGTAATATATGTTTATATTGTGAGTATGGAGATGATATAAAGGTACCTCCTTGATATGTCTGGTTTCCCTGCAAACAGTGTCTCTAGCACTTTCAATGGAGAAAATAATAGATGACATGGCTAAATCTTCACAATCTACTTGAGGGGACAAACTGGAAAATTATTATATACTAAAGATCTTGGAGATTTTCGTAATCTATATTACAAAAATATATATTATATAATATCTCGCACTAAAATACCTCAATGGTAGTGTTAAATTTCAAGTGAGAGTTAACATTGGGAAGGCAAAATCTTGAAGATTTTCGTAATCTATATTACAAAAATATATATTATATAATATCTCACACTAAAATACCTCAATGGTAGTGTTAAATTTCAAGTGAGAGTTAACATTGGGAAGGCATAGGAATTGTGGGTTTATACCTCTTCAACGTCTTTGGTCTAACTGATAAAAACAAAGTCATATCAGATTCGTTCACTGATCAACACTCATCATACTTTTCTACAGATGGAAAAGAACGTAAGCAGAGTAGCTGAATGTGAACAAACATGACTGAATACGAGATTGTTTACAATTATTATATTGGACTCCATTATAATGTATTTGGGAGCACAGAAATGCATGATTACATAAATTCAATAACATTCAAGATATCATCCAAAGCACTAACAACTCCAATAATTTGAAGGTTTTCAATTGATTATACAATGCAATTGGTTGGGTTCTAGTTTTGTTTACAAATAATAAGCAGCAGATAAACATCTGTCAGTCATGACTCATGAGCAACTGTTCAGCCACAGAATACATACAGAATGGAAGGTATCAATCTAACCAAGACTTGAGTCATGGAGTAAAGAACACTTATGAACTAATTGTTATGTATTCTGTGCTTGAGTGCACCAAGACCACGACACGTGACTGCATCATCTTGTTATAGTAAGGTCCACATTATAATGGCAGTGGATAAAGATAGAAGAACAGCGTTGCCGATTCTCTGCCTTAATTAATTATATTTATACACTGTCAAAAACATATTTGGCATCGTTGCGGGGCTAGAAAAGGATAGTACTACCTGCTTTGTCGAATGATAGACAAGGATAGCAACATCAAAGTTTATCAAATACTGTCATTATAACGTGGACCTCACTATAGACATCGAAATTACCGCCATAGTACAATACTACTTTCTTTCAAGATGGCGGATTTTGGCGTCAGGATACTAACCGACTTTTCATTCTGTGATCAGGTTTTTTCATTGATATAGAGAATAAGAAGAGCGATATCCGCTATGATGCCACTGCGCTAGTGTAGCTACCAGAAATTTCGGGCAAGAAGTCGGGTACAGCACAGATAGTCCAGGCGCTGGCTTACATTGAGCATACATGAGAGAGGCAGAGAATTTGACTTCGGATTATTGTTAGGGGGTCTTTAGTGTATATGAAACTCGATGTCGTCACGTCCCAGGGTGGTCGACAGCTTAGGGGGGAGGGGGGTAAGTTGTAAAAAACGCGCGTTTATAAAATCGCCTGTCCTGCAGTTACTATTCATAGTACAGCTTTTAATTTTTTCTCAATACTATGTACACATAACTGGCTTTCAATGTGGTCTCATACATTTTTGCGATAAACCGCATAGTTTTTCCGTAAAAAAATTAAATATCTCGAAAAATGTATTTTTTTATTATGTACTTTTTGTTATTTCTCGAATATTCAAGTAATTAGCCGACTTGGAGGAAAAGGCTCCCAATAAACGTTGTAGGCCGTTTCTTGCTGAATCCAATGATATATATAGTTTGGAGGTTACGATCATAGATGCGGCGGTGGGAGGGGGATAAGTAGCACTGTTACGCTGCGGCGCGGTCCTCCCCCAAGATTAATGCGCGTAATGGCCTGTCTATCGCATCGCTCCTACTAGTCTATGCATTCAAATTATGTATTTCAGGAACTCTATCTTATGTATTTTCGGTCGCTGAACACGATTTTTCAACTCTCAAGCCTTAATAATTGATAATTCTCATCATAATATACTAATTATGGTCAAAATTACAAACTTCATCTCATTCTGCAAGGAAACTATAAGAAATGACTGTTTGAAATAAGCGAAACTTGGGTTTCAAGAAATATATTATGATAGAATAAAGATAATATTCATATATGTTTATGTTCTATTGTTTTTATCTCAAATTAATTTAATGTGAAGCGCTGCAGACTAAATTATATTATTAATTGCACACTGGCCACGCTTACTTGATATAGTGGTCAGTTAATTTCCAAGAAATATTTGTGGAATTTCTTAGTTCTTCATGGTGGAAATGGAATTCATCATCCATTCATTATCATAATGATTATGTTTAGTATGAAAATATTAATCTTTCGTGAATCTTCAGTTTGTCGTGAACTTTTGAGAAATTATATCCAATATATAGATATGTGTCAAATCAAAATGAAATGAAAATTTAAATATTCATTCATATTATTTCTAACAGTATTATTATAATGATATTTCACCAACTTTTGATTGATTCATCCATTATGGTATTCCCGTTCAGACTGTTTTGAAATGGTAACAAGTTATTCAGTATCAAAATTTGGGATTCGATGGGTTTTGGGCCATGCCTGTTATTCTTTCCCAAACATATTTATATGATTTGTAATTTTATCTACAAATGAATGAATGAATGTATGTATTCCTGCACGTAGCTAACGTATGGATTATTCCTTTATAGATTCTTGCATGTCACATTAATAAATCTCTGCCACAGATTTAGAAATCAAGTCTCGATGGTTTGGAGAGCATATTATTGGAGTGATTCTTTTACTCTGCTGCTTCTAATATGTTCACTACCTTTGTTTGATTTTAGACCATAGACATGAAAAGCTATGTCCACCTGTATCACTCCATCTTTATTGAGAATTTTCATAACTCTTCTCATCACAAAGTTTCCATAATCTTGCAGCGTATTGAAGTTTTGAAAAGTGAAGTAGGAGTTGAATCCAGGAGAGCCATGTCATCATTATGCGAATTTGTCAACGATATTTAGGGATTTAGTCAAATCCACAACTAGTTTCACTTACAATTTCATGGGCCAAGTGAGATTAAGAGTTTTTTTTTCAAATATCCATCAGATGTTGACAGAGATTGCGGTTATTGTAGAAATGCATGCTGCACTAAAACTTCAATGCTGAATTATCTTTAAACAGCTACCTAGTAAAAATACAGAGAGCAGATCTTTTTGTTCTAGAATTAACTAAGACTAGGATTTTTGTTTGATTGCATCTTGGAGAATGAAAGAACTCTGTTTCTTTTTATAGGTGAGAATACACTTTTACAATTTGCCACAACTATGTTCAGATAAAAATCGTTGGAGACCGAATAACTATTTCTTTCTATACGTTCAAAAGAGAATCACACACTTCTTCACTTGCTTCCAGACCATTGATAACATTATGCAGATTCTGTTGTCCATCAGAGTCTTGAAGAAAAATGTTATGTTCTCTTGAGAAGATTATGCTTCTGGAAATCATTCTCATCTCTCATTATTCTTGTTTTACTTCATTAGATGACTTTCTTCACAATCTCCAGTGATATCCATAATGATGTTAACATACTTGAACAGAATATCTTTGATGGAAGATTTATTTATATAGTAGCAGCCATTTTAGGAAAGCCTTTGAAGAACTAGCTATTCCAATCACTCAGTTTTGGATGATCGAATGAGGGTTTGCTCCAAAGCATGATCGGTTGTCACATTTATTAAATTTTCAAGGCTTCATTTGACAGAGAGTCAATGTATTGACTGTATAGATTTAATGTTTCCTTATTGGAAATTATTTTCTACTTCTATGGGAATTTTTTTATATTTTCTAGATATGACACAGACTTTATAACATAGTTTGTGTGATTGAATTAAAAAAGTATGGGATCTTTTCTCGTACAGTTTCTATGTGCAATACCAGAGTCCTTCCTTATGAACATGAATACAATTTAAGATAATTTAAACTATGTTACAATAATCAGTCATAAATTTCAAGTAGTCATTGATTTTGATTCTAAAAAAACTCCACAAATAGCTCCTGACTTCTTTCAAATATACTTTGACAATCTCTCATATTTGAACCGTTCATGAGTCCTTGTAGTTGTTTCATTGAATTGATTGCTTGCTCTCACACCTTAATTATACTGACCTCCCCTCAATAGATTTCCAACAGTATTCTCTCCAAATATTTCAAATTCAACAAAGATATCTCTCATTCCACTTTCATTCAAGTACCACCCCAAGACAATCAGTCAAACTCAGCCAGATGAAAAGTATCTATACGTAGATATAAGTTACAGAAATCAGTTGATAAAGCTGCTTTTACACCAAAGTTATTAACAAAATGTTAATAACTTAATCTTTATAGATTCTATTAGATTGAACGGAACTTGGCAAACACATATGTCCATCATATGTATGATATGTTATGTTCAATCTAATAGAATCTATAAAGATTAAGTTATATTAACATCTCCTTAATAACTTTGGTGTAAACGCAGCTTTAGAGTTGTATTTCCTTTGTAATCAAATATTTAATCATGGGAGTAATTGGCAGTATTTGTGCTTCAACTGTAAATTTATATTAAGAGAATATTTTACTCCTGTTACACGGTGCTCTATATGGGGTAGCCTATATTATTTGTTTAACTTACTCCGTTACTTGACTTTCGCAATTCCAAAGTGATCATTGAACTAAATCGAATAATTATTCTCTCTTAATGGAATATCAGTTTTTTATCGACTAAGAAACACATTAGGATTTCTAACAGGATGGTTTATCATTACAATGTAATCATAAATAATGATAATGAGATGAAGTTTGTAATTTTGACCATAATTAGTATATTATGATGAGAATTATCAATTATTAAGGCTTGAGAGTTGAAAAATCGTGTTCAGCGACCGAAAATACATAAGATAGAGTTCCTGAAATACATAATTTGAATGCATAGACTAGTAGGAGCGATGCGATAGACAGGCCATTACGCGCATTAATCTTGGGGGAGGACCGCGCCGCAGCGTAACAGTGCTACTTATCCCCCTCCCACCGCCGCATCTATGATCGTAACCTCCAAACTATATATATCATTGGATTCAGCAAGAAACGGCCTACAACGTTTATTGGGAGCCTTTTCCTCTAAGTCGGCTAATTACTTGAATATTCGAGAAATAACAAAAAGTACATAATAAAAAAATACATTTTTCGAGATATTTAATTTTTTTACGGAAAAACTATGCGGTTTATCGCAAAAATGTATGAGACCACATTGAAAGCCAGTTATGTATTCATAATATTGAGAAAAAATTAAAAGCTGTACTATGAATAGTAACTGCAGGACAGGCGATTTTATAAACGCGCGTTTTTTACAACTTACCCCCCTCCCCCCTAAGCTGTCGACCACCCTGGGACGTGACGACATCGAGTTTCATATACACTAAAGACCCCCTAACAATAATCCGAAGTCAAATTCTCTGCCTCTCTCATGTATGCTCAATGTAAGCCAGCGCCTGGACTAAGAGAAGAGGACAGAGAACTCATCTAATGTTGCGCTTAATGGGTGACCAGCAGTGTGGAGTGGGTGTGGAGGGGGGTAAAATGGGTGACTAACAGTTAGTTCTTCAACTCGCTACGAGAGATCAGTACCATCGACAGGCCTTCCCCGCTAATTCAGAAATCCCCCTCCAACAGTTGTAGTACTCTGTCACCTACTCCCCTTGCTCCGCTATTGTCATTCCACATCCACATTCAACAAAATAAAAACAAGTCACGATTGGCAATTATCCAATACTACTAGTAGATGATCAGCTTGCTCTGCTCTGCTGTCTTACACGCACACATGCACACACCATACAGTGAATCACACACTAGTACAGTAACTTCTCAGAGAGGAGAAAGGAAAATATATTCATATATTGATATATATATATATATTATATATATTCATATATTGATATATATATATATATATATATATATATATATATATATATATTAATATATTATATATATTCATATAAAATATATTCATAACTTTTGATACAATGTTCGGATCTTCCCGTACGCTCTTTCTTTTTGGCTTGTCAAGGTAGTTGGAAATCATAATATCATGAGTCAAGTTCCTAAGAGAAATGGGAAATTTTTTGTTGAGTGTACACTGTACTTCAACCCATATTCCATACACAGAATAACGACAATTTATTTATTCAATGTTGCATATCTTATGAAATAATACAGATATAAAATCAAAATCTAGTCAAGGATGTGAGGAATTTCCTCCTCTTCTCACTCCAATCAACAATACTTTCGATTTCAATACCATTAGAAAGTTACAACCGATTGAAAAGGTAGTGACGATTGAAGTTTTACCATTTTTTCGCAATATTCCACTGTTAATCAAGAGTCTCTTAAACGAGGATCATGCATCATAGAAACTCATGATTGGTTCTAAATTTTATTCTATAGGAGCTCAGTTACCATAAATATTTATCTTCAACTACTGTTTTCCATCTTAGAAATACCGAGATCGTGAATATGAGGAGAATATCTTCAATCTCTTGATATTTTCAAGTGATTGAATCTTACCATGCGTCCAAGTAAACTATGAATAAAAATGATAAAATCAACAGCATTTTTTGCGTTTCAAGTTTATCAACATGGTCGAAATTGATTAGCAGATTCAGCCACAAAGTTTCTTCTAAAAGGTCATGAAGATTATTTCTAAATCGATTTACGATTTTAGTTTTGCTCTTTATTGCTCTACTTATAATTTTGTATTATATCAAGGAAAGGAAATACATTTACGACAAAAATACACATACATAATAACAGGGGTAGGTAAATCTTTTTAAAGAGTATCAATCAATTTCCTCCTTATAATATACAATGAAACTGGATGTTATTTTACTGAATGCTAAGAAGATAGTTGCTCTTATAAGTTTATAATGAGAGGAATTCATTGAATTTTCAAATTACTCCCTCTTCCCCAATCTCCCGCTAGACGGCTAGCCTAACAGCATTTAGCTCATATGCAAAATTAGATCTTTCCACTATGGGTACAGTCCATGAAAAAGGTTGACAACCATTGGCTATTCAATGAAAACAAAAAGCAACTGAAATAATATTATTAAGGTTAACAATCTTTGGCTATTCAATGAAAAAAAAAGTAACTGGAACAATATTATTGTTAATGAGCAGTTTTGACATCATTTATTAAAATCATTTTAGAACAATAATAGAGAAATATAATGCTGCATTACACAGCACCTCAAGAACATGTCATTATTAAAATCATTCCATGCTCTTTCTCAATTTTTAAGTTCAAAATCGCAATATTGTGGATTAAATTAGATTGATTTAAATTTTTTCAATTATTGAATTGAAGTACATAATGTAATAAAGTTACAAAATCTGGCCACTCATTCACTTATTGTTTTCTAGTTCTTGTTGATTAGAAATAAAAATTAATCCTCTTTGTCACTGGAGAAGCAGCGTTCATGCAATCTGGAGAGTTGAGAGTAGCAAGTGATGAGAATAAGAAAAATGAATGTCTAGTCTATGTACTATTAGCAAAACAATGACATAGACATACATGCCTCAAGCCACAAATGCTGTCAGCAGTTGTTTTGCTGGGGGGAGAGAGTGGTGTGAACTGGTTTGTTGGAGAGGGAAGTGTAGGATGCCAATGACTCCACACTACGTCCCACTACTACAGTACTAACTCAGCTCAGACAGAAATCGTCATTTGCGTATACAAGCGCTTTCTACCGGTATAAGTGATACTACACATAAGGCGAAACAATAGTCGGTAAGAATGTTCCCTCTGATCTCTTCTCTGTGGGTACAGTAGAAGCTCTCTTAACCGACCCCTACGGGACCGGACCATGGTCGGATAACGAAAAAGGTCGGTTAAACCGAATAATATTGTAAATAGTCGTAATAGGTGTTAAAAACATTCAAACACGTGAAAAAAGCTTTTAAAAACTGTTGCTAAACTTTTAAAACTACTGTAGCCATTACTCACCCAATAGTCCTTAAATATGATCTTCCATGTCCCTTGATGAACACCGACACCGAGTTCATCACTAATGCTTTTGACAGATTCCCCTTTATCAAGCCGTTCTATTGCTTTTAGTTTTTGTTCCATCATCACAACCAGTCTCTTACGTTTAACACCACTCATTTTACACTACTGTACTTTACACTAACAAAGTCAATTACATAAACAATTATGGTATTAAAAACTGTTAAATATCAAAGTTTGCAAACACAGTTAGCACACTAGAAACTTCCCGCACATAATATTGAGAGCAACTGACTGAATTTTGACTTGCTACGGAATCATATGTTTGACCTGTTGAAACATGGAAGTTATTTTTGGATCATTATTGCAGCAGCAGTGGAAGTTTGTATATTCCTGGAAATGGTCGGTTAATCCGACAGGCGGTTGATCCGAGGTCGGTTAAGAGAGCTTCTACTGTATTTGTATTCGCTGTGTAGAAAAAAAGCCTTCTTCAAATGATAATATTTTTTTATTGAAGCAATGAAAACTATTCAAAGTATGGTAGTTTCATGAAGTGCTTATGGATGTACGAATCTGCATGCACCAGATAAAAATATTTCTTATCATACATAAGTATTTTTATATTTTCATCAGTCATGATTCATGCAGGCTTAGGTTGATTCATTATCACTATTTGCCAAGTAATAAAATATAAGTTTCAGTAATATTATAATAAATATTTTATTTCCATAGATCCAATATAGGTATCCATATTCCATTCCATTAATTTGTCTTATATTGTAATATTTTGTGAACTATGAAAATATTGTATGCTAAATTTGTATTATAAAAAATATTATTCACTAAAATTGTCTATAAATTCTTCATCATTGCTATTGTTTTATTTTTCCCGTTCCTATAATATGTAGTTATTTATTATCTTATATTAAATATAGGAGTATAGAGTATAGTTAGGTACCTATACTTAAGTTGCAAAACGAATGAGAAACAGTTTCACGAAATATTGTGATAATGGTTAATTTATTATTATTTGCCATCTAATGGAATATACGGTAATATTAGCGATCTATAATTTTTGTTTTATTTTTCCCGTTCTTATAATATGCAGTTATTTATGATCTTATATTAAATATAGGAGTATATAGTATAGTTAGTACCTATACTTAAGTTGCAAAACGAATGGAAACAGTTTCACAAAATATTGTGATAACAGTTGATTTATTATTATTTGCCATCTAATAAAATATACGGTAATATTAGCGTTCTATAATAAATGTTTTATTTTCCATATCCTAAATACATGGTAATAGGAAAATATTGTAAAAATGAGATTCATTTGCTAATAGAATGGATCAAAATCTGTAGTGAGGTAGGTTCACTAAATTAGATGTTTGGTCGAGTTAAAAATAATGTTCAATGAACAAATCATTGTATCATATGGTAATGGAAATGACAAAAAGTTGAAAAAAAAATTATATTGAAATCCATCAAGTATGTCGAAAGATATAACACAATGAAAGTCGATGTTTTCCCATATAAGTCTGTCTGGGCGCCTGACTTCTTGCCCGATATTCAATGGCGACGAGAAATGAAGGAGGCATCATGCTTCCAAACGCTTGAAGGTATAGCTTAGTCATCTAACTATATATATATATCAATGGGTTTTTTACGGAACGTAAAAAAAGACGATGGAATTGATCAGTGGCTTCGAACGCAACCGGGAATGGGAGACCGTGAAAATATAATTCGTAATTGGAATTTTGTTGGTTACCATTTCAGATGTGATAACAAGCATCAGCGCTCTTATTTCGCTTGCCTGTTGCCAGTAGATCATCGATGACAATGAGTAGACTATGATGACGTCATAATTTATCAGAGCTTCAGTTGTTGAGCCTGAAGTAATAGTAGGTATTGGTTGACCGCATTTGTCGGGAGGTGCAGAAATAAAAATCGACCGCATCTGTCACCTCATGACACGACAAACTGGGTCTGCTCAGGAATATGACCCAGTCTGTCGCTGACCACATTTGTCGTTAACCCAGTTTGTCTTCAGTATGAAATGAGGATCGACCTAGCTTGTCGTCAACCCACTGAGGCCTGTTTGATGTTGCCTAGGCGACTAGCCTGTTTTGTTTTGGTTTCTCTTCTCTACATACATAGAGCCTACTGTCAAAAAAATGTTACAATCGTTAAAGTCTCTTGGTTTTCAAGTCTATACTTTCTTGCTAGAGATATACATCTATTTATAGTTATTAATATACATAGACTTAGTTGAAGTTTAATTACTTACTGAACTTTTTTACAAAAATGCATTGATTTTACAATGCGATCCGTACCGGCTTGGGTTGACAAAGTTCAGGACCGTGATAAGTTAGAACAGTGGTGAGTTATTCAAATATAAAATAAATAAAATCAAGTAATCATTTTTTTTGTATTAATTGCTCTACATTTTTTATAATATAGATTATTTCATACAGCACATAGAATATAGAATTCCAACTAACCTCGATAATTTTAGGATACCTACCTACGGTAATTTTTTACCGATGATAAAATTTCAAAAAGACTACAAGGTACAATTTTTACCGGATATAAGTTGATAGGCAATGGCATAATAATTTTAAAATTGCAGTTTGTAAGTTATAATCAGAATTAAATTAATGTCACTAATCATTGTTTACAAATTATTGATGTTTGTTTTCACAAAGGTATATTTTCTCAAAAAGGTAGAGCCTAAATTTTATTTATCTACTAGGCTTATGATCTTATTTCTGTCTATGATACCGTAGTTCATCTTCTATCTTTATATGTATTACAATTGTAATCTTTTATAGCCTTAAAGTGAAAAAACACTTCTATTCTTTGGTGTGGCGAAGACCGTTTCGTGCTGGTGTTGCACATTTTTAAGCCAAAGGCAAAATTCTAGCCGACCTGCTCCCCCCGTTATTTCAGTTATTATTGAAGATATCGACCCAATTCTTTTTTTAAACAAAAGAGGATGAAAAAATAAAGCGCGCTAGCCTATTTTTATACAATTTAGTTAGATTTTAATATTAGAAATAGCTGTTTCAAAACTAACCTTATTTTGAAGAATGGACGATTCTAAATATATTATTATCTCAACTATTTTTGAAGGTATCAACTCAATTTTTTTTTTGATGAAAGAAGAAGGAAAAATAGGTGTTGCTTCTATGAATTTTATTTTGAAAGACTTTTTAAAACATTAAAAAAAAAACAGTTTGAATTTCTGAAGTGAGACTCAACAATGAAGAATGATGTTATGTAAACAATGAAGAATGAACTGTGATTAATGAAGCCAATAGCACAGCTGACTCATATTTTATGGCCGAATTAAAGATTTCAAAATAAGCGATTGCTCGAATGAATGTTCGCATCAATTCAACTTCTTCGAAAGTGATTGAAGAGGTAACTACAGGCAAGCATGAACATTGGAATACAATATAATTGATTAATCGATGAATTAAATAGAAATTAGATATTATTCTGGGGAGTTTTTCATTAAATTAACATTAACTTTCTAAAGCTGACCCTGAAACAGAACAGAAATTGGTAATTTTTGGTTTATGTGACTAACAATAATTGTATCTCACAATAAATTGTATCTCAACTATTTTTTAAGATATCAATCAATTTTTTTAAATTGAAGAGGAAGAAAAAATAGGTGTCGGTAATATAAATTCTATCCTAAAATACTAATTTAAACATTAAAAAAACAATTAGGTTCTGGTCAATTTATGTCAGGTTCAAGTCATTTATATTTATAGTAATTAAGATGATTGAATAGAACAATTGAACATTGAGATAGGATTCAAGAGTTAAGATAAAGAGATTTTTCAATAGTGGAGACTCTTTGAGTATGGAAAGAACTATAATGTTAAGAACTAGGAGTTGAAGAAGTGGTGGACAATGTACAAACCTTTACTCTTAATCACATTTTCTTATGACAATGATACATTTTAATTGAATGAACTTGTTATATATATATATTTGAACTACCGCCTAAACAGAGTAGTCAACATAAAATATTGCACAGAAATGAAGAAAACACTGATTCAATTTATTACCAACAACATTTATTTTACATGAATATGATATGAATATTACAAACATTTGCATTATAATCTAATTATCCATTGTACATTTCTACACTACAACATTCAAAAAGATCAGACAGGCATTGAATTTGAAACACAAAGACAGACACATTCATAAGGCGCTGTTCACCTGTTCTAGTATTTTCTATTCTGTATCGTATTCGACTTAACAATAATATAAAGTGTTCAATAAAGATCATTGAAATAATTCTACTGAGAGTTCTTATTCTTTCAAAAATACACAACAGAACTCTTGAATCAAGTCAAATAATTACTAACCTGAACAAGTATGACCAAAGCTTACTGAGCCTGGGCCAAGAACAGATCTCTCCTAAACTAAACTTTTTCTAATCTGAGATTTTCCTAAAATTAGCTTCATCTAACTAGAGTTTTTCCCAACCTAAAGCTTTTCCTAACCTAAGCTTTAACTAACCAAAGCTTTTCCTAACATAAGCTTTACCTAACCTTAGCTTCTCCTAACATTAGCTTCTTCTAACCTAAGCTTTCCCTAACACTTGACTTTTTCCTGACCTAAGCTTATCCTAACCTTTGCTTCTCCTAACCTAAGTTTTTCCCAACTCAAAGCTTTCCCTAACCTAAAGCTTTTCCTAACCTAAGCTTTCACTAACCAAAGCTTTCCCCAACCCTAGCTTTTCCTAACCTAAGCTTTACCTAACGTTAGCTTCTAATAACCTAAGTTTTACCTAACCCAAGCTTTACCTAACCTTAACTTTTCCCAACCAAAGCTTTTCCCAACCTAAGCTTTTCCTAACCTGAGCTTTTTCCCAACCTAAGCTTTTCCTAACCTTAGCTTCTCCTTACCTAAGTTTCTCCTAACTCAAATGATTTCTTCAACTAAGCCTTCACTAACCAAAGCTTTCCCCAACCAAAGCTTTTCCCAACCTAAGCTTTCACAAACCAAAACTTTTGCTAACTAAAGCTTTTCCTAACCTGAGCTTCCTCTAACCTAATCTTTTCCTAACCCAACAGTTTCCTAACCTAAGTTTCTCCTAACCCAAGCTTCTCCTAACCTAAGTTTCTCCTAACTCAAAGCTTTTCCTAACCTAAGCTTTCACTAACCAAAGCTTTCCCTAATCAAAGCTTTTCCAACCTAAAGCTTTTCCTAACCTGAGCTTTCACTAACCAAAGCTTCCCCTAACCAAAGCTTTTCCTAACCTAAGCTTTACCTAACCTAAGCTTCTCCTAACCTGAGGTTTCCCCAATTTTAACTTTTCCCAACCAAAGCTTTTCCTAACTCATGCTTTTCTCAACCTAAGCTTTTCCTAACCTAAGCTTTTCCTAACCTAACCCAACCTAACCTGACCTAACCTAAGCTTTTCCTAACCTAACCTAACCTAACCTAAGCTTTTCCTAACCTAACCTAACCTAACCCAACCTAACCTAACCTAACCTAAGCTTATCCTAACCTAACCTAACCTAACCTAACTTAACCTAACCCAACCTAACCTAACCTAACCTAACCTAAGCTTTTCCTAACCTAACCTAACCTAACCTAAGCTTTTCCTAACCTAACCTAACCTAACCCAACCTAACCTAACCTAACCTAACCTAAGCTTTTCCTAACCTAACCAACCTAACCTAACCCAACCTAACCTAACCTAACCTAAGCTTTTCCTAACCTAACCTTACCTAACCTTACCTAACCTAAGCTTTTCCTAACCTAACCTAACCTAACCTAACCTAACCCAACCTAACCTAACCTAACCTAAGCTTTTCCTAACCTAACCTAACCTAACCCAACCTAACCTAACCTAACCTAAGCTTTTCCTAACCTAACCTAACCTAACCCAACCTAACCTAACCTAACCTAAGCTTTTCCTAACCTAACCTAACCTAACCTAAGCTTTTCCTAACCTAACTCAACCTAACCTAACCAAACCTAACCTAACCTAACCAAACCTAACCTAACCTAACCAAACCTAACCTAACCTAACCTCACCAAACCTAACCTAACCTAACCTAACCCAAGCTTTTCATAACCTAACCTTACCTAACCTTACCTAACCTAAGCTTTTCCTAACCTAACCTAACCTAACCCAACCTAACCTAACCTAACCTAACCTAAGTTTTTCCTAACCTAACCTTACCTAACCTTACCTAACCTAAGCTTTTCCTAACCTAACCTAACCTAACCCAATCTAACCTAACCTAACCTAAGCTTTTCCTAACCTAACCTAACCCAACCTAACCTAACCTAACCTAACCTAAGCTTTTCCTAACCTAACCTAACCTAACCCAACCTAACCTAAGTTTCTCCTAACTTAAAGCTTTTCCTCACCTAAGCTTTCACTAACCAAAGCTTTCCCTAACCTAAGCTTCACTCAACCTTAGATTCTCCCAACCTTAGCTTCTCCTAACCTAAGCTTTCCTAACCAGAGCTTTTCCCAACTTAAGCTTATTCCTCACCCAAGGTTTCCTTAACCTAAGCTTTCCCCAACCAAAGCTTTTCCTTACCTTAGCTTCTCCTAACCTTATCTTTTCCTAACATAGGCTTTCCCTAACCTTAGATTTTTCCAACCTTAGCTTTTCCTCACCAATTTTTCCCCAACCTAAGCTTTCCCTAACTTGTGCTTTTTTTAACCTAAGCATTTCCCAATCGAAGCTTTCCCCAACCAAAGCTTTTCATAACCTAAGCTTTCACAAACCAAAGCTTTTTCTAACCTAATTTTTCCCAACCCAACAGTTTCCTAGCCTAAGTATCTCCTAACCTAAGATTTTCTCAACCTAAGTGTTTCTAAGCTAATGCCTCCTAACCAAATCCTTTCTATGCAAAATCTTTCCAACCTAACCTCCCCTAACCTAACCTTTTTCAACCCAAACCTTTGTAACCTGAGTTTTTTATTATCCCCAACCCAACAAAGCCTAACTCGAACTAACAAATGCAGTCCAGCCCAACCATTGAGCTCCCCTCTAACCAAGCATTTTCCAACCTAATATAACAAAGCCTTACCAGATAAAGACTGAGCAACCCTCAGACTTGCTCAGTCTTCATCACTTAAGGTTTGATAGTCACATCAAACTTTGGTAGGTAGGGTTTCATCAATATCGTTAGATACAGGAGAAAATGTGGTCAGCAGTAATTATGGTTAGCTCCATTTAAAAATATTCTCAACATTTTTCAGGCAAACAACTGGCACATTTTTGATATTTTCCAGATTTCCTATCAACTTCATCAATAGCATTAAATACAGAAGAAAATGTGGTCAGCAGTAATGGTTAGCTCTTTGATGGAATTAGAATTTTTATTTAAATTTGATACATTTGAGTTCTAATTCAAAATTATTTTTTTCCCAAAATTGGATTTTTTTTTTGAAAAAATTGAAGATAGGTAGTGAAAATTATAACTTGAACCGTTTTAAGCATAAGTTAGCCTGTGGTACTTTTCTGTAAGTTGTATAATTCTGAATGATTGAATAAATAAATAAACTTTAATTATTAATACCTAAATGAGACTTTACAAATTTAGTACCCATTGGGGTTTCCAATTTTTTCAAAAAAAAGTTTGAATTGGTTTGTTTTTTCAGATTGGTTTCTACAAGGATGCAGGTTTGATGCCTAGTGAGATCGGACTCCCCGATTATGTATTAAGTATTCCAATAATGGGAAAAAATGTAGAACAAATTATAATTTAAATATATCAAATTGAAGTTTGTAAAACAATAACAATAAAAAAACAATAAAATAAATATTGAACTCTTGAATCATTAATCGAACAAGTTGAAATCGGAATCTTTCTTATCGAGCAATTTCAAAAACCGATGACAACTCTATTTAGCATGCTTCAAATTTGTGACCTGTAGAGAATAGAGCAGCAACTCTATAACTCTACAACTCTATGGTGCTAGTAAAAACATGATAGTATTATAGGTTGGACAAAATTCAAAATTTGCTGTTAATATTAATAACATTAAATTTCATTGATTAGAATTGTTATTCAGTTACCGACACGTATTTTTTCTTCTTCTTTCATTAAAAAAATTTAGTCCCATAATATCTTTAATAATAGTTGATACAAATCATTATAATTTAGAATCGTCCATTCTATAGAATAAGGTTAGTTTTGAAACAGCTATTTCTAATATTAAAATTAAATCAAATGGTATAAAAATATGCTAGCGCGCTTTATTTTGTCTTCCTCTTTCATTTAAAAAAAAATTGAGTCGATATCTTCAATAATAACTGAGATAGCAGGGGGAGCAGGCCGGCTAGAGCTTAGCCGTTTTCACAAAGGTATATTTTCTCAAAAAGGTAGAGCCTAAATTTTATTTATCTACTAGGCTTATGATCTTATTTCTGTCTATGATACCGTAGTTCATCTTCTATCTTTATATGTATTACAATTGTAATCTTTTATAGCCTTAAAGTGAAAAAACACTTCTATTCTTTGGTGTGGCGAAGACCGTTTCGTGCTGGTGTTGCACATTTTTAAGCCAAACAGAAACTAAAGTCTGTGATAATAAAGTATTTAGGTTATAAGGATGAGTATTTGGTCAAAGTGTGGGAGGAGGGGTGTTTTAGCGGTTGATGAAGGAGGATTTTCTATTCTATCATGGCTTATTCAATTTTCATATTATGTTCAATTACATACTTATATATTTCAAACTGTTCTAGTACATCTGATTTTCTGTTTTTATGGAAATAGTAGAGTAATTTCAAGGTTATTGTTTACGTCAGCTTGTGTGTGGTCAGTGGAGATAATGTGTTCTGCAAAGGTGGAATGAGAGAAAGGGTGGGTAATGGCTCGTATGTGCTCTTTGAATCTTATGTTGAAATTTCTGCCTGTTTTTCCCAATTTAAGGCCGGTTTCCGAGATCCGAGCTCGGGATTTAGCTAAGTCCTAGACTTTAAACAGCTGGAGTCAGAAAATTGGCTTTCCAAAACGGGGCGTAGTCGCAGCTTTTATAACAGTAGTCGAAGTTTTTATTTTCTTATTTCTATAATTGGAAACGTTTTTCCTTGACAAAATTAGACAATCCTATATAATTCAAAATAGCTGAAACTTTACACTATTTAGTTTTTCGAAATTAAAATTTTACTTCTAGTTTTTCGAAATTTAATTCAAACGTGACTATAATGAGAATCACTGCGACTACGCCCCGTTTTGGAAATAGTAGGCTATATTTCGCACCTAGAGCAGAAAATGAGACTTTTCCGGCTCGAAATCGGTTTTTAAGTCCGAGGACTAGAAAAGATTGAGAGTCGGAAAAACATTTTTGCCCGTGGTGCGAACGCTATTTTTCGCCACACACAAAAATAAACAACATACATATATGAGAATAGTTGTTTACTAAGCACTTCCGAAAGCAGAAGTGGAAGGTGATAGCTCTGGAAAATCTGGCAAGGTAATCTGAGTATCACGAAATTGTCCAAGTATTTTTATTTTTTATTCTGATTTGTCTAAATAACCTAAAAGATGATGTTCAATTATGTGGGAGGTTGAGTTTATACTTTTTCATTCTTTCAAATGATAATAAGATGATATCATTATAAATGTTTCAATTATTGAATAATGAACACAAATAGCCTAATGAAAAGTTTTTTGATCATCTGTTTTTTGATCACCTTTCTTAGTTCCATGTTAGCGGCTGGAAAGGGTACTCTTTCAAGAAACCTGTTCTGACGTCAGACGAGAGTTGTCTGCAAACAATGTCTTTCAGATTTATGTAGGGACTGGAAAACAGCTGCTTTCTGTGCAGTGTGGCGAAAACCAATTTTCTGACTCCAGCTGTTTAAAGTCTAGGACTTGACTAAATTCCGAGCTCGGAAACCGGCCCTAAGTGTTTATAAACTCCTGGTCGATTCTGTTGTTGCTGAGGGGTGTTGTGTGAGGACAAGAGCTTCTTGAGTGAATTTGTGGTTCTGTATGCAACCTTTTATCTAATTTTCTTGAATGATGCTGCTATTTTTTGAGTTTTATTCTTATGGTATGTGAGAGTGATGAATGCTGTATGATAGTATTGTAGCTGTCAGGGTTTTGCAGATTGTCTTTGTTGTTTTACATTTTATGTAGTAGTTTATCAATAATTGAGGGTTTGTATCCATTTTGTTATGCAATATATTTTATTGTGTGCAGTTCAGTATTGCAATCTGTGTTTGTCATTAGGATATTTATTAATGTGTATAGCATGTGGTTGTATGCTGCTAGTTTTTGTTGGATAGGATGATTTGAAGTTCTATGAATTGTGGTGTCTGTTGCTGTGGGCTTTCTTTATACTTTGAATGATTTGTTCTGTTCTTTGATTGTCATAACCAGGAAATATATGCTGTTGCTAATTTCTAATCCAAGTGTGTATGCGGTTGAGGTGGGTGTACAGTTTTTCAAGCTGTCTTTTGTTTATTTACCTATATATATTTTTTATTTTCTTGCAGCATTTATGATCTTTGTTTCAACCCAGATGGATCTCAACTAGTAGTGGCTGCTGGTCAAAGAGTATTGGTTTACGATACAAGTGATGGATCTCTTATTCAGCCTCTAAAAGGTACAGATACCAAGGTACCTAGTTATCTAGGATACTTTTTCAAATAATCATCATTATAGAAATTCACGCAGGCCTCTGAATGCAATTTTTGAAGGAAACAATATGGGTTTATTTAATACTAGCAGGTAACCCGTGCTTCGCAAGGGTCTATTTTAAAACTTAAACTGAAAACTTGACTTAATGAAAACTATAAAAATTGATAGCACAATAAACAGAGGAAACAGCTCGAATATAACGTAATAAATAACGAGAAAGCTCAATATAACTATTGAAGTATTCAAGCCAAGCCAAATTATATGATGATAAAACAGTGATTATTATTTCAAAAGCTTTTTCAAAACAAGAAAGATGGCATCAATAAAAATGTTCTATAATACTTTTATCCAAAATGGCGAACTTTAATGATTGAACTTTATCAATAATTTATTTAAAAACTAAAACTTCAATCAGCCGCCATTTTGGATAAAAGTATTATAGAAAAGTTGCTCAATTTAACATTGAAAAGATAGGAAGAATAGATATTTAGAGCACCAATGACGTCACACCGATCATCTGACTCTGATCATTAAAAGATCAAGATGCGCGTGGCCAGTACCTTCTATTCTAGGTACCTTGGTATAGATTATTATGTTGCTTTGACCTGTGATCAGTATAAATGTCCTGCATCATCTAAAGGTGCGACTACAAAAGCTGAACCGAACCTCGAACCGCGCAGCAAACCGTGCATTCCGCCGAACATCGTGCCTTTCAGCGAACATGAGCATATGTTTCATAAAATTAAAAATCAGCTGTCGAACATTCGCCATACCGTACTCCGAACCGTTCGCCGTGCCTCTCGCCTCTGTTTTAACTGTTCGCCGTACCATACTCGGAACGCTAAACTTTTCAGCCAATCAGAGGCCTCCATTACAATTCGCCGTGCAGTTTGCTCTACAATTTTGGCTATCCATCAGACGTGGAAACATGCGAACACTTTCGCGAACATGAATACAGAAGTATATGGGCCTTTTTTTATTTGATTAAATTCATGTTTTGAACAACTCATTGTTACGAATGCCAAATTATATGATGATAAAACAGTGATTATTATTTCAAAAGCTTTTTCAAAACAAGAAAGATGGCATCAATAAAAATGTTCTATAATACTTTTATCCAAAATGGCGAACTTTAATGATTGAACTTTATCAATAATTTATTTAAAAACTAAAACTTCAATCAGCCGCCATTTTGGATAAAAGTATTATAGAAAATTTTTATTGAGACCATATTTCTTGTTTTGAAAAGGCCTTTGAAATTATGTACCACCCAATGGGTGTTTACATTTAAAATATTCGAGTTACAACCCCTAAGTCACCCCCTTATGAGGGGTTGGAATTCATTTGTACATCAAAAGGTGGAGTATTTGACAAAAAACTTATCATGGAAGTTACAGTATTATATCTACAACAGTCTCCAACTTATTAAAGGGTTCCCATACAAATGACTCGCTCTGTATATTCGTCCATACTTTTGTTATAGTTTCCAATTAGAGGATTCAACCAGAAAACTGTTTCTTGATCAAGTATGTGAACGCCATAATTTTCCTGAAAAAAAGAGATCCTCCTAAGAGATTAGGCAAGATGTTCTATTGATTCTACATATAATATACACTACACAGACAGATAAAGGATTGTGAGAGAAATAATATTATAGAACAATCAATGTTTTAAAATTTTTAATTCCTTATTCAATGTTCGATTTATCAAATTCATTAGCATTGAGTAATTGAATTACAAAAGAGCCAGGGAAAGAATGTTAATGTTCACAATAAGAGAGCAACAGGTATTCGATGTGCAGGCTCTTACAAAATCGATCATTCTGAAAGATCCACCGTCCAAAAGTATTAAACTTCTTGAAGAATTGAAGATAAATATTGTATGAATCGTGGGAGATGTCGGTGGGGCTATTCACTTTTTGAGAAAAAGACTTGAAAAGTTGCTCAATTTAACATTGAAAAGATAGGAAGAATAGATATTTAGAGCACCAATGACGTCACACCGATCATCTGACTCTGATCATTAAAAGATCAAGATGCGCGTGGCCAGTACCTTCTATTCTAGGTACCTTGGTATAGATTATTATGTTGCTTTGACCTGTGATCAGTATAAATGTCCTGCATCATCTAAAGGTGCGACTACAAAAGCTGAACCGAACCTCGAACCGCGCAGCAAACCGTGCATTCCGCCGAACATCGTGCCTTTCAGCGAACATGAGCATATGTTTCATAAAATTAAAAATCAGCTGTCGAACATTCGCCATACCGTACTCCGAACCGTTCGCCGTGCCTCTCGCCTCTGTTTTAACTGTTCGCCGTACCATACTCGGAACGCTGAACTTTTCAGCCAATCAGAGGCCTCCATTACAATTCGCCGTGCAGTTTGCTCTACAATTTTGGCTATCCATCAGACGTGGAAACATGCGAACACTTTCGCGAACATGAATACAGAAGTATATGGGCCTTTTTTTATTTGATTAAATTCATGTTTTGAACAACTCATTGTTACGAATGATAAATTAATAGGATCAGATAAATATTTTCTAATTCAAATAAAATAACTTCTGGAAAAATAATGAATGGATAAATACCAATATTAAAGTACAGTTGATCAAGAACTCAGTACAACAATTCATTTTTTTTATTGCCAATCAATTTCATCAACTAACCATAAACCGACTGAAATAAATACTTCAATTTCCATGTATTTGAATGAAAAAGACTAAGAAATTGTCAAAAAACCACTGATTTTCATGTATTTAATTGACAGAATCATATAAATTTACAGTGTACGTCATATCTAAATTCACAATGAGTTCGATTGTTGTTGGCAAGAAACATGTTATTCAACGCAGAAATCATTGTTATTTTAAAAGATAGGATAAGTTGAATAGTTTCCCTTTCAAGGGGAATTTTGACAACCCACAAAACTTATTTTTCTTCTTCTTCTTCTTCTTCTTCCTCCTTGCCTTTTTCCCATTATTTGGGGTCGGCTCTCCTTGATCTCAGTCTCCAGTTCGAACGATCCTGGGTCGTCTGATTTGTCAGGTCCAACTGCTTCATATTTCTATGAACTAAACCTAGCCATGTGAGACGGGGTCTGCCTCTGCCCCTCGGCTGTGTCTCCATATCAAGTACCTTCCTTGTCATGTGATTGGGTGAACGTCTATTTACATGTCCATACCAGCGCAACCTTCCTTCCATTATCTTCTCATAGACTGGTGCCACCCGGAAACTGCCCCGAACATGTGTGTTCCGAATGTGGTCCAGTCTAGTCACACCCCCTGCCCATCTCAGCATTTTCATTTCAGCGGAATGGAGTCTATCTTCTTGCTGTTTTTTCAGGGGCCAACACTCACTTCCATATAGCATTGCTGGTCGCACTGCAGCTTTATACACTTTTCCCTTGATGGGCACAGGCATTCTTTTGTCGCAAAGTACCCCGTTAGCTCTCTCCATTTAATCCAACCTGTGTTTATTCGGCTTGAGATGTCAGCATCTATGCTTCCATCATGGCTGATTATGGAGCCTAAATATTTGCATTGAGTAACTATTGGGAGTGGAGTACCTTGCAATTGTATGTGTGCCTGCGCCTGATCATCATTGTCACCAAAGCTGCAGTGCATATAGACCGTCTTCTCTCTGCTAATTCTTAGGCCAGCTGCTTCCAGGCTGTTACGCCACAGATCAAGAGACTGTTGTAATTCTTCTGGCGTTTTTCTTATGAGAACAATGTCATCCGCATAAAGAACGTCCCAAGGTGGTGGATGCTGAATTTCTCTAGTGAGGTAGTCCATGACAAGGTTGAAGAGGAGTGGGCTCAGGGCTGAACCTTGATGAACCCCAACTTCCACACTAAACTCCTCACCAATTCCAGCCGGGCTCCTGACCTTTGTTTTAGCTCCATGATACATATCTCTTACCACGTTTACATAGTACTCTGGGACTCCTTGTGCTCTCAATGCTTGCCAGATTAAATCTCTTGGCACTCTATCAAATGCCTTCTCTAGGTCAATGAACACTAAATGCAAGTCTGCTTTATTTTCTCTGTGTTTTTCCATAAGGATTCTGACAGAGTGCACTGCATCAGTAGTGGACCTACCACTAACAAAGCCACATTGATTTTCTGTCACCGATGTTACTCCCAGCAGGCGTCTGTTCATCACTCTTTCCCAAATTTTAAATGTATGAGAGATGAGTTTCACTGCTCTGAAATTTTTACACAGACGAACGTCACCTTTGTTCTTATAGAATGGTACAATGTAGCTTCTCCTCCATTCATCTGGAATTCCTTCACTGAGCACCGCATTGAAGACCCCAGTAATAAATTTCACCCCTGTGTCATTCAGCATTTTCCACACTTCCACTGGGATCTCATCTGGCCCCACAGCTTTGTTTGTGGCCATTTCATGGAGAGCTACCCTTACCTCCTCCTCTGAAATGGACGGAATTGGCCCCATTGTCGGCAGTTCAGATTGCAGTGTCTCAATTGGAAATTCTTCATTGAGGAGATGACAATAATATTCTTTCCACCTTTTCCTTATGTCCTCATCTTTGGTGAGAAGCTGACCTTCCTCATTCTTTATAAATTTGACCATTCTGATGTCTTGACAGTTGTTGTGCCTCTGCTTGGCAGTCTTGAATATCAATTTTGAATCCTTGGTGGTCTCGATCTTTGTGTAGAAATCTTGCTCTGAAGCGGCCTTTGCCTGTGCAACAGCCCTTTTTGCAGCTTTCTTGGCCAGTTTATACTCGAGCTTAAATTTTTCTCTATCTTCTTGTATCTTGCTGCCTTGCCACCTTTTAAAAAGAAGCTTTTTCTCTTTCAGAATAATATCAATCTCAGGATTCCACCATCTGGTATCTTTGTCATTCTGTACAGCTCCTTTAGAAACTCCCAGACACTTTCTTGCTGTATCAAGACAGAACTCTTGTGCTTCGCTCCAGATGGTATTGACTTCTTCATACTGTGTCTTTGATTGAATGTAGTGGTTCATTTTTAGAGAAAAATCCCTACCCTCATCACTATTAAGCTTCTGCCAGCGTATCTTTGGAGTCCTAACCTTTTTGGCCTTGAATGGGCTTGACATGATAAATTCAGCCACTAGGATTCGATGCTGGGCGGTGAGAGGCTCTCCTGGTATGACTTTGCAGTCTCTACATGTTTTCAACTTTTCTCTATTGGTTATTATGAAGTCAATCTGCGATGCCACATTTCCACTTCTGTAAGTAATAAGGTGCTGCTGCTGCTTGGTGAAAAAAGTATTAATTAACGCTAGATTGTGTGCTGATGCAAACTCAAGAATTTTTTCGCCTTCTGTATTAACCTTTCCATAGCCATAATTTCCATGTATCCTGTTATAGACTGTTGTGGTCTGCCCTACATGTCCGTTCAGATCCCCACAGACATACGTGTTTTCATTGGAAGGTATGGCACATAAAAGATCGTTTATCTCTTCCCAGAATGTGTCTTTTTCAGCGTTTGTACAACCTGCTTGGGGTGCATAAGCACTTATGACATTCATGCAGCATTGATTGTCCAAAGCAAATTTAATAGACATCAATCTTTCACTGACTCTTTCCACTTCTACCACCCTTTCCTGGAGATCCCTATCCACAACAATCCCACTCCATTTTGTGCTCTAGTACCATGATATATAAGTTTGTAGCCACAGCCAATGTTCCGTGATTTAGACCCCTTCCACTTTGTCTCTTGAATACAACAAATATTATTGCGTCTACGTTGTAGTACTTTGCCCAATTCGGTGCTGCGTCCAGTCATTGAGCCCACGTTCCATGTTGAAATTCGCATTCTAGGTGCTTGTGGCGGTGCTCTAATGACATTTTCGTCGCTTCTGGGGAACGCCCTAGTATTTTCTCCATCCTGAGGTTCATCGCTTACGGGGGATGCCCTAGCTCTGGAAATCGCAGTCTCATCGCTTCTGGGGGATGCCCTAGCCCTGGTAATCGCTCTATTAGTTGTACTATTCATGATCAAGGAGAAAATAATTGGCTGAAATTTAAGGCCGGCTGCCACCAGACGCCAAGAAATAAGAAAAGAAGAGATTGGCCAAGGAAGGCCAGACAAAAAGAATAAAGTGAGAATGACACAAAGCAAAGTCAGTGGAAAACGTATCATTCTAGGTTTTACAGGGCTCCGGTAACCCGTCCAGCACCACCACCACTCGCCATTCCAAATGAGACAGCGAGCAGAGCACCACCAGACGACACACCAGAGCCCCATGACAGAAGTTCCAAAGCAGGAGGGAAGAAGAAGAAGGGAGTGAGAGAAGGGCTTTGGAACAAGGGGGTGTATCGGATTTGGTTCTCCAAATCAGGTCTCCATCCTGATTTGGATATCCAGGCGCACCATTCGTGGAGGAGCTTTCAGCTTTCTGGGCGAGTTGTTGCAAGATGTTAATTTGGAGAATACTTCGAAGCTGAAACCGATACCGTTACGCCCCACAAAACTTATTTTTCACTTGAAGAAATATCGAAAAGGTGCATAGGACATTATTTTTTGTTCAGCTTGCTCGAATAATTTTTGGACTGTAAATTGAATAAAAATGGAAGAGAATAATTTATTTATGTAAGAATATCAGCACCTTTATTCAAAGCCATATTAACTGCATGCGTATTCATATTGCCCATACAGCATTGATAAAACTGTATACGTTTATTTAGCACTTTGTCTCAAAAAACTGTTCTAGCTGAAAAATTAATAATCCATGCCACATGTAGGCCTATACATTGCATCAGAAAAACGAAGTTTCAAAACTATGTTTTTGAGATTATTTCTTTGATGCAGCAGTTTCACATTCACCATATTATTATTATACAGTTTGTGAAAATAAAAATATAATTATCAAAACAATATTATTATAATCTTAATAATAATAATAATAACAATATTATTATTATAAATATTTAACAATTATCAAAACAATATTATTGAGGAATCAGGTTGAATCAGGTAGGAAAGCAATAATAGAACAGCTGTTTTTTTTTTGTTTTTTTAATTTTATCATATGATTTGAATGTGGAATCGCCGTATGAAATCGTATGTCCCATAATTTGAACAAATTTGAACATCAATAATGAAAAATCTAGATGGAAAATTGAAATTTGGACTTCGAGGTACACGAGATTGATATTTTTAGAATCTTATGTGCAAAATTTGGAGATCTAAATCATTTCCGTTTTTCCGGTATGCAATCCACAAGTTGACATGTTTTGATGCGAACAAACGAACACACGAACAAACACAACCCTACTCTTCCTTAAAGACCCTACTCTTCGCTTGAGAAGATAAGAAATGTTGGCAGGCTAACGTACAGAAGTTGGGCTCCCGTTTCAATCGGTGTTTTAAGTCGGTTATTGTTAACAGTTTTTATTCAAATTTTGACAAGGTGTGCTTTGAACAGCATTACAGCCGATCTTGTCAACTGATAGTGGAAATCTCTTTTAGAAGTGTGTATAATCCATTTTTAAAGTTTTACATTAATGTCTAAACCGAACACTCGTTTCGGAACCAAGGCCGTTGTTGGTGATAAGGCTGCATCGTCACCTGCCCAAAAGCAGCAGCAGCGTGCGCAACAGAACAAACAACAACAGAGGGGGGATACTAGCCGGCCTCACTCCTCTTCGTCTTGCTCGTCGGCTGCAGACGGCGTCCCCGTTGCCATGACGACCCAGAGCCAAATCACTGAGGCATTGGAAGCGCTGCTTCTCTGCGATGACTTCTGCGATCGGTTTGCGGCGAGAATAGAGGACCGTCTGCGTGACAGCCTATGTGCGACCGTCACCGCTGCGTTAGAAGGCAAGCTTCAGGCTGCTGTTGAGAGGATCGACATACTCTCCAAGGAGAATGGAGTTCTGAAAAAAGGTGGAGCAGCTTTAAATATCCAGTGACAACCGTTTGGATGGCCTCGCTCAGTATCAGCGGCGAAACAACGTGCGAGTGTCTGGCGTGCCGGAGACCGAGGACGATGACATATCGACGAGTGTGGTGGCCATGGCGGACCTCCTCAACTCCAAGCTGGGCTTGGAGATAAGGCCGGATGACATCGACCGGTGCCACCGCGTCGGGCGCAAAGCGAGGGCGAACGAGCAGTCTGGTGCACCACCCCGACCTCGGCAGGTGCTCATTATATTCATCAGCTATCAGCGTCGCAGCAGTGTAATTTCATCCAGGCACAAGCTCAAGAGCACCGGATTTTCAATTCACGAGGTCCTCACCAAGCCAAGACACATCTTCTTAAGGCGAGTGGCTGACAAAGTCTGCTACAAGAACGTGTGGTCCCGTGATGGCAAAGTGATTTGGAGAGAAAATGGTAAAATTTTTACACACACTTTCAATGACCCAAACGATAGGATACAAGTGGAAGACTCATAGAAACTGAGGAAGTGAGAGACTGAGTAGGAAATTTGGTGAGTTGCAACTGTTTTCTTAAATTTTCCTCATCAATTGATATATGTTTCTCCTTGAATTTTATTATAAGTTATCACCTTAAACAGAATTGAATTGAAACCTTTTTTTAATCCTTCTCAATAAATTATAAATACTTTAATAATATCAGTCCAATGTTTTTTCTTCTCAAGGAAAACATGCTTCACTATGTTTCTATTGAAGTATTCTGAATAAGGGAATTTCAATTACTATACCTCAATCTACTATAATTTCATATTCGATCATCATTGATATGGCCAGACTCCTTATTCCAATGTGAGATCAATAGGAGATTCCTCCTGTTTAATTATCATATTATTGAATCAATTCAAGATCAATCTACTAACATAATTTGAATGAATTAAGGGTGCTTGAAAGTTTCAAGAAGTATTCCAACATTTCCATATTTGTTTATTCCATTTTTCTTGCGTTACTTAATTTTTCTTCTCTCTTGAACGTTGATATGAATACGTCGAATTCATGATGTATTATTACGATTTTCAAGAGAATGAAGAGTGCTTGAAAGTTTCAAGAAGGAATTTCTCATGTGTAATGTATTTTTATTTTTAATTTAATTAATATCATACTGATATCTTAGATATGAATCTTAATCCATTCTTTACTAATATAATTTGAATGAATTAAGGGTGCTTGAAAGTTTCAAGAAGTAATCCAACATGTTCATATTTGTTTAAACCATTTTTATTACCTTATTTAATTTTTCTTTTCTCTTCAACGTGATATGTTTGATATGAATCTCGAATCCATGTATTATAACGATTCAAGAGAATGAGGAGTGCTTGAGGGTTTCAAGAAGTGATCTCACATTGTGTAATGTATTTTTATTTTTCATATCTTTAACTGTTTCAACGTTAAGAATATTGTCATACCATTTGTTTATCATATTATCACATCAACAGTAATTTCTATTACCGGTACTCATAAAACGAATGCATTTTGCTTCTCACAAATATATATGCGAAAATAGCTCAGATTGTATCTCTAGTCGATATTTAGATATTTAGTGGGAACTCCACTATTTGTTCAAGTCTGAATACATGGTAAAATAATACATACATATAAATAGAAACGTTCTTATCTCAATTTCATTTTTTTTTCATTTAAAATACTTTAATCACTTATCTGTGACTCTTTATAGTCACGATACCTCTATATCTTTAAAATACCTCAATTATCAAATAAACTATTATTTTCTCAAATTAC
This sequence comes from Nilaparvata lugens, assembly GCF_014356525.2. Lineage (NCBI taxonomy): Eukaryota > Metazoa > Arthropoda > Insecta > Hemiptera > Delphacidae > Nilaparvata > Nilaparvata lugens. The sequence goes on from NC_052509.1 coordinate 28,538,137, forward strand.
TCAATTACAAAACTATTCATTGTGTCATTGAATTTTATTTATAATACGATTCTTTGAAATTTTAATTCTTCTCATTTCTCAATTATTAATATGTCTGACTTCATAAATGAGCTGAAGTCAGTTTTTTGTGATCATTCAAATGCACTAAAGATGTGTCATATCAACGCCCAATCTCTACCGGCGCACTTTGATGAGTTCAAATTGATGCTCTCACGTGTTACGATTGATGTTATTTCCATAAGTGAAACGGTTTTGAAGCCAAGTCTTCTGTCTGGCTATTTTGAGGTCCCTGGATTTACCCTATTCAGGAACGATCGAACAGGTAAGGGTGGTGGAGGTGTTGCTGTGTACATTCGATCGCAGTTTCCGGCCAAAGTAGTTGCATCGTCGCCCCAATTATACTCATGTTCACCTGAATTTATGATGGTTGAGGTTACGGTTGGCTCAGAGAACTTTTTGGTTGTGGTTGTTCATTCTAGAAAACGACCTGGTTAATGTTATGCATAGTTATCAGCATGTAATCACTCTAGGGGACTTCAATGCAGACCAGATGAAGGATACATTTGAAAGTAGAAAGGTGAGGTCCCTATTCGAGTCAATGAGTATGACAATTCTCGATAGTTCACCCACTTTTCATACTGAGACTTGCCACACGTTGCTTGATCTTGCGATTGTCAGTGATCCAGATTTTGTCTTATCAAATGGTCAAATGTCATTCAGTATGTCAGCTCATGATTTGATTTATATCATCTATAGTCTTGAACATAACATCATTTATATGAGAGTGAGATAAGAGTTATGAAAGCAGCTTGACGCGTCTCGTTTCGGCTCCTCAAAACTATTGTCGTTTCAGTCGGTTTTTCTCATTGAATCAGCGTGATTCTTTCATATATAGTGTGTGAAAGTGTTATCAAGTTCATCACCGAATCTTGTTGCGATCCACCTCATATATCTTGCGCAATTGAGAAATTTTAAAATCAAAGTAACATGTTTCCATCGCCAAAAGCTCTACGAAGCGGTTCTAAGGCGCAGGCTTCGATTGATAAGGCTGCTGCAGGAGATAAGCGCCCAGCCGTGCCAGTAAATCAACGGTCGAATTCGGCCCCCTCTGCCTCTTCGTCCAAAGGTGGAAGCGATACGGTGATGGGGGGAGGAGCGGCTCGAGAGAAATTCTCGGCATTCCTTTCCGATGACGAGTTCCTGAACAGGCTAGCGGATAAAGTTGCCGATAATCTATTCGATCGACTGGCAGATACCATCTCCGCGCGCTTTATCCAAGCGTTTGAACCGCGACTGTCGGCGTTGGAGGCGAGAGTGGAGTCTCTTGCGGCTGAGGTTGTCGCCGTTCGCGAGGACGCGAGGGCCCGTCAGGTGCTGCTCGAAAACAGGATCGATGACCAGGAGCAGTACCAGCGGCGCAACAATGTGCGAATTTTTGGCGTGGAGGAGGTGAGGGGTGAGGACGTGACAGCCATCGTGACTGAAATATGCCGCGACAAGCTCAACGTTAATATAGACCCTGCACTGATTGACCGATGCCATCGCTCCGGCCGTGTTGTCGATCCAAGGCCCGGCGAGCCGCGACCTAGGCCGCGTCCGATACTGGTAAAGTTTATCAGTTATCAGACAAAACGTGCCGTTCTCTCCGTGCGGCGGCAGCTGAAGGGGTCCTCGATCACCATCCGTGAGGACCTCACTCGGAAGCGGAACAGCTTCTATCGCGAGGTGGCTGCTCGTGTGGGCCAAGCAAACGCCTGGACTGTTGATGGTACGGTAAAGTGGAGGGAGGGGGATAGAATTATGTTTCGGAGAAATTTCTGATTAATTTAGTAGAAGCTGAACTATGAAATTGAATTTAGAAATCGTAGTATCTATGTTTCTGTGAAAGACTTATCATTGGTTTATTATTATTTGATTCATTTTCCATTTTTCACTATTTTTTAAAAATATTTTATCTATTACTTTTCTTTGTTCTCCTTATTAATTTTATATTTTTCTGAAATTTTAAATTATCGAGTAAAAATTTGTTCTGTCTTATATAAGACAGAACACATTTACAAAGACAGAACACATTTACAAAGACAGAACACAGTTTATCAGATCAAAGTTGGGTTTGTTCGCCATAATGAAATACTTTGTTTGCCATAATACTGTACGATTTAATGATTGATAATTATTTTTCTAAAACACAAGAATAGGTAGATAGTAATCTGTCTACAATTTTCTTACAACTTAGATGATATACTCTTATAGCCTAAAATAATTACAGATTCTATCTGATTTATCTTTCATGTTGTTTATCTTCCCACTATTATTCATTACTTTTCTGCTCTCAATTATCAATATATTATTGGATCTCTCTCCTTTTCTCCTTCTCTCTCTCTTCTACTCTCTCTCACACTACATTTTCATATTTTTTCTGCTCCCAATCTATTCTATTTACCTGAGGATTGTCGTGATTGCTCTTATCTACTATCTGTAATAGTGGACTCGGTTCACACTATCTTTTATTCCGTATGACTCTCGCATTGATCGACATCCTACAGTCTTCTAGTTTACTGTGTATCTAACCTTGAACTGAAATACTTTTGATCTGTCATTCACAAAAACCGAATTAGAACCTCAATTTTATCTTTTAGGAGCCGAACAGCTCAAGCCTGTAGCTAGCGTTCCGACTCATTGCTTACTGCTGTACATTACTTTGTTTTTTATCTCTCCATTAATATAGCGTTATCTTATCGTTTCATAGCGCTCGACTTCTTCACTTTATTATTTTCTTCTTCTATCTCTTATGATTTCTATATTTCTTCTATCATTTCCTTCTTTGTGTGTGTGTGTCAGTATGAATGTGGTAAGTGTCTTTTTTGTAGCTTCTCATTGTTTCGCCGATTCACCCCCCTCTTCTGCCTTGCTGCTTCGTCGCAGCCACCTTGTCTATATAGCAGGATGACGGCGCGGCCGCGCTGAGTGTCGGCGATTCCCTCAAGCGGGCATTCTCTCCTTTCCCGGATCGACTTAAGATCGCTCATGTTAATGCGCAATCCCTTCTCTGTCATATAGATGAATTTAGGCACACTTTCGAGGGCAAAGATTGTGACATCATTCTTGTATCCGAGACTTGGCTAAAACCGACAATCCCTAATCGACTTGTTGCACTCGAGGATTATGTGCTCATTCGGAATGACCGGCTACACAAGAATGGGGGAGGGGTTGCCGCGTTTGTCAAGCGTTCTCTGCTGCCTGTTCATAAGTTTTCCTCTGATACCTCCCGTGCAGCTAGACCTGAATACATGTTTATTGAGGTTAAGTGTAACGGAGTTAAAATGTTAATAGCAGTTTGCTACAGGCCGCCTCATATTGGGTATATGTCAGAATTTGAGGAAGCACTACTTGAGCTGATGGTGCCCTATGAACATGTGGCTATCATGGGTGACTTCAATACTGACTTACTTGGACCTGATACTCATGACAAAATACAACTGACCACTATGTTTTTTGCGAATGGTATGACCTTGCTGCCTCTCCAAGCTACGCACCATACATCCACTTCGGACACATTGCTTGATCTTATTGCAGTTGCCGATGTGAGAGCAGCTGTGTGCCATGGGCAGTTCCCCTTTCCAGGCCTCTCTGCACATGATATGATATTCCTAGTTTATAATATTAAGAGGCCTAAACCTAAACCAAAAATAATCACTTATAGAGATTATAAGAATATAAACTACCACAATTTGTTCAATGATGCAATTAACCTTGACTGGTTACAGATATTCCAAACTAACAATGTTAATGTTATGTTGGACATTCTTAACCACAATATAGTTTCTCTTTTTGAAAAACATGTTCCTTTAAAAAATCGCAGAGTAACCAGAGATCCTGCTCCATGGCTCACAGATGAGATACGCCAGCTAATGAGGGATCGAGATTATTGGTGCAAAATTGCAAGAGCTTCAAAAAGCCCCAATGATTTCAATCATTATAAGCGTTTGAGGAACTCTTGCAAGCAAACAATTAGAAATGCGAAAGCTACATTCTATCGTAACTTGATCTCCTCAAAGCGATCATCAACTTCATCTCTTTGGCGTGCTCTGAGGGAGATTGGGGCTGGCAAGGAGAGGCAGGTACCGACTGTAGCTCACTCGCTGGATGATCTCAATGACTTCTTCACTGACATCCCTGTGGGTTTGGACCAAGCTCGTGCTCACTTTGACTCTCTGCCTGATTTTCATCCCAATGAGGACTTCTACTTCTCCAATGTCACGGAGCAAGAGGTCTTCTTGGCTGTTCATCGAGTGAAGAGTAATGCTGTTGGTGCAGACGGTATCCCGATTAAGTTCATCAAAATTATCCTTCCTTTTATCCTCCCATTTCTCACCCATTTGATCAATACCTCACTTTTAACGTCTGTTTTTCCTAATGACTGGAAGCTATCTATAGTGATTCCCTTGAACAAGATCCCTAACCCTCTCTCTCCATCCGATTACAGGCCTATAAGCTTATTGTCCGTTTTGTCCAAGGTTCTGGAAATTATCGTTCACTCCCAATTAAGCTCATTTATCCATGGTTCTGGATTGATTGGTGACTTTCAATCGGGGTTCCGTAGTGGTCATAGCACCACCTCTGCACTCCTGAGAGTCACTGATGACATCCGTAGGGCTATGGATGGTAGAGAGCTAACAGTTCTAGTCCTAATAGATTTTAGTAAGGCATTCGATAGCATTTTCCATCCCACTTTACTCTATAAACTCAGAAACTTAGGTTTTTCCAACTCCACTGTGGCATGGGTGAGGTCCTATCTTCAGGGTCGGTGTCAGTGTGTGAGAGTCGGGGATGCCTCTTCACGGTGGCGTGAAGTGAACAGAGGAGTTCCTCAGGGTTCGGTATTGGGTCCTCTGCTGTTCAGCATCTACATAAATGACGTGACAAGCACTCTACTCACGACCAGACATCACCTGTATGCCGACGACTTGCAAGTATACCGGCACTGCAAGAAAAATGACTTCGACGTCACAGTTGATGAGGTCAATGCTGACTTGACTCGTTTGGTACGATGGACTGAGAATAATGGACTGAAAATTAACGAAACTAAATCAAAATCAATAGTCATAGGTTATTCAAGACTTTTAAACACAATTGACATAACTAACGGACCATTTATAAAATTGAATAACATACAATTGCAATACAGTTCTGACGTGAAAAATCTAGGACTTTCAATGACTCTTGACTGGACCAGCCACGTGACTCAGACTTGTAACAGGGTCATTGGGGGGATTATGACATTGAAACGGATCTCTAACTTCATTCCCTTTTCAACGAAGGTTATGTTGGTCAAGACTCTGATCTTCCCGATCTTCAACTACTGTGACATTGTAACTCTTGACATGACAGTTCAACTTCTGCAGAGGATGCAGCGTGCACATAATTACTGTGTTCGCTTTATCTTTAACCTGAGACGTGACGACCATGTAACTGAATACTTTAACAGACTTGAACTTATGAAGCTGCGTGAGAGTAGATCACATCATGCTTTGTGCTTCCTCTATAAGATATTGAAAACTAAAACCCCTAAGTATCTGGCAGTAGAGTACCGTTACTTGGGTGACTTTGGTCGTGGAGGAACGCGGCATGGATCCCATCTGCTGGCTGTCCCAACACATAGGACTGTTATGTACAACAAGTCGTTCCTTGTGACAGCCTGTAGTTTGTGGAATTCTCTGCCTGCTGAGCTAAGGCTTGTTGAGGGACATCGTCGGTTCGGTGCGGCTGTCTTGCGGTGGATCAGAGGTGGTGGACTCGGCTGGAATGTTCACTAAATCTTAACGTGTGTGTTTGTGTGTGTGTGTGTGGTGTGTGTGTGTGTGTGTGTGTGTGGTGTGTGTGTGTGTGTGTGTGTCCTTTCTTCCTTCTTTAATTTATTCCTCTCTTTCTTCTTTTTTCTTCTATCGAAATGATCTATGGATTTTGAACAGACGTTTCTTCCGTTTTCACTTTTCAGTTTTCTCTTTTTCTCATTGTATTATTTTCACTGATTCAAATTAGAAAGAAATTTTGTTTTTTTTTCTTTCTTTCATTCGCTATTTGAAAATTTTATTATTTTGTAAATTGTTTTATTTTATCTTATAATCTTTGTTGTATAGTGTTTTAGTTTTACTTAGAATTGTATTGGAGGGTTAAGTGTAAGAGAGGGCCGGCTGCGCCCTAACTTCGCCCTCCTAGGTTTTTAATAAAGGCAGCTAATCAATCAATCAATCAATCAATCAATTTATATAGAATAGATGGTTTTTATTATCATTTTCTGGACAATATAGTGGTAACAGAAGAGTGTCTTGATCACCTTCCCTAACCATCAAGCCATAAATTAACAAAGATTGTGCAATTGCAAAATAAAACATTCCTAAATTTAATAAATCAAGTATCGACCTCAACTTTAAATAATTGTACGAGATAAACCTTAATCTATCGCACAGGTATTCGATATGTCTTCTCCACTCGAATCCCTCCTCGATTATCAAGCCCAAATATTTTATATGACTAGTCGTTACAATCTCAGTACAGCTACAGAAAGCATCATCAAATAAATTACAATCTATATGCAATTCAAGTGTACAATTTGTATTATCATGTCCATAGATATTTTTGAAAGAGCAATATATTTTGTTCTTTTAAATTTAAGCTTAGGGAGTTAACGTCTAACCATCCCTTCAGAGTGAAGATGCCTCTAAAGGTGGCTCCATAGACTTTCTGCCTAGTGCTTTCTCCAAACAACAGCTCAGTGTCGTCAGAAAATGAAAACACCAAACCTCCTAAGTCTAAACTAAGTATCTCATTTACATACAGAAGGAATAAAATTGGTGATACTGTAACTTGAATTACTTAATAAGTTTATACTCTCAAAATTGTTTATACCATTGTCTATAGGTTCAATTAATGTGTTTATCCATTCTCTTATGGTTTATTCGTAGGCCACAAAGATACAGTCTATTGTGTCTGCTATGCGAAAGATGGAAAAAGATTCGCATCGGGGAGTGCTGACAAAACTGTTATCATATGGACATCGAAGCTGGAAGGTGTTCTCAAGTATTCGTAAGTATTCCAAATATAAATCATGATTTGAGAAGTGAAAAAATGGGCACAATTACGAATACTTTGATTTCAGATGATAAAATCGTCTTCCAATGGTTGAATTTATTACAGTGTTCAGATTCTTTGCATATTCTTAAAAAACTGGAAACCTGAAATTGATCAATTTCGGGTTAATCATTCATCATTAGACCAATTAATTCATTCTTACTAAACTGTTTTATTAGCAATGCGAGGATCTATATTTTGAATGGTGACATGATTGTTGTAGACACAGCGACGCGATCCAATGCCTGGCCTACAATCCTGTGTCGCAGCACCTGGCCAGCTGCGCAGTGAGCGACTTTGCACTGTGGTCAGCCGAGCAGAAGGCGGTCACCAAACACAAGAGTGGGGGCGGCCGCATCAATGCCTGCTCGTGGACCAATGACGGCCAGTACCTGGCGCTAGGCCTTGCATCGGGCAACGTGTCCATCCGCAACAAGGCCGGCGAGGAGAAGGTCAAGATAGAGCGGCCGGGCGGCGCCGATGCGCCCATATTCGCGCTCGCATGGAGTCCACACAAGTCAGTCTCGTCATAGAATAATTCTAGTCAGTGCATTGTCATTATTCAATGCATAGTAGAATTCTTAGTCAGTACATCGTCATTGATTCGATATTTCCTGAAAATAGAATAAGTATCAGTATTCATGGTGTTACGTGGTCAATACATGGATTATAATATGTCTGGTTGGGCAGTTTGAATAGCTTGATTCCATGCTAAATAGTAAATTCTAATGGCGTATGAAAACTTCATACCATTCATAATACCGTATATTTACATGAGAATTTTATACTTATTTGGTACTATATTTGCATTTTTAGACATTGAAAACATGTGAAGTCCGACAAATTAGAAATCATTATAGAAAATTGGTCAAGACGTAACTGGTCATAATAAAATAATGATTATATACGATACCATTATCAGTAAGTACTTCTTAAATCTACAGTCTGCTCTAACAACGAGGATATCAACAATGCAATTCTACTACTATACTATACTGTTTCAAATTACTGTACTGTTACTGCTATATTAAGCTATACTGTTTCAAAGCATACAGGAGTGTAACAAATACCATACTAGTGTATCGGAAAATAGGCCTCAAGAAATGTTAGGAATAAACCTTTCACAAAGATGTCTATTTCAAAACATTTATAAAATCATGTACTATCAAATTCAGGTATTTAGAGACCGTCGTTTTATGAAAATTTTTTTTTTTTGGTATGTGACTTCTGAACTAACTTGAAAATTTCTCTACAGGTCTAAACCAAAGAAGAAAGCCACCTTGGCTAGTACAGAAGTGTTGTGTTGGTTTGTAACTTGATGTGATATAACAACTGAAAATCACGCTTTAGTTCACGTAAATAATTGAATTTGTGCTTAAAAATTTATTAATTTTATTGATCTAATATATATTCATTTAGAATGTTGTCACTACAATTTCAAACCAAACATTCTATATCAATGCAGCTTTCCACTGCATAATTTACAATTTGTTTTCCAGCAGTTAATTGTTGGCTATATTCAAAGTTATTCACATTGACAATCAATAATTGACAATCATAAATCATAATTATAATATATAATATGATTGGGAGAAGACAACAGGCATAGCCCAAAACTGTCTTCTCCCAATTTTTCACAAATAAAAGTTTCAAAAAAGAATGAGGTTAACATTGAATTATCTCTTGAGATGTTTTTTATTTACTAGATTTTGATCAAGTACCGTAGATTGTATTTTAGGTCATGAAACATAACACATTATGTTGTAAGAATATTATTCTACGATAACTAAAATGCACAGAGTTTTCTAAAACTTCATATATATTTAAAATCTAGTTGAGCTTCATTAAAAACATCAATTTTATTATTTAGTCCTAAAAGCATTGAACTTGAGGTAGTGAAACATTACACTCTCACATCACATTGCGAAAACGTAGTTCAATTCTTTCTACAATGCACATGCCGTTGTCACGATGTATATCGTAACTAATGAGGGGAATTGAGTTTAGGGCTAGTTTTGAAGACGCTCGGTAATCTCTTGATGAAATCTCGTTGTCCAACGAGCAAGCCGGCCGCTGAGCTACTGCTCAACAGTGCCGCGCATCCTTACCCCCTCCCTCTCTGCTACTGAGGGAGGCTCGTGAAGAGCTAGTAGGAGCTCAGTCTAGTGCGGGAGTCCAGTGCAAGCGGTCGGTAGAGAACCAGTGAAGGAAGCAGCGCGCAGCTAGCAATAGAGTACAACTCGTGTCGAGAGTGTACTCCGACTCATTCGACTTCTAGGAGTTGCGTCTTAGGTTAACTGGAGTTGACCGAAGGCGCTGGAAGCTCCGAGATTCAGCACTCACAGCGGGTGAGTGTTGTTCGACCACTTCGACGACTTTTGGCAGCAGCTTGCCTGATTCGACCAGTGGCGACAAGTCGGGTTTTTGGCCAAACCTTGACTAGACCCTGGTACATCATCAATAGGACCAGGAACGGTAAGAGGACCTCGAGTAAGGATCGAGAACGCCTTTCTCGACCCCGAGACACGATCCTGGCCGCAAGAAATAGCCGGTGCCCGAGGTTAGGGACCCGGTGACCAACAGCGACGCCGAGTGTAAGGGACCTCCTACCTTGCTATTTCCAACAGGAAAAGCAAGAGGACCTCGAGAAAGGCTTGGGAACGCCTTTCTCGACCTCGAGACACGATCCTAGTCGCAGGTAATAGCCGGTGCCCGAGGTTCGGGACCCGGTGACCAGTAGTGACGCCCGGTGCAAGGGCTCACCTACCTTGCTATTTCGGAATAGAATAGCAAGAGGACCTCGAGTAAGGCTTGGGAAGGCCTTTCTCGACCCCGAGACCCGATCCTAGCCACAGGAAACAGCCGGTGCCCGAAGTTAGGGACCCGGTGACCAGCTACGACGACCAGTTCCGAGGCTCTTATATCTTGCTATTTCGGACTTGAATAGCAAGAGGACATCTAGTGACAATCGGGAACGTTTCTCCCGTACCAGAGACCCCACTCACGGCAGACACCAGATCGTTTCTATTCCTCTCACTCCACACCCAACCCTGTTAGGCAGTGCAAAGCACGTCCCCTCTTTCCTAAAAGAGGGAAGCATTTCAGCAAAGTACTCAAGACCCTGTTCCAACCCCCGACTCGAACGAGGGTGGTTGACGGACACCACACCAAGCCTCCCGTCTCCTGCAGCGGCGCACCCCAGATGCCGACTGAGTCTAGCCGGCCCAGAGCGACACTGGGAATTCTGATAGAAGAAGGCGTGGCAAAAATCTACTCAGACCGTAAATGATTTATTCCAATTTGTTAGACGTTTACGTTGAATCAAAATAATAATCATCTAGTATATTTGACCTCAAAAATTTAATGGTGGGAAACCCCATTTTTACTGAGTTTTTTCAAACACTGCAGCTATAAATTAGTGTCAATAAAATCATGTTGTTCAACACAAGCATTGTTTGTGCCCTGAAGGAATAAAACTTTCATTCTTATTCTTCTTATTCATGTTCATTCCTGATGCAAAGTCATTCAGATTACTTTATTATGTCATTTATTGGTTGTTGCATAAGTATTCATAGCATCTATTATTTCAGCAAATTTTACAACTTTCTGGATACTTGTTGCAGGGAAGATAGCTATGATATTCTGTGTGTGACCGACTGGGGTCATAATCTCTCTTTCTACTCTCTGAATGGAAAAATGGTAAGCACTGTGCAATTTAATTGAACTCAATTGATATATGAGTATTTTCTGTTTCAGATATATAGAAAATAGATAAAAAGATATACTATTGTTGGCAATCAATCGTTTATATCATTACTTAGTTCAAAGTTTACCTAACCCAGCATTAGTATTCAAAAGTGCAACTTGGCTTTTTCTAACTAAGCCATTAGTGCACACATGAACCTTCTCCGTGAAATTGTTCAGAAATATACAACGTTCTATGACAACTTCTTCAACAGTGTTTGTTTTTATAAGAGGAATGCGCATGCGCAGGATATATAAGCAGGCTCTAATATAGCTCTTCATATCAACATTAAATCTAAAATTTTAATGGTGAAGTTTCAAGTTTTACTTACGATATTGTGAATCACAAAGTGGTAGTTGCTGTATTGTGAAATTAATTTCCTGTGCACTGTGAGTTTTTTATTGGTGATCGGTGGTTTTATTTCTGACTATCTACTTAACCCAAGTTTCAACCAGCTAAACTGAGTAGACAGTGGTTTGTCATTGCACGTTTTCTCTTTTTCAACATGAATATAAATCCGGGAACTTATCGAGTGACAGATGTATACAGCTATATAAGAACTGAACTATTGTTTTCACTTTTGGACTGCTTCAAGTGATAAGATAAGATAGTATAGTTCGTTTCTGAATTCGAGTGTTCTTTTACCGCTAGTGAGTGCAATCAGCTGGGCGAACTTTCAACATTTAGGCGGGAAATCTAGTATCCTAGCAACCTGTAGATTTGTTTACGCGTAGTTCTGATCGAGCCACAGCGGCGGGAGGTTTTGAAATTGAACAATCAACTCCGCATTCAGTTACTTTTTTTTCGGTAACCAATTGACAGTGTGACAGTTATTTGTCAGGTAGAAACATTTTTCACATAGGCGATAAGAGATAAGAGATTATCAGTATCAGATACTCTGGTAAAGAATTTAAGAAACTTTGTTATTTCCCTTACTTTCATCTCTCCGTCTTTTGAGGGTCACCTGATTGTTGATATGAACACGTGTTGATCTTGTCCAATACGTATATGGACTATAACTTTTCATTATAGATTTAGTTAGTTATATATCATATTAAATGAGTGACATGAGCTCGACAATAAAATCGTGTAAAACAACCAAAGGCCACCCGGCGATCCTTTAGAAGGGTTTCAAATTTCGAAAAGCTCCATCAACAAGTAAGGGTGATGTATGGAGATGTCTGACGAAAAACTGTACCGTATCACTCGTAACGAACTCTGGCTTGTCTATTGTGCGTGATGTTTCGGGGGCGCACTCACATGACACATCGGAGGGCATAGAAAACCAAGTGCTAATCTCTACTCCTGTGAAAGAAGCACATGACGACACCAATGATGCGTTCTTGGGAGAACTACAACAGGAGAACGAGGAGTTGAGGGAGCGGATTGAGGTACTTGAGAAGCAGTGGAGCGCCGCCATAGATCGATGGAGTTAGACATCCGTCTAATGAATATGTCATGCAGCGAGCCTAGGGGCAGGACAAGAGAGCGGAGATCAGCTCACTAGACGGTACTCTCATGGATCGGCTTGGACGTTTTCTCAGAACAGAGCTTATCGCTGATGCCGACATGACTGTTTCTGTAATTTTTTAATGAACTCTTATCCAGGAAGTCATATAGTTTTGCCTAGTGTAACTAGTATGATCATTAACGATAGAAATTCTGATACATCATTTCTGAATGAAATACTGTAGTAAAAAATAATAATATCGCATTTGTGATGAGTGATAGTAAACAGGACGGATGCACCGATGACGGTTGGTCAGGCTCTCATCGGAGTGTAGTAGTGTTTGATAAGATCTTCAATAGGTTTTTCAGTTTTGATTCTCTCGATAAATATAATTATAGATCTGCTGAAGATTTGGTAGGGAGGATTGTTACTTATTTCAATTCAGAAAAATTAGTTACTATGCCTTGTCCACGTAAAAATAATAGCTTTGATTGTGGTGTATATGCATTGTATTTTGTTGAAGAGGTGTTTCGGTTTCGATCAAATAACACAGTTACAAGTTTAACCGAGGGTCTCTCTTTGAATGATAAATTCAATTCTGCTAATTATAGATGGAGAATGTTGAATAATGCATGTGAGGTACTGAAACCAGTCTCTTTTAAACAAGGGACGGTTGTCAATCAATCCAATAATAAAATAGTAAAAAAAGGAGTACTCAAATCCTCATGTACTAAGCGGAAAAAAATTGCAAATAATGAGAGTTGTACTAGTGATAAGGTAGACGGAAATTCTAGTAATAAGAATGACGGTAGTGTAATCAGAGTTTATGGGAGTAGCCACAGCCGGGATCTAGTGCATCATTTTGATGAGTCCAAACTGGGTAAACGAGTCAGCGGGTTTGTCATGTCAGGAGCAAAGTTTGAACCTATTTCCTCCAACATAAAGAGTGAATCTCATAGTTTCTCTAAAGATGATCACATAGTTATTATTGGGGGTGGCAATGATGTGTATTGCAATCAGGCAGCGAAATTTCTGAGAGGATTGATTACTCTTCTTCAGCTATTGACTTTCACAAATGTATTAGTTTCCACTTTACCGATCAGACATGACCTTCCTGATTGGTCTTGTGTTAACGAGGAAATTAGGAAAACGAATAGAATAATAAAAAAATATGTAGAAAGCTTAAAAACGTCAAGGTTATAGAGCTATCTGATTTGAGTAGAGATAAGTTTACTAGGCATGGGTTGCATCTGAATGGAAAAGGAAAAGCTGCACTAGCACACGAAATAGAAGAAATGTTGGAGTGTAACGATGCTGCTAGTAATAGAATAATTGAATTAGGGTATTTTAATTGCTCGGAAAACTAGTAAATGGTCCTGCATCTGAGATAGATAAACAAAAAATACAAGAGTTTAGTGACACGTAGGACCTCGGAACAGTAAATTATCACACCAATAAAGTATCTAAAAATAAAAATATGAATATTAAATCAAAAAATGTGAACTTATTTTACTGGAATGCTCAGGGATTAACTAATAAAATGGATTATTTAGAATTAGTCGTACATGAGCAGAACGCTACTGTGGTAGCTGTTGTTGAGCACTGGGTGAAAAATGATAATCTGACAAATATTTCAATTCCTCACTATAAAACAGCGTCCGTTTATGGTAGAACCGATAAGATACATGGAGGAGCAGGATTATTTGTTAAGGATGATTTGGATTTCGTCGAATTGGAATCAGTGAAGGAAATGTCCGAGGAAATGATATTTGAAGTAGTTGGAATTAAATTACCCAAAATCAAGAGCATAATTATATGTGTATATAGGCCTTGTAGTGATAATGTAAATGTAAAGTATATTATAATAAATTCTTGTCTTACTTGTATGAGCTTCTCAGTACGGTCTCGAGTCCTAGCTATAGTTTAATTTTATGTGGTGACTTTAATATAAATTTCAACTCTGACTGTAAAAATGCAAATGACTTAATCAATTTATTGAATTGTTTCAACTTGAAAATAACGATAAGTGAAGTGACTAGGCCAGGACGTTTAACTCCTGGGACATGCATAGACAACATAGCTACAGATATAGATGAGAGTAAAAGGTCATCAAAAATAATACATACTATGTTATCAGATCACTATGCATAGCTGATAGAAATGAACATCTTGAATAATGAAGGGAATGAAAATATGAATAAAAGCCCAAAAAATAGATCCTACTCGAGAGTGATTAATGATAGTAATACTGCTTTATTTTGTGAATTATGGATAGGATTAACTGGATTAAGGTTTATTCACAACTCAGCATAGATGATAAATTTGATGTGTTCTTTGAATCGATTATGAATGCTATAAATACATCTTTTCCACTTACTAGAGTTACAATTGAGAAGACAGCATTTGATAAATGCTGGTATACAGCGAAATTGCATCAACTCAAAGAGCAGTGTGAACTACTTTACAGTTTGACTGGTATTTATGCTCATAGTTTAAATTATTATAAATACTTTAGGAAAGAATATAAAGATACAGTAAGAAAATACAAAAAAGCTATGAAAAATGCAAAAACTGTATACTATAATAATATTATTAATAAGTCTCTAAATAAAAATAAGGAACTATGGAGAGTTGTGAATAAAATTTCTAATAAGAACTCTAAAGCTGCAGTCTTCCAGAGTGAGCATAGCTCTGAAGTCTTCAATGATTTTTTATAGATAATATAAACAGGATAAGCAAAAACATACCGGTACATGTAAGTGATAAGGATAGCAGATATTACCTTAATAAGTGTCAATCCAATTCTAAGAGACTTTTCAAATTTAATCATGTAACGGTAGAAACTATGTATTCAAATATATATGTTCCTTAAGCAATAGTAAATGTTACGACATTTATAATATTAATTGTTTGATATTGAAGATAGCTTCTCCTTATATATGTGAGGTACTCACTCATTTGTTCAATGAGTTTATTCATAAAGGCGTGTATCCAAGTAAGCTGAACAATGTGAAGGTATTACCTATTTTCAAGAAACGAAGCAAAAAGGATTTAAATAACTATAGACCAATACATATTGTACCTATTTTTTTCCAAGTTATTCGAGTCTCTGATGCTGTTCTGAACAAAGCTCAGGCTAGAGCTACCAGAGGACTGTAATTTACTATTCAAATAATCAAATACAAACTAGGGGCAAAATTTAATCTTCAATTTGAGCCAGGTTATTTGTACAGTTAAACTCTGCATTAATGAACAATAAAAAAGAGCAAAAAACTCACCAGATTTATTCCAATCTTGACTACTTGCCCTTCGAAGCCTTTATTAGGTGTTCTGGTCAGGTTCAGGGTGGGACGAAATCGGGGAATAGACAGGTTATTTGCTTACGGGCTGCCTTCTCGTTGATTCTGTGTTCAACTGGCAGGTCATACACTGTGTTTCGAACAAAGCTCAAACTGGATTCTTTATAAATTCAAATTAATTCAATTCAATACTATTTACGCTGTTATATTCATAATTCACACACACGACACTCAAACAATTATTTACAAGAAATTTCCGATCAAAATTACATGACAAACACAAATTCGGTCTTGCACAACAACGGGGTGACGAGACAAGACAGACTAAAAACTAGGACGATAAGGCCAAAGCAGAAGGACGGTCTGCGCTGGCGCAAACACAAGCCCACTATTGGCAGAACTGCAGTCTGGCATTCTGGCGCTACAATTCGAATGCTCTGGCCAGACCATACCCCCGCCTCTGAAAAACTATTTTTCAGCCAAGTTACAAAACTGAAAAAAAACCAAGGAAAGGAAAAATCCAGACATGCCAAAAAGAACAAAACACCAACACCAAAAAACAACACAAAAGAAAAAAAATGCAACAATCACAACAACTATTGAGTTGGGAGTGGATATAATTTTGTTACTGGTCTTTTATAAATACCAGTTTTTAGGCGAACACTCGCCACTCGAACCTCGCCGTCACTTCCCGGAAACACTTGTTCAATGACACCCAGTGGCCACTGCAATGGAGGTGTGTTTGGTTGGTCTACTACCACAACCGTTCCCACACTGATAGAAGTGGGTGATTTCAACCATTTTTTACGACTCTGAAGTTCGTGCAGGTACTCTCTTCTCCATCGGTTCCAGAACGATTGAATAAGTTGACTGATCAATTCATACCTGGTGAGACGATTCACAGGGACACTGTCCACGTCCCGCATGGGAAACGATTTCAACGATGTTAGAGTCAAAAAGTGCGCTGGTGTTAAAGCCAGCGGTTCACGCGGATCCTCACTCAGTACACACAGCGGGCGGGAATTCAGGACACCTTCAATCTGCACCAATACAGTGTTCAGTTCCTCATAGGTGAGAAGTTGATTACCAATTACTCGGAACAGATGCAACTTTACAGATCTGACATTTGCCTCCCACAGACCTCCAAAATGCGGCGAACCAGGGGGAATGAATTTCCAATCAATTTTGTGTTCGGCGAGTTGACTAGTCAATGTGGTTTGAAACTCGGTCGAGTTCAAAAGTTGAGATATTTTTCGCAACTGTTCCTTGGCACCTACGAAATTAGTATCACAATCGGAATACATCACACGGCAGGGTCCACGACGTGACAAAAAACGACGAAACGCAGCTAAAAACATGGGCGTTGATAGATCCGATACCAACTCAATATGTACCGCCTTTGTTGCCATACACACAAACAGACAAATGTAGGCTTTCAAAACACAAGGATTACGACGTCTCGTCATAGTAATCCACACCACAATTTTCAAATGGTTTGCATTTTGACACTCGACAAGCAGGCAGGTCACCCATTTTTGGAATAATTGCATTATTACTAGGTCGAACACGAAAACAACGATTACACTTAAAGACACAAATACGAATAATAGAGCGAGCAGACAGTATCCAGAATTTCTGTCTGATCAAGGACAACAATAACGAAGGTCCAGCATGACAATTCTTCTTGTGATGATAATCAATTAACATCGATATGAAAGCGTCGGATTTTGGTAAGATCATCTGATGACAAGTCTCAAATTCAAGTCCAGCATGAGACAAACGACCGCCGACGCGAATCACACCTCTATCAATGAATGGAGACAGGCGACATAGGCGCATAGAACAATCTTCTCCCTTCTCTAATTGCACAAATTCAGATGAAAAATGTATCTTCTGTACCACTTTACATAGATACCTCTCAGCAACATCGAAATCTGATTCTTCTGATTGGGGTAAGATTCGTAAAAATTTGAGAACAAGAATTACAATTCTCAAAAGACGACCATAATCCGAACAACGACCAATCAATGAATATATTACATTGCTGTTACAATCAGGAGATTTTGTGACTGTCAACACTGACGGTTTTTTCGCCTCCGGTGGATCCACTATCTCTTCCATTTGAGTTCGAACGGGCCAATCGCATTCGTCCTCTGCTATCCATGATGGACCTGAGAGCCACAACGGAAAGTTCACAAGCTCAACTGGTGATAAACCTCTAGACAAACAGTCAGCGGGATTTTCAATTCCGGTAACATGCATCCACTCCTGTATACAAGAATCCTGTATTTTTGCGACGCGATTACCAACAAAAGTTTGCCATTTCGCGGATGGAGCATTAATCCAACACAAGGTGACTAGAATCAGAGAGTGCGACAATACGAGACACATGACAACGTTCACTAATAATAGCGACTACTGAATTCATGAGTTCTGCCATCAAGAGTGCCGCACACAACTCCAAACGAGGTATTGAAACAACTTTAGATGGTGCTACCTTGGACTTTGAACACAATAATACAACTCTTGGCTCCTCGCTCTCCTTCTGCGACTTCAAATAGATAACTGCACCATAACCAGACAATGATGCGTCACAAAAACCAATCAAACTGATGTGAGAATCCTGAAACAAACAAATGTGACGCGGAACAGCAAATTTCAACAATAGAGGCAACTCTTTTTGACAATTCTCCCAAAGAGTGCATATAGACTCAGGCGGCTTCTCGTCCCAATCCACTCCTAATTTCCACAGTTTCTGGACAAGACACTTTAGAAATAATGTAAACGGTGACAAGAGACCAAGTGGATCATAGATACGAGCCATCACTGACAGAATAGAACGCTTAGTAGCGACGACCTCACCACTCTTGACTGAAAACTGAAACAGATCAGTACTAGGTTGCCAATTCAATCCCAAGATAGCAAAGATTGTAAACTTGGCTAAACCCTTAACCTTCCTAGTCAACCAGTCTTTCAGATATGGAGTGTTTCCCGATCTCTTAAAGTACAGCAGTGTGCTACCCTTTCTGAAAAAGGGAGACCCACAGGACTTTGGAAATTTTCGACCCATAGCAATACTATCTGTATTTTCAAAAGTATATGAAATGGCGGTCGCAAGCAGGTTGACTGCTCATCTTGAAAATAATGGATTATTTAATGAGAATCAGTTCGGTTTCCGTAGGAGCAAGGACATTGTAGGTGCAATTTATGAATTTGTCAGGGTTATGTCGCATGCGATTGACAGGTCGCAACATGCTGCTAGCATCTTCTGTGACCTGTCAAAAGCTTTTGATTGTGTGAATCACGAGATATTACTGAAAAAGTTAAGCTATTATGGAATACATGGCACCGCTCTAAAATGGTTCAGCTCATACCTTTATAACAGGCAACAATGTGTGAGAGATAAATTGTCCGCTAAATCTTCTTCATATGCTTTAGTCCCAAATGGAGTCCCTCAAGGATCCGTACTAGGACCTTTGCTTTTCTTAGTATATATTAATGATCTGACAAGTGCTGCACCTGATATAAGATTAATTATGTATGCAGATGACACAACTGCTCTGGCAACAAGCCCCGATCACATCACTCTTGCAAGTAAATTGAAGAGTGCACTGTCAGCAATGTCAAAGTGGTTTGAAGCAAACGGTCTATCTTTAAACTATAATAAAAGCCATCTTATTCAATTTAGCTCTGCTCGTAATCAAACAGCAGTGAACAGAGTACATCTTCCAATAATTGAAGACAGTGTTGAAGTGTCCTCTTCAACAAAATTCCTGGGACTTATAATAGATCAGAGTTTTACTTGGAAGGAGCATATTCAGGTCCTTGCAAAAAAACTAAATCAAGCTTATTTTGTAATTCTCACCCTCTCTCACTCACTAGACAAAAGCACCCTATTGGCCGTCTACTACGCATATGTCTACTCATATCTAAGCTATGGAACCATTTTCTGGGGAAATTCTGTTGATAGCGGTAAAATTTTTATAATCCAGAAAAAATAATAAGAGTCATTTGTGGATTGAGATCAAGAGATTCTTGCAAAGCATTCTTCAAAAACCTAAACATTCTAACGCTACCATCTATTTATATCTATCAATTGTTGGTTTTTGTTAAACAGAATTTAGATAAATTTCAATTTTGCACAGATAATCACGGGTATAATACACGCAATAGTAGTCTCATTGCTTTTCCAGTACATAGACACACAGCTCTAGAAAAAACTCCATTCTACTCTGGAATACGTTATTTTAATAAATTACCTGCAGCCATCAGAAATCTAGATTCAATAAACAAATTCAAACTAACAGTCAGAAAAATGCTAGTAGAGAAAGCCCTATACTCTGCTGCCGAATTTTAATTTGTGAAAAGGGGCTGTAGAGTGTAACTTAACTTTTTGTGACTTTCATTTCCATGTGATTTGATGAGATACATCATAGAGTGTATTTATTTATTTTACTTTTAAGAAGTTAGAACTAAGTCTTTTAGATATAATTTTGTTCTAGTATTGACATGTCACCAGTCAAATGAGTGTTACTCAAAAATTGATGTAATGTGACGATAAATAAATGAATGAATGAATGAATAGCCAAGGAGTTGTATGCTTCGAAATCCTTGTACGAAAACGATTTCTCTTCCTCCGAGAATTTCTCCAACATTGATGGTGAATTTGAAGTCCAATTTGTGAGCGAGAAACCTCCTCCCTCAAACAGCTGCTTGGACTGACGATACAGCTCCGCGGCCTCTGACTCTGTGGCGACAGATGTGACTAAGTCGTCCATGAACATGTCTCTTGGTATTCTCGCCTTGGCTGCTGGAAAACGATTTCCATCCTCCTCTACAAGCTGGTGGACGGTGCGAAGCGCCAAATATGGAGAGCTTGAAACACCAAAAACAACACAATTGAGCTGATAAATTTCGATTGGATCCTCCGGCGAAAATCTCCACAATACACGCTGATAACGACGGTAGGAATCCTCCACTAATATCTGTCGATACATTTGTTTAATGTCGGCAGCTAGTGCGATTGGGAACAAACGAAAATTAACTAACAAAACAAAAATGTCAGTCTGCAATTTGGGACCAGCATGAAGAACCTGGTTCAATGACAAACCAGATGATGTTCTGGAACCAGCATCAAATACAATTCGGATGGGCGTGGTAGTGCTGCTTGCTTTCACGATGGCGTGATGCGGTATGTAGTAACCACCTCGGTCTGTCTGATCGGCTACAAATGACATGTGACCCTGACGTAGGTAATCGATCAATATTTCATGATATGAAATACGAATATTGCTGTCAAGCTCTAGTCGTCTCTCCAAAGTCAGTAGTCTGCGTTCGGCGACAGCATACGAATCTCCCAAGCTGCTGGGCGGCTCCGCAAATGACAAGGCAACAACAAAACGACCAGAATTCACACGATGTACAGACTTCCGAAAATTTACCTCACACTCCAACTCTTCCGGTTTCAGTTGACAGCTTGGTGCAGGGCACGATTCCAACTCCCAAAAACGTTCCACAAAACTATCCAACGATGGACTACTAACGAATGGACTACAGATGGCTGTAAAACAATTCGACAAATTCTTTGTTGAAGTGAGAATCGGCGCTCTCCCCATCAGAATGTGACCAAAGACACTATTAACAGTCATCAATTCGTGCGATTCACCTATACTAGGACTCCCACGTAGCAAGTGAGGAACTAACTCCGCACCAATGATGCCATCTATTCTACTAGGAAGGTAGAATTTGTCGTCAGCCAGTGTGAGATTTTCAAGATGATGAAGTTTGGATCTGTCGATTTCACAAGAAGGCAACTTGTCGATGACTTTATCTACCACTGTGGCATCCATCGAAAACTTGACGGTAGGATCCAACTTCGACTGAATCGACACACAAGTACGACCTCGAACTTCACTAGTACCACCACCGAATCCACGAACAACGGTTTTCATGGGCTGGAATGGTAGTCTCAAACGCCGACACAATTTGGCTGTAACAAAATGACACTGACTCCCGGTGTCAACCAAGAAACGAACATCACAAAGCTGATCATTACAATCTCGAACATGTGCAGTGACGGTCGACAACACAACGGTCGAATTTTCTACATCGTTGGATGTAGAACAACAACTAATAGGTGATGTGCCACCTGCCTTGGAGTTCGATGAGGACGCAACACCTTCATTGGAACTTGATCTGGAAAAGTGCAATAAAGAATGATGAGATTCTCGACATTGAGCACACTGAGTTTTACTACGACAATTTCTACTCAAATGATCCACATCAAGACAACGAAAACAACAAAACTTTCCTTTAATCAAACAATAACGATCCCAAGGAGTCATTTTCAAGAAACTTGCACAATCTACTAACCGATGACCCGGTTTTGAGCACTTCAGACAATTGGGCTTTTTACTAGATGCATCGTTAGATGAATCATTAGATTGAACCACAAACACCTTTGATTTATTATCCTTTTTGTGCTTCATATTAAACGATTCAGTCTGTTTCTCGTCAGAAGGAAGAGTCTTAATTTGCTTTTCAATGAACTTGACATAATCGGTATAAGTTGGCATAGCCTTGTCACGGACGGCCGATTAAAAATTTCTACGAGAACTTGGATCCAGCAATCTCAAGCCATGATAGAGGAATATCAAGATAGAGGACAAATCAATGAGTCGCAATCTCTTCAATGCATTGATTGAACTGCAAAACCCATACAAAATCGCAATACAACCTGCCTTTGATTCTGATTTTATTGGACGAAATTCAAAAAATTGTTTGAAATAGGCATCAACTTGCGCCCGTGGATCGTTATAGCGGGTCAATAATGCCTGCCAAATTATTTGATAATTGTTAGCCAATGGTGGCAAATGACAAATATTTGCTGCTTGTCCAGTAAGTCTACTTACAAGATATTGGACCTTCTGCTGATCATTCAAATTCTTGTTGTCATGTACCAATGCCTTAAATAGTTCATAAAACACCGACCATTGAGTCTGGTTCCCATCAAATTTTGGAAGGCCGATTTTAGGCAGTACCGACTCGGACACGACCGGCTGTGAACTAGCTGCTGTAGCTGCCGAAGATTGAGCAATAGCGACAGTCGCCTCTTTCTGTTTGAGAGTGTTAGCCGCTACTTCAATATACTGAAACAGATCTAGGTGTGAGTCGTTGAATGCTACAACATGATCTTTATTCAACTCAAGTTCCAACTCATTAACCACTAATTCTGTCTTTTCATAATCCGAAATGGTCTGAGACACCCGAGGATACAAGATTGAAAATTGCTCAGCAACTTTTGGATCAGAGACATTTTTAGACAGGTCATAAATTCTTTGCAATCTGGCATACAATTGTTCCAGTTTAGCGCGATGCACCCTGATTTGTTTCTGTAATTTTTCCTCCATCTTGAACTCATACACAAAACAATTCAGCCCCGACAATGCAAACAACAGACAATAAAACAAGAATGAGTTCAAAACTAGATGAAAGGAAAAATCACGAGTTAGTAAGTTATCAAAGTTAAACTTTGATTATCTTATCAATTCACAAGATAAGTTATTGCTGAGAACAAAACTATATGATTAGATAATGTTCTTCCAACAACTCACAAACATACGATAACTTGTTGAATTGAACAAACAAAATCATGCTGGTGATTAACCTTCACTAACATGTACAAAAAATGGACAATACAAATTCCAACAAACAAATTCCTGAAAAAGAGCACAATGAGCCCAGCTTTAGGCAATTACAATTTTAACTGAAATAAATTTAATTTCAGACAAATACAAATTGACAAGAAACCTTGCTCTTAGAACAAGGCTACAACAAACTTGAGTTGAGCATGGATCAGACCATTCTCAACATGCCAACATTGGACAAATACGAAACTGCTTAAATCCAATGTGTGTGAATTAATCAACAAATTACAAATTTAAATTCATCCCGGCTCGGCAGGAACATAAAATGTTCTGAACAAAGCTCAGGCTAGAGCTACCAGAGGACTGTAATTTACTATTCAAATAATCAAATACAAACAAGGGGCAAAATTTAATCTTCAATTTGAGCCAGGTTATTTGTACAGTTAAACTCTGCATTAATGAACAATAAAAAAGAGCAAAAAACTCACCAGATTTATTCCAATCTTGACTACTTGCCCTTCGAAGCCTTTATTAGGTGTTCTGGTCAGGTTCAGGGTGGGACGGAATCGGGGAATAGACAGGTTATTTGCTTATGGGCTGCCTTCTCGTTGATTCTGTGTTCAACTTGCAGGTCATACACTGTGTTTCGAACAAAGCTCAAACTGGATTCTTTATAAATTCAAATCCGATTCAAATTAATTCAATTCAATACTATTTACGCTGTTATATTCATAATTCACTCACACGACACTCAAACAATTATTTACAAGAAATTTCCAATCGAAATTACATGACAAACACAAATTCGGTCTTGCACAACAACGGGGTGACGAGACAAGACAGACTAAAAACTAGGACGACAAGGCCAAAGCAGAAGGACGGTCTGCGCTGGCGCAAACACAAGCCTACTATTGGCAGAACTGCAGTCTGGCATTCTGGCGCTACAATTCGAATGCTCTGGCCAGACCAGATGCATAATCAACTCTCTGAATTTTTTGAAAGAAACAATTTGTTGACTGAAACTCAGTTTTGCTTGAGACCAGGTAGGGGAACTAGTCATGCAGTTTCTTCTCTTATCAGCTCTGTTGTGTCTGATTTGAATCAGGGGTCGAGTGTTGGATTCAGGTCATACGATATGACAAAGGGATTCGATACTGTAGAGCACAAACTTCTGTGCAATAAACTTAAACATTATGGTTTAGATACAACCTCAGTTAAAACTATCTTATCATACTTGAGCAATAGAACGCAATTTGTGTATACAAAAAAATGGTAGTCTTTCTAAAGGTCGACACATAAGTTATGGAGTACCTCACGGGTCTTCATTGGGACTCCAATTCACCTCAAGACTCTTCAATTTATACATTAATGATCTTCCTGACTCTATTGCAAGTGAATCTAATTCTGGCTTTTTGTTTGCTGATGATTTTGGGTTAAAGGTAAGACAAATTCTGAAGTTGAAAATGCTCTATCCAATTTCACAACTGATTTTAAAGATTGGTGCTCGGCGAATAACCTTTCATTGAATGAGGACAAAATTAGTGATATCTATTTCACGTTTAGAAAAAATGATGATTCCATTAGCTGCCCTGTGGCAATCAAGTTTCTTGGTATCTGGATTGACAGACACCCGACATGGAATCATCATATTAACTATGTAATAAGGAACGTCTCAAAAGGTCTTTATCTTATTAGAAGGTTGAGAACATGAGTAGGAGTTGGAATATTGCTCAAGGTTTATTATGCTCATGTAAAGAGCCTCTTTTGTTACGGTGTTATTATCTGGGGGAATAATCCTGAGACAATTAAAATTCTCAGGTTGCAAAAAAAGGTAATGAGGCTCCTATGCAATGCAGAATACCGAGAAAGCTGCAAACCTTTGTTTAAAAAAATGAGAGTGATGACATTCCCAGCTCTCTATATTTATTTCACAGTTGTATGTGTACACTTTAACATTGAAAAATTTGATGTGAATAGACACCACCATAATTATGCAACAAGAAATGAAAATAGCTTAAGAGTTCCTAGGTATCAGCACAGTGCATCTCAAAAACTAAATCCCTATATGGCGGTGAAACCTTATAATGATTTGCCTGCCACTATAAGATCTTTATGTAAAAGTGCTTTTAAGTTGAAAGTAAAGGAAGCTTTAATAGGAGAAACCCCATATAAAATAGCCGACTATTTTTCTATAAATTGGAAAATGTATATATAATCAATATGATAAATGATATATAAGTAGTTGATAAGTGATTGAGAAATATAATTGATACCTAATTTAGAGTGTAATGGATGTATTGAACTTTGTAAAATTGACTTTGTGTGCTTGTTGTTGCAGGCTCATGTTTGCCTTGTATTTACTAGAGTTACCAAACATGACGTTGTCTATAATGTGTAAACATTCTGTGACAATAAAGATATTTATTTATTTATTCATTTAAGTTTAATGAGATAGTTTTGCTAGTACCGGTAGGTTGAAGTATGCTAGATTAGGCTAGGTCAATCAAATTTCATCAATCAATTAATGTTCATCAATTTTTATGCTAAAATTCACCCGCTACTCGAAACTTTCTTCCCTATTTCTTGTTGTTAACTGATCATTAAATTAGCACAAATAAACTAGACTTTTCAATTTACTTTTTATATTAAACCTGTATTGAATGAGTAATCTTATTGTTATTCGAAATTTTTCCACTCAATATTTCATATTATTAGTCAGTTTTTCACCTGATTTCTTTTTTTTATATTACACGACACTTTTCCACTTTGGTTTTTATATTGTAACTTTTTCACACATTTTTATTATTTTTCACTTCTTACACAATCTCTTAATTGTTAATATGTTTTATATTATTGGACAGGTAGGCAAAGAGCGAAACCTTGGATTCGAGGCGCTGTGCGTGAGCTACTTGAGCCGCGGCGAATACATGCTGGTCAGTGGGTGCAACGGCACCTGTCAGCTGATGACCCGCGATGGCATCAAGCTGGGATTGGTCGGAGAGGAGCACCAGTCCTGGGTGTGGTGTTGCGCCGCCAGGCCCGACTCCACATATGTCGTAAGTCATATGCCATCATAATGCTTTATCACTATTAAATTTTATAAAACTTTAAAGTGAAAAAAGCACTCACATTATTTGATGTGCGCCGTCCGTTTCGTACTGGTATTGCACATTTTCAAGCCAAACAGGAACTGAAGTGTTTAAGGTTATGAGGGTGAAATTTGGTTGGGGTGGAGGGGAGTTTTGGTGGTTGATGGAGGAGTATTTAAACGATTAACAGGGTGTGGGAGGAAAAGTTGATTTGGTCATTTAGAATATTGTTTGGCTGTTGTTTGGTGTGTTTGTATATTTCAAACTGTTCTAGTACATTTAATTTTCTATTTTTGCGGGAATAGTGGAGTATTTCGAGGTTGTTGTCTATGTCAGGGTGTGTGTGGTCAGTGGAGATAATGTGTTCTGTAAAGGTGGAATGGGAGGACGGATAGGTAATGGCTCTTGTGTGTTCTTCGAATCTTATATTGAAATTTCTAGCTGTTTTACCTATGTAGAATTTGCTGCAATCTCTACAATTTAGCTTATAAATTCCTGGGCTATTGTATTGATTTTGAGAGGTGTTGTGTGGGGACAAGAGTTTTTTTAGTGAGTTTTTTGTTTTGTATGCAACTTTGTATTTTATTTTCTTGAATGATGCTGCTATTTTGTAAGTTTTATTGTTGTGGTATGTGAGGGTGACGAATGCTCTATGATTATCAGTGTTGTATTTGTCAGAGTTTTGCGGATTGTTCTTATTGTTTTTAATTCTTTGTAGTAGTTTGTCAATCATTGAGGGTTTGTATCCATTTTGTTGTGCAATATATTTTATTGTGTGCAGTTCAGTGTTGTAATCTGTGGTTGTCATTGGGATATTTATTAATCTGTATAGCATGTGGTTGTAGGCTGCAAGTTTGTGTTGGATAGGGTGATTTGAAGTGCAATGGATTGTGGTGTCGGTTGTTGTGGGCTTTCTTTATATTTTGAATGTTTTGAATGATTGGTTCTGTTTTGTGATGGTGATATCCAGGAAATTTATGCTGATGTTGGTTTCTAATTCAAGTGTGAACGTCAAATTTGGGTGTATGCGGTTGAGGTGGGTGTGTAGTGTTTCAAGTTGTCGTTTGTTCCCCCTGTATAGTATTAATATGTCATCTACATATCGGAACCAAGTGAGTATTCTATTGGATTGGATGTGTGATTTGGGATCATGGTTGTGTAGGATGTGTTTTTGCTCTATAGTGTGAATGAAAATCTCTGCTAGAATGCAAGATATGGGTGATCCCATAGGGAGGCCATGGGGTTGAAAATAAAATTTACTATTGAATTCAAAATAGTTTTGTGAGATTACAAGTTTGGTTAGAGTTATTATTTCTTGCATAATGTCCTGTGGGGTGTTGTTTGATTGTAGCATATCTTCTAGGTATTTTATTGTCTTGTTTTTTACAGCAGTGTGTTCATGGAATGTTATATGTTGTCTTATTGTTATATCTAGATGTTTTGCTAGGTTGTGGGCCGGGGCTTGTGTGTGGTTAATTAGAGGTCGAATGGGTACGTGTTTGTGGATCTTGGGTAGGGCGTTCAATTTGGGGGCTGATGGGTTTATGTTTTTGAGGTGTTTTTTGTTGGTATGTGGTATAATATGTTGGGTCTGGTTGATGGCATTCTTCGTTTATTATTAAATTATTATTAAATTTATTAGCCAAAAAACAGGATGTCACAATTTGACATATAGGCCAGTCAATATAACAGTAAAACACTCAGTCAATACAAATACTGTCAATAAAAAACAATACAAAGTCACATTTACAATAAAAACATGTATGGTATATTAGTCCTATTCATATAACAGTAATATTAATAAATTCTAAATATTGAAATCTTCTACATTCATTTTCATGTCGATAAACTCTTCAACTGAGTAAAAGGGTTTTTTCAAGAGAAATATTTCTAAAATCATTTTGAACCTCCTGTGATTAAGTTGCCTCACCTCATTAGGAAGCCTATTCATCAATTTAATTGCAACATTCGAGGGACTTTGATCAGTTTTATGCAGTCTGCTTCGTGTTACATTGAGCGTCTGATTGGATCTTGTATTATAAGAATGAATTGCATTTCTCAACTCCATTTTCTCTGGATTTGCTTTCAGGAATAGTAAGCATTGCAATATATATAATGAATATAAGGTTAGAATTCGAAGACCTTTATAAATATCTCTACAATGTTCCCGATTCCGCGCCCTGGCGATGACTCTGACAGCCCTTTTCTGCATTATGAAAATGTCTTGTGCTTGTGAAGAACAGCCCCAGACTATAAGGCCATATGTAATGTGTGGATGAAAAATACCAAAATAAGCCTGACGTAGTCCATGTTGGTCCAGCTCCCCACATAATCGTTTAAGGGCAAACACACCGCTGCTCAACCTACTTTTCAGAACAGCAATGTGTTGTGCCCAACTTAGAGTAGGGTCAATAATTATTCCTAGGAATTTCTGCTCCTCACCAGTATCATTTGTTGCTGATCCCTTGTTGAGCCTAAAAGTGACTGTTGTGGTTTTGGCTTTGTTGAGGAACAGTTCGTTGGCATTCAACCAAGTTTGCACCGACTCCAGATTCCTCTCCGACAGTGCAACAGCTTGAGCATCATTTTTATGCTTATTAAGAACTGTGGTATCATCGGCATACATGAAGATTTTTGTTGGGACATTTATGCTAAGATCATCAATCATGATCAGAAAAAGCACTGGACCCAATACAGACCCCTGAGGCACACCATACTCCACAGGCAAAACGCGAGAGTTGTCACCATTCACGGAGACGTACTGCACTCTGCCTCGCAAATAGGAAGAAATCGCCAGGAGGATATCATGTGACACACAATCGAATGCACGACTGAGGTCACAGAAAGAGACAGCGGCAGCGGATTTATCTTCAAAGCAGTCAAGAATTTCTTCAACCAGTTTTATAAGAGCATGTGTGGTTGAGAGGCCTTTTCGGAAGCCAAACTGTGTTTTGCAGAGCAAGTTATTAATTTCAAGAAATTTGCAAAATTGCATTGCGAGCAGAATTTCGATTATTTTAGACAGTATAGGGACCAAAGCAATAGGTCTATAGTTGGCAATATCATCATGCTTGCCCTTCTTGTAAATTGGTATAATTTTGGTAATTTTAAGAGAAGTGGGGAATTTTCCATTAGCGATGACTTCATTAATAAGTGCCGTGAATGGGGTAACAATACAATCTATGATTCGTTTAATTAGGGCATTGGATAGTCCATAGTGATCTTTGCTTATCTTTGGTGACATATGCTTAACAACTTCCAGAACGCAATTCTCTGTAATGGGCTTGAATCTAAACATCTCAATACTTTCAGGAACATTCTTATTCTTTAGTAGATTATCTGATGTAACTGTATAATTTTTATCAAGTTTTTTCTTAATTTCATTAGCAATATTTGCAAAGAAACTATTGAAACTGTCTGGAGATATAATGTTCTTGAGTAGATCTTTTTTCTGATTTATCCTTGTTTACTATGTTCCACAGTGTCTTCGACTTATTTTCAGAATTCTCTATTAAACTTTTGTTGTATTCTTTTTTTGCTTTTTTTATCATTAGTCTGTAATAACTTTTTTCTCGAGTATACATATCTTTATAATCAGAGGATGTGTTGGAAAGAAAGTATAAAAAATCAAGCCTACTCTTATGATTTTTCAATTCTTGTGTATACCAGTTTAGATTGTTACTTGAACGTCTACCAGAACCAGTTTTCCTATTTGTAATGATTACGTTGAAACTTAATTCATATTAATATATAACCGTATTTAGAAATGCTTCAAAATTTGTATCTACTTCAGCATGATTATTGAAAATATCTGACCAGCCTTCTATCAACAGGTAACTCCTAAGTACATTAATATTACTGTCATCAATTTTAGTTACTATTTTATAAATCTTTTCAGTGTTTGTCTTAGATTTCTGTGTATCGATATAATTCACTCTACTCATTGAAATAAGTTGGCCCAAGTGATCACTAACATGACAGTTACTCACTAGAACACTCAAACTTTCTTTGAAAGTTGTGAACACATTGTCCAGACAGTTGGTACCCCTTGTCGGTTCATGAACCCTCATTTCGAACCCATACATACAACACAAATTAACAAAGTGTTCTGCATCCTTTCTATTTCTATTAAAATGCAGGTTGAAGTCACCACATAATATTGATTTCCAGTTTTTCTTATTTTATATAACTTGAAGCTAGTTCCATAACCCTGCAAAACGTTTCAAAATTACCTTGAGTACTTCTATAAACAGTAATGACCATGATATCAATATTCAAGAAATGAGCTCCTGCTAATTCACAGTCCAACTCAACCGAAATGTTATTTAAATAGTCTAATACTTTGTATTGGGACGCATCATGATTTGAATATATGGCCACACCACCATGAATTCGTATTGAGCGACAGTAGCCGGTTACTAAATGTAGATGCTTAATATTAGAGTTTACTTCAAGCTCAGCATCAGTCATCCAATGCTCCGATACACATAAAATGTCCAACTTATAATTAACAATAATCTCCTCCAGCAGTCCTATTTTATTTGATAAGCTCTGTACATTTTGATGTAAGATATTTATATTACTTTTCCTAGAGTGAATGGCATAATCATCCCTATGATTCAGCCGATATGGATTGAAATCAGTCTCGGCTGATGGCCTTAGTAGTTTTTTAGAGGAATAAGTTTATTGGCTGGAATTATCACGTCTTTATTGAATTGTTTTAAGATTTGTGAGGCAACGTACCGCTTTCCAAGATTATTCAAGTGGTGCCCATGTTTCGTATGAAAACGTTTCCCCAACTTACAAAGCTCTAACACAGTGACATTTTCAAAATGTTTACATGTTTTATGTATCTCAGAATTTGCCCATTGAATTGCTTTATTTACACAAGACCATTTTGGGAGGTCATACCTGTGTGGAATGTCAAATAAAAATACTCTGGTGTGTCTTAAATCAGCCAGCCTCCTACGCAGGACTGATATAAAACCTTTGGCATCATTTCTGGCAATGTCATTACCCCCTCCAATCAACACTGCCGCATCCAGAGGCCCCAAATCTGAGCAGTCACCCACGCTCTCCCTGGTCACATCCTCAAAACAAGCTCCGGGCTTTAGTGTACCTGTTACTTTACATTTTTCATCTTTGTCACGCATTCGGAGCAAGAGATTTTTTTTCAAGATTTGTTGAGACAGTAGATTGAGAAAAATTACCAATATCATCATTCTGCTGCTTTAAAAAATTAACGATGGCACTCAATACCTTCAATCTATACTTTTTTGAATCAAATCTGGCAAATTCAAAACTATTATTAATGGATTTACTATTGGTTTGAATCATCAGGATTTGAGCCTGGTATTTGGTTTGAGTCATGTTCTAGTTCAATAATGTTGTTGTTTGTGATGAATTGCTCTACTTTTGAGTTTAGATCATCTTGTTTCATTATCACAGTGATTTGTCCTTTGTCAGCTGTAGTTATGACTAGGTTATGTTCTTGTTGTTTTTTGTTGATATTTTTCATGATTTTGTAGTCAGCATTTGAGTGATTTTGTGTTTTGAAAGTGTTTTGGTTTCGGGCTATGTCTTGTCTCAAGTATTCTTGAGACTCTATAAAACTCCCCTCCACCCCAACGAAACGGACGTCGCCACATCAAATAATGTGAGTGCTTTTTCACTTTAAAGTTTTATAAAATCTAATAGTGATAATAATAGTGGAAACAAGATGGATAACCAACAACAAATAATGCTTTAGTTGACCGAATAATTTGAAATTCACACAGTAGGCCTAATTCTGTTCAATAAGGTTTACCCAACGGTGTGTAGAATTTGACGACGGCAAGGGGTCAAGAAATGTAAACACATTAACCAATTAGGTAAATGACATCTCTGAAAATCGAGGGATTAAACCACAAAGCTAAATATCTAAATGGAAATAACACTGATTGAGGGGCCAATTTTTTATCTAATTCTCATTCTAAAGGAGTATTAAAAACCTCTTATATCATTGCCAACCCAACAGAATAATACGGTATATTAAGAATAAAGGAGTATCACTTCAGGAATAGGTATGGACTATGGCCTCATATTGATGCAAACTAAACAAATTTTCAAGGAATGCATGGTCTGCTATGGTAGTTCTAGCCACTGCTACTTCAGGTTGGTTTGTTATTTGGCTCTAGGGTTCAAACTCCCATCAAAAAATGTATTGATATTCACTGTTGAATATGATTGGATATGAAAAGTCGCCCGAAACGTTTGTAAAAATGTTGCGTGTGGCTCCTACCATCTTCTAAGTATGTTCAAACATCTCGAAAACAAGATGGCCACTAATATGTTGAGTGTTTTGTTATATCGCTTCTATTTCTATAGTAATTGGTTAGAACGGAAACAGTACAGTGCATGTCTTATCACATTAAGTTTCCCCCCCTCTCACCACCTAAGGTGGGCCGTCCACTGGAACCGATTTCGTCCGAACTAGCATAGGCCGAAAAATACCGAACTTGTCCGAACGATCCCCCAACAAAGAAAGCTATAGATGCTCGTCCATTGGGACGGCCGATCAGGTTTTCGATCCGAATTGAATGGGATTTTCTGACTATCCGGACGAAGTCGAGCTGAGACAACATCATCCTAACCTCAAAATTGTTTCACAGTCTTGTCAGCTTTAGTTTTTTGAACTTGTTCTGTTCTATAAAGTTTTAACTATGGACAATGAAAAGTTGATAAGTTTGGTTCAAGAGCATGTTCCATTGTGGGATATGCAAGACAAAATATATCATCATCCTGATGTTTAAAGGAATCTGTGGATAAAGATTGCTGAACAAATAGGATCTGAAGATAAGATTATTATAATGATTAACTAATTTAGTGGATATTTGTTCATTCAGTTTTCAAAATCTCAATATAATCATTGTTTATGAAAAATTTTGGTAGTAGATATAGAATGTGTGTTCTGGCACAACATGTGCCAGAATTCCCCACATGACCTAACAAACCTAACCTAACCTTACCTCAAGGTCAAAGGTCAAGGTCAAGGTCAGGGTCGAGGTCCACCGAGTGGATGACCCAACCATGCCATACAGACATGTTGAATACTGACTGAAAGACTGGTGAGCATGGTCCATGTGACAGGAGGAGTGAGGGTCATTAAAAATGTCCATGTTAAATAAGTCATGTCTAAACATGGAGGAGGTGGAGTGGGAGTTGTTGAAAATATCTATCTTCAATGCCATTTTGATCTAGAGTAACATGGCGATGTTGATCTAGAGTCTCCCATGGACATCTTGATCTAGTAGGTCTACCATGGACATATTAATCTGGTGTGATAGAGGTCTCCATGACCATGTAGAGTGACAGGTCCTGCATGACCATCTTGAGCTAGAGTGATAGGTCCCCCCCATTGACACCCCTAATGCTGGTGGGCATGGCCATTAGTCTGAACACTGACTGAATACTATGGAATGTTATTATGTTAAATATAACTAGGAAAAAATATCCTTATGATACAATGGTTTGTTCACATTCTAGGATTCATATGTGAGACTCTTGAAAGCATACAAGCTACCCAGAGGATATCTCATTACTGTTTGAATATTCAAGCTCCTTGTATATTCTATAGAATGATCACTTCTTCTTACTTTACTAAATGTGGGTGAAGAGGATTTGAGGAATAAAAATCAGCAATTCATTGCTACTTTTATTGAACATATGCTATTTTATTGAAGATCAAAATGGCGGCCGTGTGTCCTAGGATACTTTTTCACAGTGTGGGTAGCTGTGTGCTGAAATGCCCGGTTCTAGAACTGAACAGATGTGTCTTGTATGGATCTTGACTGAACACTGATGGTCCCCCCCACTGTTGTGAACACTATATATACACTCCAGAGTGGGTGGGAGACCTTCTGATTTATTTTTGATTTTTCATTATTAATTTTTTTTATTCATTTTTGATTTTTTATTATTAAATTTTATTTTTTTTCCAAGTTTTTTTTTAAAGAAGTTTTTGATAATTTGACCTCGACCTTGACCTTTGACCTTGAGGTTAGGTTAGGTTAGGTGGGGAATTCTGGCACATGTGCCAGAACACACATTCCATATCTACTTTTGGTGGCTATGATAGTAGTTAAATTCGATAATTGGCAACCAGCCTACTACTGAACTAGACTGACGTAAACGGTTCCAATGGACGACCATATTCGGCCGAATTAACGGCCGGCAGATTCGTCTGATCCATCCGACGAACGGATCGGTTGAATCGGCTCCAGTGGACGGTTACCTTACCTCTGTCTATCTCCGATGAGGAGGAGAAGGTGCTATATCCCGGCAGAGCTGGCTGAGACCCCAGTCCCAGTTAAAACCGCATCAAGTAAGTCGATCCGCATTTTATGTATTCTCCTCGGTCCTCCATATATTATGTGAACCCTCAAAGTTACCCCGTGTTGTTCAGTAATTGTTCAAGATAGTTCACCGTTTTTTGCAGGAAATAATTGGAAAACCTTCTACAATTCTTCTAGAAGGTTTCCTCTAAAACGCATATTTTATAACAATAATTGTAGAGGAAAGTTTTCCAAATATTTCCGTGCACAAAACGGTGAAATATCGGTTATGGAAATAAAAGCGATATAGCAAAACACTAAAAAAAATTCGGTCATCTTGATTCGAGGTTTCTTCCACGGTTGCTACCCGAAAATGACTACAGAAGTACATTTACACCTGGACTTTTTGCAATTATGCAATTCATGCAATTAATAACTGAATGCAGCTTGAACTATTTCTCTTGAATCTCCACTGCTTTTAATAGAGCAGTTGACAGCAGATCAGCAACATTTTGAGCGAGTTCTCCAGCCCGGGGAATCGGGGTCAACTAGTATATGGTTATAATCAAAATCGTTCATTTAACAGCATGATTCTCTTTTCCAGAATAAATAATTTTTTATCAAATTGATAAAACTATTTTTGCTTATTTTTGAATTATTGGTCTCTTATAGGCGGTGGGTTGCCAGGATGGAACAATTGCTTACTACCAAATGGTCTTCAGCACTGTACATGGCCTATATAAAGAAAGATACGCTTATAGGTAAAGTATTCTTCACCAATAAATCTAATGCTTGTCAGAATAAGCATTGTTGTTGAATATGTTGAAATATGTAGAGTAGAATATCCTCTATAGCTCTTTAATTTCGATAATTCGATGACTTCTCTCCTCTTATTTTCAAAACATTTTAATGACTAGTTTCGACCTACTTTGGCCATTCCAAAGGTAAAATGACCAAGTTTTTTCAAATAGTTCATTCATATACATTTTTAGCTGGAATATACATCTTCATTCAATTTTATATACATATTATGCACATATATACATATATGATTTATTGTGCACATAATTTATGAAGGCATCCTTAAATGAGACAAATGATATGTGATCTTGGTTGACAGTGATCAAATCCTATTTTGATTATCATTGGAAATATTGTATTATAAGCTCTACTATCAAAATTGTGTAATATTGTTGTTTATAATATTGTCATGTAAAGAGTATTTTTTCAACTATGTTTCTCAGCTTAGCTCTATTTGTATTTACTTTGAACAAATAAATTGATTTATTCTTTCCATTTCAAAATAATATATAACTCCATTGATAAAAAACTATTCAAAGGATACCACTCATCCAATCTATTTGTCTTCATCTTTATAGGAAAAGAGATTACAAAGTTTGACTTTTGAAGGAGTGAAGGAGAGAGAGTGGCTGATGGACTCGCCAATCCGCTACATCAAAGTGGTGGGAGGGCCCAGTGGTCGCGAAGGACTCCTCTTGGGTCTCATGAGTGGCCAGGTAACTAATATACATTTTCTTGCTTCACTATACATTGTTGAATATATAAAATAAGAGATAGTAATCATGTTCACCAAAATTAATCAGAACAATTTAAAAAGTACCATGCAAATTGTGCAATATTAAATTCTAATAGCCTACTTGAATTAGCACATTGAAAAATTATGAAATTTCTAATTGAAATTCAGAACATGTTTCTATGAAAAATCAGGCTCACTGACTTACTCCTTGGGCTCAACTCACACTTACGCGACTTAGATCGAGAAGAGACTCGACTCTAGTCGAGAGCATGTGTTTTCAAATGGTGACGTCGCGGAGACTAGAATCTAGAGACTGGTCCAAGTGTCACAATTTGGAAACACATGCTCTCGACTAGAGTCGAGTCTCTTCTCGACCTGAGTCGCATAAGTGTGAGTTGAGCCTTAGTCTGCTAAATGTCGTTTTTAGAATTGTTTGATAATACATTGAATCAAATTCTTATTTATTTTATTTCATTTTTATTACACATATATGTTATGTCGTTATGGTCATCACTGTATATCGTAGTCCTCAAGGTACTTTTGAAATGTTTTGTAAAATAATGGAATTAGCTCTTAGTTACTTGAATAAGAGAAACCGAAAGTCAATAGTTTGTGGGGACTTCAACTTACGTTTCAATGCAAATGACAAGCAGGCTGAGCACTTTGTTAATTTGTGCAGTATGTATAGCTTTGAAATGAGGGTTTATGAGCCGACTAGGGGGGCCAATTGTCTTGATAATGTTTTCTCATCCAGCTTCCAAGACAATTTGAGTGTTGAAATAAGTAACTGCCATGTCAGCGACCACTTAGGCCAGCTTATCTCAGTAAAATTCAATAAATCTCAAAAACGCTTGTTTTAAGATTAAAGATTTATAGATTAAGATTTCTAGAGAAGTCACTAAAATAAATGAAAGTAATATTAATGTATTTAGATGCCACCTGTTGAAGGAAGGTTAATCAGTTTCTATTTATGATAGTGATGTAGATATGAGCTTTGATGTATTATCTGAGTTTCAACATGATCAAAAAAATTAATTTCAACTCGAGAACCGCTAGGCATTCTTATAATAAAATCAATTGGTTCACTCCGGAGCTGAAAGTGCAGAAAAATAGGTTGGACTTTCTGTATTTTCTTTCTAAAACACACTTAGATTATATATATATATATATATATAAGAGAAAAAAGTTCCTATAGACTAATGATAAGAGAAGCAAAGAAAGTAGCAAACAGAAATATCATAGAAAATTCTAAAAATAAGTCAAAAATGTTGTGGAACATTGTAAATAAAAGTAAAACAAAGTAAAAAGAGAGGAGTTACCGAAAATAAATAAATCTCCTGATAATTTTAATAGCTTTTTTGTAAATACAGCTGAAGAAATTAAGAAAAATCTTGTTAAAAAAAATAGAGTAACATCGGCTAAACTACTAGAAAAGAAAAATATTCCTGAAAGTATTAAGAAGTTCCGATTCAAACCTGTAACAGAAAATTGTATTTTGGAAGTTGTGAAGCATATGTCTGCAAATAATAGTAAAGACCACTATGGGCGGCTGTCCAATGCTCTAATAAAGAATATTATCAATTGTATTCTAACCCCGTTCACATACCTCGTAAATAAAGTCATTGCGGAAGGGAAATTTCCCACCTTACTCAAAATCACTGAAGTAATACAGGTGTTCAAGAAGGGCAAACATGAGGATATTACAAACTTTAGGCCCATTGCCTCAGTCTCTATTTTTTTCGAAAATAATAGAAATTCTGCTCGGAAAACAATCTTGCAAATTTTTGGATGCGAATGACTTGCTCTGTAAGACTCAGTTCGGTTCCCAAAAATGCCTATCAATCACCCATGCTCTGAGATTAAATTGGTGGAGGAAATTCTGGACTGTTTTGAGGAGAAATGTTCTGCTGCTGTATCATTCTGCGACCTCAGTAGAGCTTTTGAATGTGTTTCACATGACATCCTGCTAGCAAAGTTGAAGCTCTTACAGGTTGGAGGATTAGCACTGGAGTTATTCTCTAGCTATTTGCAGGGCAGAACTCAATATGTATGTGTGGATGGTAAAACCTCGGGTACTTTGTCTGTTAAGTGTGGAGTACCTCAGGGCTCGGTCTTGGGTCCTTTGCTCTTTCTTATTATGTTTGATGATTTGACCATCAATGTCCCATCGAAAATAATCTTATATGCAGATGACACCACAGTTCTCAATAGGCATTCAGATGACACTCAGGCTGTAGCACTTTCTGAATCTAATTTGAAGGAAGTTCAAACTTGGTTGAATGCTAATGAGCTGCTTCTCAATGCAGACAAAGCTCCATTTCGTGAACATTGTAGAGAAATTTTCGAGGGATTGCGTATATCAACACTCTTTTCATTATACATACTACAATGTTTACTGTTCTTGATAGCTAATCCCGATAAAATGGAGTTGAGAAGTGCTACACACACACATAATACACGAACAAGTCAATCTTTGAATGTGACAAGAAGCAGACTCCACAAGACAGATCAAAACCCCACTAATGCCGCAATCAAAATTATGAATAGACTGCCCTTTCAGATAAGACAACTTAATTACAAAAGGTTTAGAAATGTGTTATAAAATTTTCTCGTAGATAATCCCTTCTACTCTGTCAAAGAATATATGGAGAAAAAACTATATTCAAGGTATTTTGAAATGAATTTAAAATGATGTGTATTATTGTATATTATGTACTGTATGTAATGTATATTTGAATCCAATGTACTACTGTGACTGGACTGTTTATTGTAGTGTTTTATTGACCGTGTGTTTTTATTGTGCTGTAGCCTATTGTATTGTGTTGAGTGGCCTATATTTATGTCAAATTGTGATGTACTATTGAGGCTAATAAAGATATTCTATTCTATGTGCTTTATTCACGTTGAGCTTCTGTGTAGCCTTTTAATAATTTTCCTTCAGTTTTCAATGCCACTTTCAAAGGTGACATACAAATTTCTCCTTATAATAATTTTCTCATCCAGTGTCTGTTTGCAGGTTTTAAAGATTTACTTGGACAATGCATTCGCTGTGAGCCTATTGAAAGCACAGGCGGGAATAAGGTGTCTTGATCTCAGTGCTTCAAAGAAAAGGCTGGCAATTGTTGACGAGAACAACCAGTGTGTTGTTCATGATATAAACACCAAAGAAATGCTGTACCAGGTATGCTTCATGAGAGTCAACTCAAACTAGTTGTTTCACTTACCACTCATCAACTGGAATAATTTAAATAATAATAATAAGCTATTAGTCCAATCAAATGGTTATTTTTCAGGAAACCGTTCCCAAAGAATTTTTCTCGACGGCTTTATATATGTATTTTGGGACTTTTTTCAATTCTTCCATTTCATTTCGTAAACTTCGGGTTTTTCGAAAAAATAATTCTCTACAAAATTAAAGACAATGAATGTTCTTATAAATTGAGTGGCAGCGCAGGTTTCTACGATTTGTGGTTTTGAAGCTACAAATTTTCAAAAAGGCGTATTTTTAAGGTTTTATTTTTTAAATCCGAAAACTCACTACTTCCACTCTTTATGGTTTTTAGGGGTGAAGCCGCCCTCTGGCGTGTTAGCGAATTTCAGATTCGTATTCAGCGCCCCAAAATAAACAGTCGAGAAAAATTCTTCGGGGCTGTTTCCTGGAAAATGACCATTCTACTGCACTATATCTAAAGTGAGGTGATTGTTTATTTATAAAACCAAATAGAGTTTATAAATAAAATGTTTTAATTTAAAAGATAAAATTCATTTATAAATTTATAAGAGCTTGTTAGCTTTTTCAAAAATTGATTCAATGGAAATTGAAAGTACTATTTTTTATTGTTAATCACCTAATAGCTCATGAAAAAATAATATTGACAGGGTGAGAATTTTTACAAGTATAGCTTCTCTATTGTGTTACGTCTTCTTATTTTGAGTAATGTCCAATTTAAGTTTGTAAGAAGTTGCAAGTGAGCAAGAAAACAATAAAAATGCTATATTGGAGTCTTTATTCGCATTCTTATTACTACTATGAGTTCATGACATTTCAATTGATCCGCAATATTTTTTATTAATTCAGGAGCCAAATGCGAATAGTGTAGCTTGGAATGCGGCTTGTGAAGAAATGCTCTGCTTCTCTGGCAATAATTTCCTTAGCATCAAAGCCAACAATTTCCCGGTCCATCAACAGAAACTGATGGGATTTGTGGTTGGATTTTGCGGATCCAAAATATTCTGTCTCCACGTGTCAACAATGTCCACCATTGAAGTGCCTCTCTCGGCTCCCATGTATCAGTATTTGGAGAAGAAACTATTCAAGTGAGTAATTTCATAGATAAGGTACTGTAGTTGGAATAAATGAATGAAATTAAACCACTTATAGACTTTTGTTAAGAAAATATTCAGATTATAAGACATGTTACTTATTTGAAAATGAAAGTATTTATATCAGAGAATTAAGTCCCTTAATTAAAAACGTCTCAGCAGTGAAACTCTGGTTGACATTGAAACTAGAGATAGGGAGCATAACATTCAATCATGTCGATTTCAACTAGACACATATTGACAGATAATTTAGCTAAATAGTTTTTTATAAAATATTATTAATGATAAATCCTCTATAATTGTATGATTTTAACGTGTGTAATGAAGTGAAACATGATACAGTAAGTATTTGATAAGTGTCAAATGATATGCGAGATGAACTCATAAGTTCATTGTGAAAAAAGGTGAGAGCTCCATATTCAATGTTACAAGATGTGAGAACATATTCTATTTTCTGCATATATTTTATTTGTGTAATACTTCTGTATATGTTCTTCATCTTAGAATCCCAACTCATTGCTAACAAACAGACTAATTGTCTATGCTAGCAATGCCATTAAAATAATTAAA
The DNA here is from genome assembly GCF_014356525.2 of Nilaparvata lugens. Classification (NCBI taxonomy): domain Eukaryota; kingdom Metazoa; phylum Arthropoda; class Insecta; order Hemiptera; family Delphacidae; genus Nilaparvata; species Nilaparvata lugens. Next base: position 28,579,239 of record NC_052509.1, read on the forward strand.
AATTTTTGAAGAATTTTGTTTTCAAATTTTATCACATTATTTCTGTTTATATTGTTTCATAATTCATAGCTTACGGATGCACTGTAGAAAAAAGAAAAATATTTGTATTATTTTATAAGATGGCAAATAAATTTAATTGAAAAAGTCTATTATTATATTCAAGACTGATCTGAACTCTTCTGAATACACTTTATTAGTGTCAATACAGGTATATAAAACATACAATAGCATGTTTTGTAGTAAATTAAGAGTTTTGTTGAACGATAACAGCAAACTCTAGACATAAAAAGACACGTACTTATTTATCGCATGTTGTTGAGTCTAGTGTATTCTAGTGTATTCACAAACTACTATATCAATATTATTATTATTGTATCATCTGTCCAATTAACCACCCACGGAAGGGGTATTTGGATATGTCGATAATCTAGTCAAATCAAGTCCTATTTGAACTATTTTTGATAGCAAAATATACTGAGCAACTTAGCTCATCTCTTAATGTGATTCAAATTCATCAATTGAGTATGCACAAATGTTTAAAAGCTGTTCATAATCAATACTCGTCCTGTCTTTTCTCTTATAGTAGCTGGTAAATCATTGTATAGTCGAATTCCAGCACTCTTTACTCCTGTCTCATACATAGTGGTGTATCATCTCGCAACTCTTCTCCATGCCTTGTCCCATAATTGTTGAAATGTGCGCCAGTTCTGAATTTATTCTTTCTCTTATCTATGAAACACGCGGCTTCCAAGATATACAAGCTCGGAAGAGGGAGAATTTTCATCTCTTTGAGCACGGTCTGCAGCTTGAACGTATGTATTCTCCAACAATCACTCGTTTCGCCCACTTCTGGATTCGGAATAGGTCGATCACTTGACTCGAATTCCCCCAAAATATAATCCCATAGGTCATAAGACAGTGATTCCCGTATTACAAAACGAGTTCTCCTGCCCGGGAGATAATCCAATAAATTATGATATACTGTATCAATTCTTGCAATACCAAATCACAGATTACATTATTTATTTTTGATTCCTGATTATTTAGTGAAGCATATTCAATAGCATGCTTGGGCGTGACTGAAGGAGATTGGAAATCTTTAGCGCACTCAGCATTGGATAACCTCGACTTTGAAGTGGCCAAAAAAGCATCATTCGGATGAAGGATCTCAAACATTTGGAACTGATCAGTGAATTTCAAGTGAGTATTAATCGCATTCCATTCTGTTTCCTAAAAAATACGTTATATCAACCTGATTATCAATTTCTAATATTATTGTTAATTTTTATTTATTTATTTATTCATTGTACAGAATACTACAATCATAATATAATTATAATTAATTAATTAACTAATTAGAATTTATTGATTAGTTCTTCTATTCAGATTCAATCTAATTAAATTCATGTTGGTTTGCAATCGCTTCAAATTTTTGTATTCAACTATAATTATATTTCCAATTGAAAAACCAACTGTATTTGTATTCAACTTCAATTCTTGTATTTAGCTATAATTTCCAATTGAAACCCAAACCATTCATTATTCCAGTATTTTACTTGAGGACTGAAGCATTTTAGAATCATATACCAAATACTACTCAATATGAACAAAGATCGATCGTTCCAACAGTAGCCTACCGTACAGTAGGTTAGAGAAATTCGTATAGTCTTCATCATAAAATTCATTGATTGCAATGAGTGCAAAGTGAAGTTCTGCAAGTGAATTTTCAAATGAACTAATTATGGATTGATTTGTTTGTAGGAAAGGATGAGAAAGGGCGAAAGAGAAAAAGAACTGTTTTTGGCCGATATTCTCGCTTACAGAGGAAAGTTCAAGGACGCAGCTCGCATGTATCAGAGATGCGGCCAAGACCACAGAGCAATGGCCATGTACACAGATCTTCGAATGTTCGATTTAGCTCAGGTGATTTTCTTTAACACTGATAATTAGATAGATAGATATATTTCTCGATCCATGAAACATCTATAAGATCACGTCAAAATATTAGAACACATACATAATAGAGTACAAGTCAAATTATTATGGCTATATGGTTTCAATGGTCTATGCTGGATTCAGGTAGCTGAAAAAACTCTTCAAGATGTTAAAAAGGGTTTGAGCAGAGCCACGTATGTAGAGTTTTTTTAACTCTATGATTCCCATGTCTCTAAACTTGAGGGGCAATTTATTAAATAAACGTCTACCCATTATCAGATGACTGGACCTTACCCTCTCCAGACGTTCCCATGAACGTTTGATCTACATTGGAGCGTTTCCCTACACCTATGAGTGTGAACAAGGCTACTGAATATATAGAGATTCACTACCGTAAGAATGCCAAGCTCAACAAAAAGTGGCTTACAGTGGGCTATTTTATCAGCTCTACTCATTATTCAGATTCCTCTCTTCTGCATTATTAATACCTCTCCAATTCTGGTCGCATTACCCCAGAACACGAGACCATACCCTAGAACCGACTGGAGCAGAGCAAAATATGAAGATTTTACATATTCAAAAGGCACACATGAAACCTAACGCAATAAGAGGAAGTTCACTCGAAACAACCTATCCAAAACCGTATCAATATGAGGAGTCCACGACAGATTGCTATCCACCGTGGGTCGCTAGAATTGGCTAACTCGGAACTCGCTGACTCAATGTTAAATCTGCCGTATGAAACTTAACTGCGCTGATCGGAATTGACTAACTGTGGAAGTGGCTGTTTCTGCATCGACCGGAATTCGTTGACTGAGAATTCACTGACTCTCGCTCTTTTCAACAGCAGTCGACAGAAATGGCTAAACTGGCTAACTGAGAATCCACTGATTACTACGTCATCGTCTGCTTCGTCTGCTACTTATTCCCTTGCACTCGGTCCTGTTCACTCTTTCACACTGGGACGGATAACAGATTGCGGCACACTAAGCACGTATATTTTTTGGTAGCTTATTTCGGTATATAAATGATTGGATCTTATGTAAAATTTTCTGATAAATCCAATAAAACTAGTAAGAGGTTAGTAACTTTGATTGTTATTGAAATAACAGGCATGATATTATGCCGAAAACCATTATTTTCACCCGTTAAGAGTTGTTCAACTTGATTATTTGATTGTTGAACCAAGTATTTGAATTGGATGAAACTTAAATAATGAATATAACATTTTCAATCACACAATACTAGTTTGAAATGCTGCCATACTCCATACCTCAGGAATCAGGTTTGAAAGGAGGCAAAAAAGAAAAAATACTATCAATTTTGAAGAATCAGTGTTTTGATTAAGCCTCGTTTATACTATTTAACTGTTATAAAACAATTTTATATCACAAAAGTTACAAAAAATTATATAACTTTGTTATAAAATAAAAAATATACATTCTCAACCAAATAAATATAATGTCATATAACATTACTGACTCAGAGTCTCAGTCAAGATGGATTATGGACTCAATGTAGTCTCTCATAAGAGTATCTAGTATACCCATATCCGTTTACAGTAGAATTTTTAGTATGGCATAATTTTCCGAAAATGAATTGCTACAAGAATAGTAGAACTTTCCACTATGCATTTATGCAATCCAACACCTGAAAAGTGAATGTAGCCTATGCAATCATAAGGGGAAATTTGTTTGAAAATGATCTGTATATAACAGAGTTTTCAGCATTCAAAAATACAAACTAATCTAGTGAAGGTCGATTCCCTGCCTACTCCCCTCCACAAAAAAAAAACTCGTTACATCATAAAACACCAGACGATGCAAACTATAACACATATGATTGTGTTCATGGGAGGTTGCGGTGCATGTACGGCTTCGGCGAAGTGAGCAGTAACCAGAAACCACGTGACTGGTGCACCATTACTTGCTCCCACCGAACGAAAATCGAATTCTGGTTTACCGTTTTTGGCGCGTACTTTTGAAATTAATCGTTTACAGATTGGTGTTGACAAAATAATAAAGGTGTTATCAATATGAACATTTCAGCTATTATTTATTATCATTGAATCAATAATAGTTATTAATTTATAATTTGAAAAAATATATATTTTTAAATTTATTATACAAGCTTGTCCAAGCCAATATTATCTTTTATGTAGGCCTAGGTTGCAACAGACCTATGTTATCTTATCACAACAGAACTGGAGTATTGATTAGTTCTTATAGAAGCACTAAGCTAATCATGTTTTCCTTGAAAAGTTTTTTTAAATAATTAATGATTGCTCGTGCTGTCATCAATGAAAATTTGACTACTTTTTCTATGCAATTAGTGTTAATGAATAAAACGTTTTATGGAATATTAGCAAAATGTTAATAATTGAAGTTTCTTGATTTATGTCTACTATCCAGACATTTATCTGGAAAGATCCTAGCCTAGGAATAAATCAACAAAATATAGTATTCTGACTAATATATAACATAAACTCATCTTAGTTTAGTAGAATAGTCGATAAAGCTAAAAAATAATAAACTTTCCAGCCAATTAATAATGAATGAATTTTTCGCTCTTCGACTATCCTGTAATTAATTCCATCAATGGAATAAAATACTTTGTACGCCTCATCCTTTTTTAGTCTATAGATTCTGGATGTGAAGACATAACCTAACAAAACAGCAGACAACCAACGTTTTAACTCTCGACCAATAAGAAGCGTTGATCCCGGTACCGGTTTTGTGGAACATACTTTTCGAGCGGTGCAAGTGAGCATGCAAGTGAGCATGCACCACTCCACTCTGTTCCAAGATGGCGACCGGTACCTGAACTGTCAAAAGCTCCCACAGAACGCGTTTTCGTGTCCTTGGTCGAAATCGTATATGTACCGCAACGTCCCATGAACACAATCATTTGTGTAATTCAATACTAGTCCAGTCAACGAAAGATTATAGAAGGAAACGTTTGGAACACAATTTTTGACCCCACAACACTTTTAAGGATAGTAAGTAGGTAAACATTACAAAAGTCCTCACTCCTACCCCCTGTGTTAAGTGGGTGGGGGTTATTTGAAAGTTCCATATTCTGGTTTTTTGCATATATCTTGAACAAATTCGTCTTTCGGAAATTTTTGTCGAATACAAAATTAAAGCTTACGAATTAGCCTACAAGTTTCATCCTTAACATTTTTCCATAAATCTCATAGTTTTCTAGATATGAGCTCTTGAAGGAGTCACATTTTTAAGGAAACCATTCAATCATGAGCCTATAGAGCACCTTATTCTCTTCAATCTCATGAATCTTTTCATTATTTTACGCATCTCCCCACGATTTTTGCAGCCATTATAGTGTTGAGTGTAAAAACTTCAGTTCAACAACAATAGATCAATTGACAGGGAAATCTGGAGGGAATGTTTGGAACACAATTTTTGACTTCGCAGCTTCGTTTTGTCTTCTTAGAAGGTGAATATATCAAAATTCCTCATCCCTACCCCTTGTGCTTAAGGGATGAGGGTGGTTTGAAAGTTTGGTTCTTTCATTCCTGGCTTACACGCATGTATCTTGAGAATAATGCATTTCAGCGACATGATTAACTGATCAAAATTTAAGCTAGATTAATTTCCTACAAGTTTTGTACAGTGGAGTTTTGTGATATCTCCTTTAATTTTTTAGATATTCTCTTTTAAAAGTGTGAAATCCTTGAAAATACAGTTTTTCTTGCAACTTTTTGCACTTTCAGGGCTTATGACTCAACAAAAATGCATTGAGAAAATAAGTACTGAACGTTGGGTTGTAAAGGATTCAATTCTCTTCAATTTGATGTATTATTTCAACATTCTCAATACAGCAATAATTGATCATTTATCAATGTAATTTGAACACAATATCTGGAACACAATTTTTGATTCTGCAGATACATTAAGACTAGTTAGGAGCTGAACATATTGAAAATCCTCATCCCTAAACCATGTGCTAAAGTTGAAGTACCGACAAGTTGACACTTGTTGCTGTATTGACAATTTGACACTCAACACTGAAGCTGCTATAAAACAATTGATGGAAATCATAAAATGGTTAAATAATCCATCAAATTAAAGAGAATTTCCTCTTTCCAATTTGATAAGACTTGACCACCTCTGTTGACGAAAGTCAATTGGAGGATGAAAAGATGCGGATTTCTTTATTTTACATGCTGAACTTAATATAATTAAAAATTCATTTATTGACATAAAACATTTTTAAATGAATGCCAACGTCACAACAATTTTAAAGTTACATAATTTATAAGCTTCAGACAATAGAAAAAGGTTACATAGTATGATGATTAGTCTAATCAAAAGTTATGTCAAAGAGTTATATCAGAATTTACCTTCTTATAATTATAATCTAGGAATCGGCAACTTTATATAAACCTTCATCCTTAAAGATATTTTTACTGTGTTTTTGAAAACTATACCCTAAAGATCTCTAACAATTACTTTATATAATCAGTCATATAATTTTGTACCTGTTTAAAGCCACCACCCTTCTTCGAGATCTAAGATTCAGTTCTAAGGAATGATCCTGTGCCTAGTATTTATAACTCGCACTTTGCACTCGGCAGGGGGCTTCGCCCCCGGCACCTCTGAAAATGTTTTTCTGGTTTATAATTCATTTTTGGTTGAAACCTTTTCTTTCGATAGAATTATCCAATAAAACGTTAGATAATTCTGAATTTATTTCAACTCTTCTCTCATGAATTATACAAAAGTCATTGTTTCGAAGAAGTAGTTGCCATGAAACTGAGAGACAAGGAAGAAGATAGGAAATGGTATTGAATAGAAAGTGATTGAGAAACAACAGCCAGCAGGTAGTGTGCCATCCAGGATAGGGTCGGTTGCACAAAAGGCTGTCAAACTTTAACCATGATTGAATGCTATGTGAAGAGAAGCATTCTTTTCAAAAAAGACTTCCCTAATTGCTTCTTTTGGCATTTGATCATGATTAAAATTCAACAGGCTCTTGTGCAACTGGGAAAACCGTTAATTTGGAGTAATCATAAAATATCTTGTGATTTATAATTAGATTTCCTATTGAATAGGTCAAAGGCCTATTCATACAGCAACCACATAGTACAAATTGTGTTATTGTATTATGTGGTCGCTGTATTCATAGCCCAAAACATAGGCCTTAGAAGTCTTGCTGCCCTGACAACTACCTGTTCATTGGAATAGAAACTAGTTTTCATATTTCAACCATGGTATCTTTAGTTAACTCAAAAAATACGAGAATAATTACTTTCTATGTGACAATAGGAAACATGAAAATAATAAACAAGTCAACACCACGAAGCTATAAAAAATGTGAGAAGCTTATTTTTCTTGTAGAAATCGTATTGTTAAATTATTCATTATTCATAAATACAATTAAACTTTGTACACTGGAAAGTAAAATAATAATGATAATAAGACAAATAAGTACTCCACATTTGATACCTACATGTTCTCCAATGATAATATGTAATTACACAACACAAGATAAGGGTTTTTAATAGAAAATACAATAATAAAGGCAAATTATTATTCCACATTTGATATGTGAATGTTCTTCAAAGATAGCCGACTATGTGATTTCACAATAGGTAGCCTACACAACACACAGATGAAATTAGAAATAATAAATGAGGCTAATTGGATAAAATTACTCTATTATTACATTAATGAATTAACATTGATTTAAACAGAATTGCCTTTAGCAAGTAAATAGTGATTAACACAACGTTATTCAAGGGAAGAATGATTGTATCTGAAGCTCAAGACAGTTTTCTTGCAATTAGAGGAAGATATAATTTTCAATGTAGGCTATTAACTTTTTGGAATGGAACATTCAAGGGTCAAACTATGCAATATTTACATTAAAAAGACAATATCGTTTTGAGTGAACCAATGTTTGCAATGAAACGAAGAGCTAAACGAAGAACGAAGCTTATCTCTTGTCAATATCCTAAAATTAGCAAGTTCTTAAGCCCGGGGGAACTTACCAGTTTCTACAGTATTATTATCACCCTCCTGACTATTTCTAACCAATCCACTATTCGTCTCGTTTCGTTTTTTTTGTCTCATTTCATTGATGCGGTACAATGAATACTGAATACTGTTCTGATTTCTCAAGTAATCATCATTTTTTTTATTTATTTAGGAACTTCGGCCGAAGTATATAGAATATTTGCAGTAGAAACACTTTACTTACATGGGTTACTATTGTTCAAATTAAAAATCTTGTAGTACCCTTTATTATTAAAGACTTTAAAAAATAAGGATAATATGAAAGGAAAAGGAATTTCCTCTTTTTTGGAAATGAATACAGATGATAATATAATTTTTTTATTGTCTCTCCTGAAAATTACACATGGTAACCTTTTTAGCACAAGATATCAAGTTTATGTAAAAATCGTTAAATATATAAAAATATATAGGTCTACTAACAATATATTTGTAAAAGTATATTTGCTTTTCAGAAAATAGATTTCTAGTTCTATTTCAAATTCTAATTCTATTTGGCATTTGTTGCTTTTGTACTTTTTGAAATATACACAGGCTGATATTGTCACCGCCTGAATTCGGTAGATTTATTTCAAGTGTTTAAATATATCAGGTATAAACATTATTTAATAGCACCCATATTTAGTTTTCATAAAAATAGATTTCTAATTGTATTTCTAAATTATAAATTTCCAATTGACAGTCTTCTCACAACAATATTCAACAGTAAAACAGACAATATTCAAAGAAGAGGCAAGTTGAAAAGTCAAGAGTTCAAGTGTCTTGTGGTGAGGAAAAAATGTATTGAAAAAATAAATTTTTCTCAAATACAGTAGACAGGAAGATAATTCTTGACATCTATATACTTGATACGCTAAATATATATATATATATATATATATATATATATATAATATATATATATATACTTGAAACTAAATGATGAATATTCAGTTTTTATTTATATTAATAGTAAGGCTAATACAGTTTATTAAAGTCATTAACACGAATTGAAAGTGGAAATTCTGCAAGTGAAATTAATAAGACTCTTACAAATAAGCCAGGAAACTATGAAACAGTCCAAGAAATTCCTCTTAATGATAATATTTTTTTAAGATTAACAGTGAATTGAGGAACCCTCCCGTAGAGGCGGTGGGAACTAAAAAACATAAATATAGAAGTAGGAAAAATGATACTATTGAGGCAAGAAGCAGGTTGACAAAATATGATGTAGTAATCTTCCATCAAAACATCCAGCACTTGGAGTCAAGAATAGACTCCCTAATAATCACATTGTAGGAATTAAAACCGGATACTGTAATAGTAACCAAACATAAATTAGATGAAAATGAAATTCAATTAAAGAATCAAAATACCAGGATATTCCTGTATGAGTTGATATGTAAGAAAGTCGTTTAAGGGGGAAGGCAGAGGATCTGGGCTGTGATTATGGCAAGGAAAATTTTCATTTTTTGTAATGTTTTTACTTCTATGTTCAACCCAAATCCTAGCTCTACACGTGCTTAAGTAGCAACGGTAATGTGTTTTCACCCTTGATATGCTAATATACTGGTAATAGAAACCATCGTTGCAAGTGAAAAGTGTCGCACCACGACGTACCCCGGGAATCTCCCTTAATGCCATTAGGTACTGTATAGAAAATAATTACATGTGACCTCTGAACCGAACTAAACACACTACTTCCTCCACTACTGAATTAGGATACAATACTAATTACAAAAACACTACTTAGATTATCCTCTACATTAGCATAAATGGGAGAACCGTGTTAGGTGAAAATTGTTATCACGCCATCAGAACCATTCAAGCAAGGACACTCTAGATGTACTGGCCGTGCTCTTCCCCTACCACTTTGGGTAATGGTACGTCCCGGACTGTGTCCCGGGGATTCCCGTATTCCCCCACTGAAATAGATACGTTGAAACCTCCATTTAACAATTGAAACTACCCCAATTGAATTTTTGAGCTCCGTATGAACTAAAATAGCATCGACTCACTCAGTTTCAAGCGTTAGCTCATGTGGGTACTGCTTCGGTGATTATGTGCAGTGCAGTTAATCATGCCTTATATATGCTGTGTACCAGGCTTTAGAAGCAATTATGATAGATTATCTAAGCTATCAGTATTTTCGTTCCCCAAGGACTTAAATAGGGCTGAAATATGGCTTCCAGCTATACACAAAAGTAATATTATGGATTGACTAAATCCATGTCAAGCCCGAAATAACATATTATAAAGGTCGAAAATTCGAAGGTTTAGCTGTTCAATCAAATGAAAATTCATGCAATTTAACAATTCATGGTATCCTCTCTGTTATGTTTTAGGCTTATCTCCTTGTAAAGATTTAACAGGAGATCAGTTATATGATCTCACTCTACAAATCTCAGGGTTGTTGACTGAATCAGGATGCAACGTTTTTAGTATAATTTCTGATAACAATCGTATTAACAGTTCAATGTTAAAAATGTTATGTGGAGGAGCTCTGAAATCTAAGTTTGTCAATATATAGAGAGCTCCAAGTGATTTCATTTTATTCAGAATTTTATTATCTGAAAAAAGGCGAGAGCAAATTTAACTGTCCGACGACTGGATTTGGCGGAAATAAGCTGAAAACTAGAAAGTGAACCGAAAATACGAGGTGTTTGGGCCATTCTGTATCTAGCATAAGGAAATTTTGCATGCAAAAATTGGTTCTGGACTTCTCTTATGTATCCAAACAAGATATTGAAAATACAGAACTAGATTATTATATTGAAAGCACATCCCCTTTTTCATGTCTATTATTGCTTGTCTATATAATATTGACTGGACTAATATCAAACATAACATTTTAGGTTCTGAAAAACATATGTGTAATTTGATTTACTATCAATAATTTCAACATCGATAATACCTACACCAGATACTGAACTCTACCTCAAATGGATATGAAGGTATTTTCACACATGCCGAACCGAAGCTCGAACAGCGTAGCGAATCGTACAATCCGCCCTGCAGCGAACATTAGCCATATGTTTCATAATTTTTAAACTCAGCTGTTGAACAACCGCCGCGAAGTTCTCCGAACCGTTCGACGTCCCTCTAGCCGCTCTTTCAACCGTTCTCCACGCCGTTCGCCGAACGCTGAACTTTTCAGCCAATCAGAGCCCTCGATTAAAATTCGCTTTGCAGCTTGCGGTCCAATTTTGGCTATTCATCACAAGTGGAAAACATGAAATACTTTCGCGAATATTAATACAGTACAGGCCTCTTCTGATAATCTATATTTTGAACAATTCATTGTCATGAATAATACATTAGGAATCGATAAATAATGTTTAATGCAAATAGAATCATTTCTGAAAAATTAATGATTGGATCAATTTCAATATAAAAATATTTTTGACCAAGAACTAAGTATCATGACAATTATTTCCTTTTAAAATTATAATCACTTTGTAATGTTTAAACTAATAATATTAATTTCACCAACTAACCAATAATTTGACTGGAATAGATTCTGTAATTTTAATATCCTATATATTTTAATAAATACTACAGCATATACTAACTCACAAAAAGTGACACCTTTATAAATATTTTCCACTCGCCATCGATTTTTGTTGGTAAGAACCTTGATCATTGTTATTTCACGAAAAAGTGGGTAGAGTTGAATAATTTCCCCCAAAAGGTGTCTGGTTTAGTCTATGTTTTGGCAACCAAAAAAACGTACTCAGGTGGATAGGATCTTTTCAGGCTCACCAATCTATACTATAATAAAGTAAAGAGCTGGCTTATATTAGTACAGGATAGGAAAATTATGTTTGACGCACGTCTGAACTACTGGACTGATCAACTTGAAATTTTGCATATAGATACTTAATTAACCGAGGATGGTTATAGGCCTGTTTTAAATTCTTCAAATTCTAATTACGTCAAGTTTTCAATTTGTCAAGTTCTAAAATAGACCCTTGCAGAGCACGGGTTACATGCTAGTCAATAATAAAGTTTTGATCAAGGAATAAGGGAGTGTTATTTCCATCGATTTGCAACATTCAGAACAGTACTGAACTGTACTCAGTCAGTCTATCAGTGACTTGACTTAATGTCTTAAATGAGGAGAAGGCTGAAAAGATTGAATAAAAAAATATCATAGAGATTTACAATTTATTGATGAAAATATAAACACATCGAAGAATGCGTTTTTGCATTGTGGGTACTAGTCCAGGCAATGAATGCTCAAAAAAGTTTATAGAAGGAAAAGTTAGGAAGACAATTTTTGACCCCGCGGATCTCTTTAGGGTAGTAAGGTGGTGAACATTTCGAAAGTCCCCATCTCTACCCACTGTGCTGAGGGGGTGGTGGTGGTGGTGGTTCAAAAGTACAATTTTTTGGTTTCTTGCATATAACTCGAAAACTATACATCTTACGGACATGACTGTACAATAAAACATTGAAGCTTACATAATTTCCTACAATATTCATTCCACGACTTTTTCTATATCTTCCATACTTTGAATAAAAAAAATTCAAAAATTTGATGAAAACCTGTTATTCCAACAATTACACACTTTCAAGACCGGATTTCTCGAAAACTGTTGGAAATATCACAAAACTCCACTCAACAGGAATTGTAGAGAATTTATCAAACTTTATTTAGAGCAGTTATCTTGGTTGAACGCATTGTTGCAAAGATATAAGCGTGGAAGCAAAAACCTAAAGAATGCAACATTTAAATCACCCTCATCACTTCAAAAAATGGGGTAGGGATGGGGACTTCTGATATGTTCTCCTCCTAACTAGTATCAACAACGCTGCTAAGTCAAAAATTGTGTTCAAAACACTCCTTCAAAATTCCTTTGTCAATTGGTCAATTGTTGCAAAACTGGAAATTTCATATTCAACACTAGATAAAGCTGCTGCAAAAGTCGTAGGGAAATGCGTAAAAGTGTGGAATTATACATCAAATTGAAGAGAATTTGATGCTCTATGAGCTCACAATTAGCATGGATTTTCTCCATGGGTTTCAAAATTTTCATTTTGATTGTTGCATTCTTTTAAAGCTGCTACATTTTTCTCTTCAAATACCTTAACACATAGCTTGACATTTTGCCTTTCAAGGGAACTTGGGAAGAGAACTTTTCTGTCGAGTGCAGGTGCTAATTTGATAACACTATTCGCTTCTGAGTAATAAAACGTTTTCAAGTGAGAAAAGCTTGCAGTGAGGATACTATCATGGTTAGCAGAATCTGGTACGTGAAAGATTTGTTTTGAGTCAGTCTGATTCAACCAGTTGTTACGAATACATTCCAAGATATGTACAGAATCAAATAGTAAAAAATATACTATGTGAGGGATCAATATATGTAATGTGTTCTGAGTCACAAAAACGAGTAAAATTTCAACAAAATAATAAATTTTAATGAATTTTAGTTTTCAATCAACAATATCTTCTGATTGCTACAATTCAAATGTATAATCCAGGATCCTTTGGGCGTGATTTTGTGCACTCTCCGGTCTCAGGTTGAAGAGCACAAAATTACGCCCTGAGGGATTTTGAATTATACATTTAAATTGTGACAATTAGAGGATATTGAAAATTTTGCATGAAAAATTGGTTCTAGACTCTAGACTTCTCTAATGTATCCAAACGATTTATTGAAAAATCAAACTAAAATATATATTGCAAACACTAATGTATCCGGTAGTGACTGGACTATAATGTTTTAAAGGGTAAAGGGTAGATTAGGGAGTTTCGATTTTTCTTCTAAATTGCCTTTTTCGTATTATTCAAAATACATAGTTATAATCGTATAATGGTGCTACATTTTGATGATTAACATACTTTTGCACTTTTGAAATTGTTATTTGAGAATATTATATTTTTCCAATAAACATGTGTTTCAACCAGCAAGGAAAACCGGGAAAAACGTGAAATATACGGGGAATGTACGGGAATTTCCTGAACCTGATTCAGTGGACACTGTATAGAGATTAGGTTAAAATTTTGTCAATAACTTCGGTCCAAACGCGTCTTAAGTCAACTCGCTAACGCTCATTCAATAAATGTAATTGAATTAAAAATATCTGAATAATAGTTACAGAACAGAGTTGAAACGAATATATAATAATAACAACAATGTTATTATCATATTTAATTCTATTAATGTAATATTTTACAATATTAATTCTATTATTATTATAGTTTTAAATATCGTAATAATAATGATATAATAATATTTGTACTAATAATAACAACAATGTTATTATCATTAGTACAAAGTTATGCCAAAGTTATAAAATCAAAATAATTTGTTATTATGACAAAACAATAATAATAGAATGAATAGACTCATATAATAGAACCCCAGCAATAATAAGAATTCAATCATGGCAATATATTCAATACCCTCTTGAATATTATATAAAGAGATGATAATTTGGCCGGTGGATGATGATGATGATGACAAGGAGGAGGAGGAGGAGGAGAGGAGGAGGAGGAGGAGGAGAAGGAGTAGGAGGAGGAGGAGGAGTAGGAGTAGGAGGATGAGCTTGTGGCTGTAGAGGGGTTGGTGGAGGTGGATGAGGATGATGAGGAGACGATGACGAAAGGAAAAAGGTGAAAACGATGACGTCATAATCAGTGAGTTGCGAGTTAGCGACTTCCAAAGTTTGCCAATTCCAATTCTCCACAATTTTCTGGCCAGAATCAGCGGGTTCCAGAGTTAGCCAATTCTGTCGGAGACAGAATCAGTGAGTTCCTAGCCAGTCACTTCCACAACCACAGCTAGCCAAATTCCAGTTAGCCAATTCCGCGTTCCATCCACCGTCAGTCCAAGAAATCCGGCCTTATTAGAAATCAAGGGGTCGCTCACGTATGGTCTTAAACTGAAGACAACTGTCTGTGTCTTGGCTTGGTTCAATAGAAAACCATTAGCTGCAAACCAATCAGATACCTGTGTCATTGCATTATTGGCCCCTTCACCAACTTTCAGAATATCACGACCAGTATTCATCAGAGTAGTGTCATCTGCATAAATATATTTGTATTGGCATCCATATTATAAGGTAAGTCATTTACAGCTATCAAAAAAAGCAGGGGCCCAAGAATTACTTGCCAATGACTTGGCATCATGAATGATGAATGATAAGATATTGTGTATTTGATAGTATTGTCTTCATATTGTACTAGTACTAGTAGAATGGTAGTAGTATAGTACAGTATGTTTATTATGTCGCGGACATCCAAAAACCATGTATGTAAAAAGAGGGGTTTTATATTCGTTGTGTGGCTACCCCAAAATAGCATCACTATTTATATATAAAACATATGTAGAGTCATGTAATGTATACATTGAAGTATTGTCTGCTATATCGCTTTGCGTACGATAATGTAAGCATGCGTTTTTGCCAAGAGCAACAAGTGTTCCTTCATGAACAGTATTTTACCGGTATTCAAAGCCTCCAAATCTAGTTCCGTGAAGTTGGCCCCACCCATGAAAGCACTAACGTTAGAAATGGTACCATTGCTAGTGCTTCGTTAGTGCTGGATAGTGCTCTGAACCCCAACGTTAGTGCTTTCCCCGTTCAGGAGCTATAATGAAAAAACCTTGGGTTGGGCTTACTTCACGTGAACTTGGCCCCACCCAGTCAGATCTCGGCCTTCAAGTAAGATACAAGGTCGTAAATGGTATCATTGGTTAGTGCTTCGTTAGTGCTGGCAGGAGCACCAATCCCCATCGTTACTGCTTGTCGCGTTCAGGAGTTATGATGAAGAAACCTTGAGTAGGGCTAACTCCACAGTGAATTTGGCCACACCCAGTCAGTTCTCGGCCCCAAAATAAGATACATGTTCGTGAATGGTATCATTGGTTAGTGCTACGTTAGTGCTGGCAGGAGCACCAATCCCCATCGTTAGTGCTTGTCGCGTTCAGGAGTTATGATGAAATAACCTTGGGTAGGGCTAACTTCACAGTGAACTTGGCCCCACCCAGTCAGATCTCGGCCCCCAAGTGAGATACAAGGTCGTAAGAGCTGCGGGGTCAAAACTTGGAAATTGTGTTCCAAACTAAACTTTTCCGTTGACTAGACTATACATAAAAATCGCTATTTTGTACAAAACTTGGATTTCAGCTGTGATCTTGAAAACTATTAATAAACCCATCATAAGATCATCGTTATTCAAAATTATCAAATATTCACCAAGCATGATCAGTCAGTCAGTCTACGGACTTTGTGAAGAACGGACGAATTTTGTTTTGCTCTCGTAAGACTTGTGCCTGTCGTCTTTCACTCGTTCAATGTTGTTCTAGTAAATCTAACCTAATTCCGTACTCAAATATAATTTGTTAAAGTGACTATTTCTTCGCTGTAATTACTTCTTCCACTGGTAGACGGTATGAGTGCATGCGGGATTTGCTCCGTAGTCCTTGCGAGGACTCAGAAGGATAAAATCAAATGTGGTCAATGTAAGGACATGTACCATGCTAAGTGTGTAAATCTCACCTCTGTAGAACTTCAACATATCGCTGGTAAGCCGTGGTCGTGTAGTAAATGCCTTAAAATGAAGAGACTTGAAACTTGAAATTTATTTGCCAAAAAATTCATACATTACAAAAATTTGAAATAGACATGTCTAACAAAGACACAATATCTTAAACTAAGAAATAACATAGAATAGAACTTGACTAATCATGAAAACCTAAGATAAAGTAGAATTTTTTAGGCGCCACCAGCAAAAGAAAAAACATCTTTCCCGCTGGTGGGAGTATTTGTATAAATAAATAAAAACAAAAACTTGAAAAAAGTAGATCAACTAAAAAGAATAAACGAGTAAATACATAGATAGCTTAAAAACGAATGAAAAACAAAATTAAATGAGAAAAAAAAGACAAATCAAATTGACACCACCACTATTCCGCTCCCAGTGAAAAAACCTCTCCTTAATCCAAGTATCAATCATTCTATCTCGGACTTTTAATTTAAAATCAAATGGTAAAATATTTATAAATCTAGTGCTCATATACATGATCTGTCTTCTTATAAAGCTCAACTTTGAATCGTGGATAATATATTTCAAAGATGTGTCAGGTCTTAAGTTATAAAACAGTTTGTCAGTTCTGATAAATGTATCTTTGTTTTTAACAATATGTTTAAGAAGTCTTTTGAAATAAAGTTGCCTTATTGTCATTACATTAAATTCAACAAAGCGGAATTCACTTGAATATAACCTAGGTTTTTTTTAAATTGTCTTAATTATGTACTTTTGAATCAAAAATAAATTAAGAAGGTGAGTGTCATAGGCTCCACCCCATACAACTAAACCATAATGAATTAAAGACTGTACAAAAGCATAGTATATCATCCTAAGACTTTCCAAGTTAAAAATATTGTTAATTTTGTAAAATTTATAGTTTGCATATTTTAGTTTATAGCAAAGGAAAGTTATGTGTGGACTCCACCTCAAATATTCGTCTATTATTACACCCAGATATTTAATTTAATTAACTTTTTCAATGGATGGGCAGTCACAGGTGAGAGTGTCTGTACAGTTCAAATGCAGCTTCATTCTAAATTCTGCGTTTGGTTGACCACCAGCATTTACAGCCAATTTTATGAATATGGTTTTTGAAAAATTAAGACTAAGGGTATTTGAGTCCAACCATTTTTTGACTATATTCATGTCATCCTCAACAACTTTAAAAACATTGGTCCAACTCTCATGCGAAAAATCGCTCACTTAATCGCTCATTGACGGAAGGTGATATTTCGGTGAGTAATGTCGATTCATTTGATTACACTGATGCTTTCTTGACTGAACCGCTGACTTTGGATGGAGTCAAAGTGTTGATCTCGGACTGTTTGAAATAGTTTATTGTTCAAATGGACGAAAAAATCTCAAACTCCTTGCTTCCTATTAGTGCTAATCTTGCTAGTAATAATGAGCTCCTGAAAGAATTGCAGAAGACTATCGCTAGTCAGAATGAAACTATCAAGTGTCTCCGTTCCGAAAATGAAGAATTGAAGCATAAAGTGATTAAACTCAGTAGTGAATTTGATGATTTGGAACAATATTCGCGTAGAGAATGTATCGAAATACACAGTGTTCCCGAGGCGAGAAATGAAAATTTGCAAAAGCTATTCCAGGATGTAGGGAAAGCAATTAAATTTAAAAAGGGCTACGAGGCAGTCAGCTGTTGTCATCGACTGAAAAAGCGCAACAATCAAGCTACACCTGGGATAATTGTAAAGTTCACTAGGAGGGAGGATGCGGAGGACTTCATTCAGTTGAAGAAGGATAAGGGAGTTCTAACTACACGTGATATTGGTCTGACTGGAGCCAATCACATATTCATCAACACATCGTTAACGGCAAAGCGTAGAGTCCTGTTCGGGAAGGCCAGACAGCTGGTGAAAGCCGCTAAAATCAAATACCTGTGGGTGGATCGAGCTGGAAGAATCAAGGCAAGAGTTGTGGACGGTGGACCTGTCTCTGTGATTCAATCGGACGACGATTTGCTGCCCTTTTCTCGATTTGCTGACACTTCGCAATAATTGGTTATTCTAATTGAATAAACTTTTAAATGAACAATCAGTTTGATTTAATGCATTGAATGAATTATTCTGAATGATAGTTCTCATTATTTATCAGTTTTTATATATCTTATATAATTTATATTATGCACATATTTAGTGGGATCCCCTTATTAATTTTTTTCCTATGCTTATGAGAGTGAACATGCAGTTGAAGGTGAATGGTTTTAACAATTGGTTTGATTTCGTGCATTGTATATTGAATGATTATTCTTATTGTTCAGCAGTTTTTATATATCTTATGTTATTCATATTATGTACATATTTAGTGGAATCTCTTCATTAATGTTCTTCTATGCTGATGAGAGTGAATATGCAGTTGCAGGTGAATGATTTTATAAATTAGTTTGTTTCGTGCATGGAATGAATTAACACCACTGTTATGCACTTATTGAATAGCTGAACTCGTAATTGCGTACAATCACTATCTCTATCACTTCATTTAGTGTTATCTCGTCTGGCTTGTTTTGACTCCTATAAGTTTTCTCTCGTTTCTCGCTTTACAATTTTGTTTATTACTATTGCCTCTTTCTTCATCTTCTGTATTAACAATGAATAATTAAATAATTTGATTGTATGGTATATATTTGTACTTTCAATTCATTCTGCATTAACAATGAATAATTAAATACTGAAATTTTTGTCTTTTTCATCTTGTTGAATTCTGCATGATTTAAATTTTTCTATTGAGCGCTGGCTATGTCTGGTTGTGAGTTTGTATGTGTGTGTGTTTGTGAGTGAGCGAGGAAATGAGAGTGTGAGAGTGTACATGGTTTGGGGTACTTAGTTATCACAGAGTTTCTATCAATTGAGTTATTTAATTTTGGGTCAGCAACCCCTTGCTTTATTTTGTTTTTATTCTCATCCATTCCTTACTATGTTTATCTTGGAATTCATTTTTGGTTATTTTGTCTAGATTGAGTCTAGTTTTGTTTACTTAATTATCGGTGATGAGTGCGGAATGGGTTTATCCGTTCATCTTATTCCATATCTCAACTGTTTTTATTCTATTTTAATTTGTACTTTCAATTTTAATAGTACTATTACCATCCAATCATTCTATTTGTTTCTCCTCTATTTATTAAAAATTATTATTGTCATGGAGAGAGTGAATGAGCAGCATAAATATTTATCAATATACTATCAAAATGTTAGAGGTTTGAGGACTAAGACACACTCATTTCTGACTTCACTCCTGGCTTCTGATTATGATGTTATTGTTATCACTGAGACGTGGTTGTGTAATGGAATCATGGACAGTGAGTTGTTCACCGACTCCTATATTATTTATCGGAGAGATAGGCCACAAGGTATGGGCGGTGGGGTCCTGATTGCTGTTAATCGTAGGGTTCGCTCTAATCTATGTCCCTGTTTAACTCTTGATCCGTACGAGAGTCTTGGTGTCAATATCAACTTTGAGGGTGTTAGCCATACAGTAATCGCTGTTTACATTCCTTGCTCTTCTAGCTTTCAGTACTTCGATACCTATTTGAGTCTCCTGGAATCTTGTTATGCAGCTATTGGTGATAAGTTGATCTTTTTGGGGGATTTTAACTTACCTGAAATTACCAATGATAGGTATTGTTTGGAGCTGGGCTCTCCTTCTGCCAGAAGATTGGCCTCTTTCGTTAACTTTTATGAGCTGGCTCTCTCTAATACAGTTCTTAATTGACCGAGCGAAGTGAGGTCTAAGATTCAAGTCGACGGTTTGGCATTTCTCTTAATGTTTAAATGTTTATAAGTTTATATGTTGCGCATTTACGGCGAAACGCGGTAATAGATTCCCATGAAATTTGACAGGTATGTTCCTTTTTAAATTGCGCGTCGACGTATATACAAGGTTTTTGGAAATTTTGCATTTCAAGGATAATATAAAAGGAAAAAGGAGCCTCCTTCATACGTCAATATTAGAGTAAAAATCAGACTATAGAATTATTCATCATAAATCAGCTGTCGAGTTGACTATAAATTGCATGCTATGACGCATGCAATTCAATATCTCAATGTAACTTGGTAAAAAATTAACAGCTGTGTAGACTATAAATTGCATGCCTCATTGCATGCCTCATTGCATGCCTCATTGCATGCCTCATTTCATGCCTCATTGAATGCCTCATTGAATGCAATTTTTATGCACTATTGAATAGGATGCAAAGAACTTATAACTGCTCGTCTGGGCGCCTATAGTGTGGTCCACGTTATAATGGCAGTGGATAAAGATAGAAGAATAGCGATGCCGATTCTCTGCATTAATTAATTATATTTCTACACCGTCAAAAACATAATTGACATCGTTGTGGACCTAGAAAAGGATAGTACAACCGGCTTTGTCGAATGATAGACAAGGATAGCAAAACCAAAGTTGATTAAATACTGTCATTATAACGTGTACCTCACTACAGATGTCTTCTGGTTTTCTCGCGCTAAATTCCGGAAAGCGTTGTATGATAATTAAATCTTGTGTAAGCATGATCTGATCAAATAAATAGTTAGTGTATCAGTGTGGATGTGCTTATGGTTTGGGACGACGTTATAACTGCGCGAGGTCTGTTCACAGAACTACTAGTTGTAATAATCGTATCTTGGACTTGGTCTTTTCCAGCATTGACATTAATGTTGAGCGTTGTGATTATTTCCTGGTTCCAGAGGATGATCACCATCCATCGCTTGTCATTGCAGTTCAGATGTTGTCCACATTTCCTAATTCCCGTTCGAATTGTATTGAACTGTATGCATCAGTGAGACGAAGGAGAGCTGTCTGAGTTGAATGGAATTTCCTAAAGCCTGATTGAAAGTTATGAAGCTTTCTATTGTTGTCTAGAAATTCTACAACTTGAGCATGAATAGCCTAAGTCTTTCTAGCACTTTGGACAATGCAGGTAAAATACTGATTGGTCTGAAATCCTCAACTTTATTAGGTGATGCAACTTTATTTAGAGGGCGAACCAGAGCAAACTTCCAGTTTTCAGGGAAATTGCCTTCTTCAAGTGACTTGTTGAAAATGTATGTAATGGTTGGTAAAACAGCAAATAACATCTTCTTGATAAATTTAATAGGAATTTTGTCTACACCCATAGCATTACTATGAATACGTTGAATTGCTTTGGAAGTGTCTTCTTCTGAGATTGGATGGAAATGAAATTGATCAATCAGTGGTATATCTAAGTTTGTAACCTGCTCTTCAAGATCATTGATATGATTACCAATGACACCTTCGTCGCGTTGGTTGGAATGTTAAACGAAATGGTCATTTATATTGTCCGATGGTAAATCAATTTGGGGATTTGATTTCTGTTTGCAAAGCCCGAATTCTTTTATTCCCTGCCAAAGTGATTGAGAGTCGTGTTCATTGTTTGTCATGAACGAATTCAAGTACCTAATCTTTGAGTTCCGTAATTCCTGTTTGACTCTATTTCTAAGGCTCCTATACTCTATCAAACTGTCCAAGTCGAATGTATTTTTAAATTTTCATTAGCTTTGTCTCTACGTCCCATCATCTCAAGTATTTCTCTAGTCATCCACGGAACTCGTCGTTCCCTATTGATCCTCCTTGTCACATAAGGTGCATGTTTGTCATACAAAGTCAAAGTCCAATTCTCGAAAGTCTTGACCATGTCATACACTGAGGGTAACGCTTCAATTTGATGCCATGGAGCCTGAGCCACATCAGTCAGGAAGGCTGCTTCATCAAAGTTTTTGAAGTCTCTATATGTGATAATTTTCTATTAATAAAGTTTGTTGATAATTCTTTTTGCAAATTCAAATTTTATTGCCATCAAAAATCACATTGAAAACTTTCTTAATAGACAACAAGATTACAGAAACAAAATGTCAAACATATACCCACATTTATTTGTAGCGCGGCCAGAAAAAGACAAACTTGAGTACTAGCCGTGTGTTTATTAAATATAACTCAATATATATATTTTTTGTTAATATTTTGTGAATAAAAATTACGAGTTGATGAGAGATACGAGTAATTCCTTATATTATTGATCCGAATGGTTATTCATAATACAGAAGTCGGGGTCACTGCAATCAAAATTTTTTTATTCTGTATGGTAGCTAATAAATTTCATACGTATTGATTGTCCATAATGTATCCAGTGTCCATAATGGAAGTAATTGAACTACTCAAAATTAATGGCTTACTGGTCCCTCATAGATTTATAGTATTCCTGGTGATTGAGCCTGTCTTTTTCAGCGTTGTCAATTAATAATAAAGCTTAATTTACAATTAGCTTACCCAGCGAACTTCGTACCGCCAATGTATCTCATGTTACACTTGACTTTATTTGGTGAATCATGAAATTTATCTGACAATCAACATGTACATTTACATCTCAATACAGACTTCCTATGTGCTTAGTCATGCAGCATTCGTTATTCCGAAAACATATTATTCTTCTCAATCAATTGGTAGTAATATCTATCAGTAAA
Source organism: Nilaparvata lugens (assembly GCF_014356525.2). NCBI lineage: Eukaryota > Metazoa > Arthropoda > Insecta > Hemiptera > Delphacidae > Nilaparvata > Nilaparvata lugens. Next base: position 28,602,221 of record NC_052509.1, read on the forward strand.
GTTTTCAATTAAAAAAAAGGTTATATCAGTGTTTCAAAGAAAAATATTCAATGTTTTCATAGCTGTAGATTGTCGATTTATGGTCCAGGAAATATACGATGTACGATGAATCACACAGAATTCCATATTCTTTCCATTTTAGGATGAATATAAGCTAAGCTAAATTCAAAAAAAATGTAAATTATTCCTTCATTCTTCAGTAATTAATGAATGCATACAATATGAATACTATACTCTCTTTCATTAGGTGAATAATTTTTTTCAACATTTTCCAGTTTCTTAATGATAGGGGAGTGATAATTATTTTATAGGTCTTCTAAGGAACCATTATCAACAGCTGGTACCAATCAACTACACTTCAACTCCAAACTACCGTTTTAATACCAGTACACAATAATTCATCTCAGGGTGATATGTTTATTACAGCTGGTAACTTTAGATGCTAAATCATATTATCACAATATGATCTTGAATCATGATCATCTTTTCGTTCTTCAGTAGCCGCTCGGCCGAAAATTTCGAAAACATATGTCTGTAAAATGGATTAATAAATAATTATTATTAGCCCCCCTTTTAAAATTTCTGTTCAGAAGCCATCCCCAATATTCACACAACATACTGTATTCCCAAAGTTTCATGCCGTTAGGTCAAGTAGTTTTCAAGTCTACAGGGAACAAACAAACCCACAAACAGACATTCATTTTTTTATAAATAGATTTCCATTCGGCTCAAACAAAAGCCTCACTAAATGAAGGTAGAATGATAAGGATTCAGTTCTGTTGTTTTTACATTTTTTCAAATCACTTTCAAAAAGTTCATGTAGTACCTACTATTGTGTTTGAGACACTTCTGGCGCTATCATAGTTTCACCACTATTCTGTTCCACAGTCCTATCTCTTGCAGTCGTTAACTATATCTATAATAATTATATAGAGTAAAGAGCTGGCTTATGCACGTACGGGATAGGAAAATTATGTTTGACGCATCATCACGTCTGAACTACTGGACTAATTAGCTTGAAATTTTGCTTATAGATTCTTAATTAACCAAGGATGGTTATAGGCCTATTCTCAATTCTTCAAAATTTCATTACGTCAAGTTTTCATTTTGTCAAGTTTTAAAATAGATCCTTGCGAAGCACGGGTTCTTGCTAGTTATGTTATAAAATGTTGGTAATAATTACATCCATTAATAATGCATATGAGTATACATATATTAATATGTTTATAAAAGTTATAACAAAAACTTTATAACATAAGTACAGAATGCTTGTTTTTAGAATGTATGCTCTACCACACTTGTTAACGCTTTATGGATTACCCCTAAACTAATATTGTTTATCTCCGTTGTAATTTTCATTTTCACTTAATTCAAAGTATAAGATCTATAAAAATAGATCAGGCAAAAATCTGGTGGTGTTTATTGGTAAAATACTGTTTATGAACACTCGTTGCTCTTGGCAAAACTGCATGATTACATTATCATACACAAAACAATACTGCACACCGCTAGACCACATACTAGGCACGCAACAAATATAAGAACTACACTATTCACAGACATGTTTATATGGATGTGCCCGACATTACGAACCACTGTACAGAGTGGGTGAAAAGTCCGAGAACGGCTTTAAGGTGCGTACAGACTCTCGCTCTGCTCCGCAACCGAACGTCACTCCAGCAGAGCGATTGATGATCGACCAGGGAGCAAGAGTAGTTCGACCGGGGAACGCGAGAAGATCTAACATCTTCCGTAATGTTCATGATGGGTGCGTGGGCGGTCCAACTGTGGTTCGATGGTGGTACGAAGGCGGTACGAGGGAGGAGCGTGCTCGGTGCGGGTTGGAAGCACGAATGTGTACACAGCTAATAATATTTCATTCACAAAGGTAATTTTACGGTGGGTGTGATTAGGGATCCTACTCAAATTGAAAAAAAACTACTTTACTATGACTTTGAAAATCTGGTCCACCATTTTGAATACAAATTTATTTTTTTAAATAGTAAGGTGGTCATGCGATACATAATTTCGATACGGAATCTCAAGAAAAAATGAATGTTGAAAACCGCATATCGATATCTTAAACCGTTTTGGAGATATTCACATTATTAATCAATACTATTCAAAGCAGAAAGGAGAGAAAAAAGTATGAGAACGGCTTAGTATCCCATAAAACAATGTGATTCCAAGGTGGGTGTGATTGGGGATCCTACTCAACTGGAAATACTACTTTACTTTACTTTGAATTTAAAAATCCGCTCTGCCATCTTGGATCCGCCATTTTGAATGCAACTTTATTCTTTTAAAATAGGAAATAGGAAGGTGATTATGCGATACATGAATTCGATACCGGTACGGAATCTCAAGAAGAAATGAATGGCGAAACCCGCTCATCGATATCTCAAGCCGTTTAGAAAATATTCACATTATTAATCAATACCACTGATTTGCATGGTACTGATTAATAATGGGAATATTTTCTAAACGATATCCTATTATATTAAGCGAGCAATTTCTGTATTTATATCTGGTTATTTATGTTCAACGGATCTCGAAAACGTCTCTAACAATTTTCTCGAAATTTGGAACATAGTAGGTTTATGATATAAAAATTCGATTGCACTAGGTCTCATCCTTGGGAAAACTCGCTGGACGACATTAAAAGGATAATTCATCCTAGGCTGAAACAGCTGTGGGTAGTAAAAAAGTGAGTGAGCGAGTGAGTATGTGAAAAATATAGCCAGCTGTGGAATATAAACACGATCATTTTAGAGAATTGTGTTCTGTTTATCAATAAATAAAAATAACGAGCGAATCTCGGTGCCCCGATATTATGTTTAATGTGTGACTTTGTCAATTACCAATGCTGGTTTATTACAATAAAATTTATTTATTTATTTATGTTTGAAGCTTGGAAACAGCTTAGATTTCTGGAATAAACATTCTATTTACTGATTCATATTTCGAGCCAATTCATATGAATGTGATGTTACTGCTTTGCTCAGGAATTTCTTGGTTCAAGTGACATTGTGGATCGTAAAGCACTGCTCAGGAAGAAGGCTGATTGGGCACAAAACATAAACGAGCCCAGAGCTGCGGCTGAAATGTATTTGTCAGCTGGAGATACAATCAAGGCAATTCATATCATCGGCGAGAATGGATGGATTGATATGTAAGTTACTAAAACCTATCTTATAGATAAGCTATTGATGTGTTCAAACTATATATAGAAAATTTGAATAATTCTTCATAAGACAAATGCTTTAGACCAACATTGAAGAAGAGTACAACTTTTCCCGTATATAACAGAAAAATCTAACTCACTTTCATTTGTTTATTGTAATGGGAGCAGGTGTAATTTGTTGCTCTGCAACTGTCTGCAGAATACGAATAGATAGGATCATGATAGTGTAATCAAGTTAAACCAGCAGTTTTGTTCTAGACTTTTCAAGATGAACTCATGATTAGAAGTTGTAATAAACTTGAATAGTTTGAGAATATAAATAGATGCTGAGTAGAAAGTGCTAGAGAAGTCACACGGATCTTCTACAAAAATATAATTATGATATACTGTATATCATTAACTAAATTTAAAACGTTTGTTTTCTACATTGGAAAATGAGCAGCTTTGGACTGAAGCATGTTTCTTTCCTGTAAGTGTAATTGCTTGTTGCCTAGTTCACATGTTGGCCTAGTCCCTGGCCCAGTAATCTGGTCCAGCCTAGTAATGTGTAGTCCACATCCAGGCCAGCGCTGGCAAACCATCCTTCCAAACACTGGAGCTGGTCGTCATTGGCCTTCATTGGGCCAACGTGTGGATGCGGCATCAAAGGTGGATGAATAAATTCTAGATTAGTGAATTTTATTTGAAATGATGATGGATTTTCAGGTTGATTGATGTGGGGAGGAAGCTTGACAAGGCCGAAACGGAATGCATTAGAGCTGTGGCTGAGAGACTGCGCCAGCTGGGAGCACTGGAGCACGCTACCGAGATGTATCGCAAACTCGGCGAGGAACGCAGCATCGTGAAGCTGCATGTCGAGGCCAGCAACTGGACCGAGGCATTCGGCCTCGCCGAGCGCCACCCCGAGTACATGCACCTCGTCTATGTGCCCTATGCCCAGTGGCTGGCCGAAAACGACAAATTCATTGAGGCTCACAAAGGTACCTTTCTCTTAAATTATACATTCATGGGTTGTAGGGTGACATAGACAACTACTATTTGTATAATAGTAATAATTTCCAAATTATTGAATTGTAAATTGAGTGTGTAATTGAAGAATTTTGAAGTGACACATACCTCTAGCTACATTTGGACTGTTGTATAAATTGGAATTGGAACCGTTTTGGGCGTAAGTTAGCCTCTGGTACTTTTCTGTAAATTGTATAATCGTCCAGTCAATATAGACATAAAAAAGGGTGTGTGCTTGGAATATATATTGTAGTTCTGATGTTTTAATATATCATTTGGATACATGAGAGAAGTGTAGAACCAATTTCTTCAGGCAAAATTTCAATCTGATACAATAAAATACTTAAGTTTGACTCTTGATTATAAATTGACTTGGGACTACCACATAAAGAAAATAAAGATGTATTCCGTGTTCTTGATAAGACAATTTCTTCATGCAAAATTTCCTTGTGCTAGATACAGAGTGGCCCAAAAACCTCGTATTTTTGGTCCATTTTCCAGTTTTCAGCTATTTCCGCCAAATCCGTAAATCGGAAAGAAAAAAATGTTGCCTTTTTTTTAGACTAGAAATAGAAATAGAAATAGAAATTTCTTTATTGACATAAGACATTTAACAAAATGTATGGTCAATCGTCACATATATATCCATACATACATATATACATATACACATACATATAATATTATACAAAAAATTCAAAGCACAGAAACAATACGATTCTACAATACAAAGTAATTTACAAGCCCATTTTCACAATTCATACATACGAAAATCAATTTCATAAAAATCAGCCACTGTATAAATGCATTCTTGCTGCAGGATAAATTTAACAGTTTTTTTGAAACTCATACAAGAAAGGCTTCTGATAGATAGTGGCAAGAAATTGTACAATTTTACTCCAATAAACAGCCAGCTTTTTTGTGATCGTGAATACCTGAGGTATTCAGTTCTTATGTTATTTCTGTGCCTCGTATTATGATTATGGACTTCAGTGCCAGTAGCCAAATCCCCTTTATACGTATGTATATAGAGAAGCAGGCTCATAACATAGACGGACGGCAGAGTCAACAGCTTAAGTTTTTTGAAAAGAGGCCTACAATGAAATCTTTGGTTTTCATTCATTATTATTCTTACTGCCCTTTTCTGAAGCCTAAAAATCTCAATGGACCTACTGCAATTGCCCCATACAATGATTCCATAAGACAACAATGAGAATATCTGAGCATAATAAACATTTAACAAAACGTCAACATCAACAACTCCACGCAATCTTCTCAACATATAAAGGCCTTTAGATAATTTCTTACTTAGGGACTCCACGTGCGAGAACCAATTCAGTCTGTTATCAATATATATACCTAGGAACTTTAGTGATTCAATACTGCTTGGTAGCCTATTATTATAACTAAAACTAATATCACAGGTTTTGTCTATATTGAGTGTAAGATGATTTGCTGAGCACCAATCAGTCACAATATTTGTACTATTTACAAGTAGGTGATCTAACTCTAATGTGGTATTAGCTTTTATTTTTAAACCCAGGTCATCTGCAAACAAGAAACCCTCTCTGGTAGCACAATCAACATTTGAAGGTAAGTCATTTATATAAACTATGGATAATAGTGGTCCTAGTATGGATCCCTGAGGAACACCATACAGTACATCATTGCCACTGGACAGAAATCCAGATTAAAACACAAACTGACTCCTCCCCTCTAAGTAAGATTTAATCACTCTAACAGACTGAATTTCCAAACCATAATATTCCAATTTTCTTAATAACAGATCATGGTGGACTGTATCGAACGCACGACTCATATCAAATGATCTGAAAGTAACAAGAAACCTACTCTCAAGATCCATTACAACTTGATTTGTTAATTTCTGCACAGCCTTACTTGTGCTACACTGTTTTCTGAAGCCAAATTGCTTATCTGACAATAATTTATTATTTTCGAAATACTCAGAGAGTTGCTCCTGCATTATTATCTCAAATAATTTAGAAAATATAGGCACTATTGATATTGGTCTAAAGTTTGATGGATCATCTTTGGAGCCTCTTTTATGAATACTTTTATTTTCTTCAACTCAGGAGGAAAATCAGAACAGTTAACAACATATTCATTGAATAGGTAGGCTAATACTTCGCATATATACTTCGCAGAGATTTTCAATAAAAGAGAATTTAAGCCATAAATATCTAGACATTTACTATTACTTAGATTATGAATCATTGCATAGACCTTCTCCACAGTGACAGACTTAAAAGAAAAATTACTATTTGGCTTCTCAACCCTCTCCAAATAATCAGAAGAGAGCAGGTTGCTCTTTGGTATCTTACTGCTAAGGTTTGCTATGTGTCCTGTGAAATAATTATTGAACTTTTCTGCAGTTATTGAGCACCTTACATTGGTAGATTTTGTGTTAACATTAGACAGTGATCTAACTATGTTCCAAGTAGTTTTACTCACATTCTGAGAACTGAGAATCATGTGACTTAAATACTTTTTTCTTGCATCCCTAACTGACTTCTTATATTTATTTTTAGATGAGTTGTACAGATTTTTTGAATGTTGAGATCTGTAAACTTGATAGAGATAATACAACTCATCACATTCATCTTTAAGAGTTTTTAGTTCACCTGTGTACCATTTAGTGTCAGGTCTTGCATTTCTTCTCTTGGGAAAAATTAAAGGAAAAGCAGTGTTAACAGCTTTTAAGTATGTGTCCAGAAAATTTTTGAATTTTTTATCCCTATCTGATTTATAAACATCAAACCACACAACAGATCCAATAATCTCCAATAAATGAGCTATATTTCAATAATTTATTAGCCTAATTTTATCTAATCTTTGATCCATAGAAAAAGGAGCAGGCTTAACTGTTATGTCAGCTTCAAAAAGTAAGGCATTATGGTCTGAAAGAGCTGTATGAATGACATTGTATCTACTACCGTATATATATTGTTAATACATTATCTATAAAAGATCCTGGATTTACTATCCATGGTCTTGTGATACTATTTATGGTAGGACTTAAACCAAAACTATCGAGCATACTGCATAGTTGTGTTTTTTCTTTATACTCACGATCAAAATTTACATTAAAATCACCACCAATAATTATCGAAAAACCTCATTTAAAAATCAACAAAAGAATCTCATACAAACAATTTAGGAAGGCAGTGAAAACAGCATAATCATTGTTATAAGGCCGGTAAATTGAAACAGCTATTACTTTTTTTTCTGGGATCTCAATGGCACAAGCTTCACATACCATTTCAGTGGATAATTTTGTTTACATCTTGTCACGTTACTTTTGATGGAATAATGCTTAGCCTCTTGCTTTGCATCAATCGGTAGAGCATGAGAGTTCGCTTAATAACTATAAAATCTGGTCGTGGTTTTCTAGGGTATAATCTCACTAAAATCTTAATAGGCTCATACAGGAGATTTCGTAATAATTAAATACTGATAATTTATAAAAATATAATTTATATCCCATGGTATTGAGGAATAAAATGAATGGTACACCATGAAAAATTTGATACATATATTAAACAAATAATCTCAAAATTAGATCAAAGAAAAAATATATAGAGCAACAAAATATATAATGAAACAAGAAACGAAATCGAATAAAATATCACAGATCAGTACTATTTTCTAGTTCTATAGCACGAAACTTTACCATGTGCTTTCACTTCATTGATCATATGCATTTATCTGCATGTAGCTTTGACATCAGCTTGCTGTTGCTTGTCGATCTGGACGATCCTACTTATATATATTAACTTCCCAAATCAGAGCATGATAAATTGACAAATCAATAATTAAATATATATTAATTTCTACAGTTTCCAATAAATATATATATATATCTCAGGGTGCAAGATTCGGCACCTGATGGATATAGATAAATCAATTTATCTAATGAACCAGAGCTACATTCTATTATCACAAATTACATTATAAAATCAATGATCATGTGAACATTTGTATTATCAGCTTAGAACTTAATATTCTTTTAATTGGTGTATCCTTTGATATATAAATTGACTCGTTTCTATTCAATAAAATATTTCTTATACCATTTTTAAGACTTGCGCAAGTATTTTTATTAATTTCTTAATTTTTAAAACCTTTTCGACAAGCTAGCTTTGATTTCTTATTTCATTCGAAGCACTGAGGGCGCCCTAATATTATTTCAACTATTTTTCACTCACGTGCTGGATTTTCTATAAGTTGCTGATGGCGATCCGAACTCCTGGTAGTCCTGGATTATTGGTGGCCGAAGTCGTCTCTTCCAAGGGATTAAAAATATTCAAATGACTTTTGCTTTACTATAGCATCACAAAGTCTTATGAAAAATTAATAATTTGATTTAACTTTTAAGTCATTAAAAAGGTACAGTAAAAGATATTATGCTCTACAAATTTTGGTGACATTCCATGGTAGTGGTTGGCAGGCAAGTGGGCAAGTTCTACTTCTTTTTCACAATTTTCATTTCGGACTTGCAAATTTACATAAAATTTAAATAATTTGTTACTACGCCATTCAAGGCTCAAATAGTTCGTGCCAATCTATTAAATTATTACTTATGTTACACATCTGATAATTTATCTGCCTTCGGGCCATATCCAAAACATAAACTGAACAACAATAATTCATAAACTCTTATCATTTATAGAAATATATAAAAATATATTTGAATCGGCTCACTATTACCGCCCATCAATTGCTACCATTTGATTGGTTCATGCAAATTTGTTATAGTATACATGCGCCTACGAACCTCCTACTTCCTTAATACATTAAATTATTTTTATCTGGGTTTTTAGTACATTTTTTACATGCAATATAATTTTCTAATGATTGTAGGTTGTTTCTCACTTTACAACAGTTAGCCATGTGCATTTTTGGTTCCTCTAGTTGCATACCATTTAGTTACAATAAATTTCTGCCAAGGTGTCTGGCTAGATTCTACGTTATGCGACTCAATCGATCATTAGGTCGCCGATCATTAGGTCGCCGATCAATAGATATTTTACGCCTAACCTCAAATTTTTAATACTTTATATAATATTATATAAGTAGCAAATTATTTCCATTTCTATTCGGCCGTTATAAATTTAGCCATGATACCTGATATTATCTAATCTTTAAAAACGTTATCGCATTTGGCGATATTAGCCTATTATTCCACTTAGACTTATAAATTTCTTTCAAGTAGGGATTTTCATTTACCCATCAGAATTTGATTCGTTACAATCTGTAAGATCGTTGATGACAATATTTTCTTTTACAAATAAAGCAGCTCCTCCCCTGCTCTTATCAGATCGACAAAAATAAGATACAAGACTGAATCCCGGAATTGATATACAATTCATCTCAGTATCTCTGAGCCAATGCTCAGCTACTGCAATAATTTTCACACTATATTGAGTCGTTAAAAGAGCAAGATCATCAATCTTGTTTGTCAGGCCCTGTAAATTCCAGAACAGAAATATATCTGTTTGAGGTTTTGGTTTTCTAGTTTGACTAAGAATTACAGGTATTGGTAGGCCAATTTGTTGTGCATCCAGGCTGAAGTTGTTGACCATACTATGATCATAATCAACCTCATTGTCATGAGCTAAAAGTTTAAATTCAATTCTCCATTTGAATGTCCGGAAGACAAAGCGTCCAGACAGGTAGGAACCACACCTATAGTTTCCTCAGAGCCTGCAATGTTTATTATTTCAACTCTATGCAAATCATTAATTGGTGATCTCCTATTCAAAGTGGGATAAAAATTTAACCCGCTTTTGTACAACTGTCACTAAGTACCTGATTGAATTATGTACAAAAGTTCAACAGCTGAGTCATAATTTTGTCTCAGTCCCACACACATGCACTCGCTCACTCACTTCCATCATCAACAGACGCCGAAATTATCAGCTGTTTTTCCAAGGATGAATAAATTCTTTTAATGTCCTTCAGCGAGTTTCCCCAGGGATGAGACCTGGTGTGATCGAATTTTCATATTATAAACCTACTATGTTCTGAATTTCGTGAGAATCGTTAGAGCCGTTTTCGAGATCCGGTGAAATACAAACATATAAACATCTAAAAATGTAAACATCAAAACATCTAAACAGAAATTGCTCGTTTAATAGTATAGGATTTAGAATACCTAAACTTGCCGACATTATAATATTGTATGAATAAAATCGTTCCAAATTTGTATGAATGTTTACCAAGATTACTATGCAATATTCTTTTGCAATAAAGAATTATCAATGATATTATTATTCAACTTTTTATAAGTAACCTTAACATTTAAAAAGCAAAGCCTCCCTTACTTATCTTTTAATATCCTTTTAAAATATGTGTCATGTAGTCTTTCCTGATGTAATGAAGTTCTTTCTAGTCCTCCCGAACAAGAACGGGTGCACTGCTAGTCTCAAAAATAATATCAAAAAAATACTTTATTTCTATTTTAAAGAGATAAGAAACGATGGTATATATTTTTACAATATTATGAAAACAGAAAGAATTCCTCACAAGACCAAAGGTAAATAATGTCCTTTGGAAGATTAGAATGTAGAGGTGCGTACAGATATACGCGCCGCGAACATGAGCAATTCAGATATAAAAAGCTTGGCATCAGCTGATTAAAAGTGAATTGCTCATGTTCGCGGCGCATATATCTGTAAGCACCTTAAGATGTGAATTTTATTGTCAATACACTGACTAATGTTAAAAACTAAAGAGTTGGAAGTTGGGGTACTTTGGGGGGGGGTCATTACACATGGATTGGGGGGGCATTACACTTGAATTGGGGGGGGCATGCGCCATTGGCCTTGGGGGGGCTGGGCACCCCTGATTCTAGTTCATTGTGATCATTGAAGGGTTGAAGTGATGAGTTAGTTGTGAATTCTAGTACACAAGTATATTGTGCTTATAATGGGCTCTTCTTTATTTTCTATCGATGTTTTGCTCCAGTAGAGAAAATTAATAATGTTGGTTTTACATTTTATAAGCTTTATAAATAATATAAATTAACGGTAATATAAATTTGATAAGTCCAGTATTAAATTAATCTATGTTGATTTTCATTGTATCGCTTTGTATCAATGTTACTTGCACTGTTTGCAATTCATCACTATTCTCTCAAAAATTAGTTTTTATGAATTTCATGATCTGAAAATTGAAATTCAAATGCTATTTGGATGACGTTCGCATTCCACTGGTTTTTTTACAATAATTGTTACGTTGAAGAGTGAGGAAATTCAATCCATTTGGAAGTAAAAGGAAATCGCAGTGCAATTTGAACAGTGGTTAGTAACTTTGAAATTCAATTGCTCAATTCATTTCGGCTTGATACTATCATTTGTAATTATAGTTGATCAGAAATATAAGCATTGTATATAATGTTTATATTTCAGTTTGACTAATCTTCTATCACAGTCTCGCTTTCATTCATAAACATGATAATGCTAAATACGTTGATTACCTTAAAGATGTAGCTTATCTTACGTTAAACAATGTACAATACAAACAATTTTCATTAAATTACTATTATGATGATCATTGGAATTTCTGCCTGTGATTGAGAAAAAGTCAATTTATGGGCCTTGGAATTCGTACCTAGAAAAAGTTGCATTATTACTAGAAATTTTGTTATTTTTACTATTTATTATAGGTACTGTACATTGATTTTTGTGATTATAGAAATCAACTACTTTATTATGAATCAGGATAAGGATAAATAGGGAAATTGTGAGATGGGGATAACATCCATAGTTAAATTTACATAGCATCAATTTGAAAGCTCTGATAATAATGATTTGAACGGAACTGCGATTCTGGGTTGGTATTGCCTCTTCATGTTCAGTGAGAATAGAAAGCTTCAGAGTAATTCGTTCTCACTATATGTGATAATATTGGTAATATTTGGTAACATTTGTTAATATTTGAACCGAATGTGCAACAAATTAATCTACTTTCAGCTTAAAAATTTTCAACTTATCAGGAGAACAGTGTTATCATATAGTATCTCAGGTAGGCCCACCCTTTTATTTTTTTTGTTCACGTGATCTTATGATATTCATTCCATTATCAAGTGTTTAAATTATAAAGAGTGATGAAACAAGAAAAACACAAGAAAAGCTATGAAAAGAAATTTTGAATCTTCATTTTTCACAAAATAAGGATAAGATGAAGGAGTCGGACACATATTATATCATGAAACTTCGTTGAAAAACATCAATATCTGAAACTAGAGTTATCAAATTGTGTTACTCTGACTCGTATGGAGAAGGCACACTTAATATAATAAATTCTGTGAGCAAACAACGAAATCCTGATTTTTATCATGAGCATGGTTAAATCAAGAAAATTGAAATATTTTTTTATAGTATTGAGAAGTGAAAATCTATATACAGCGCATGTCAAAACAATAGACAAAATTAATTGTTTCGAGCGCCATAGTGTAAATGAGATGCAATGTAGACAGCAGTAAATTATTCTGTTTACTATGGTGAAGGGAGTCAGCCGCGTCGGCTGTTTCCCCTTCCACGGCGTCAAATCGTATCGCAAATACATAACAATATACATCAATGGATTTGCAATGAAAGTGACTACATTAATTATTCGGCTCATTTTTCTTTAAAACTACTTGCTTTAAAGTTAAACGGAGAAAACAAAAAAATCAAATCGAAAAACCCTTAAATTTTTACATTATATTATTTTATCAAGGAAACTGTTCGATTTATTGAGGAAATGAATCTGAGTAATATTGTAGTCTTAAATTTAACGAATCGAATGACATATGATAGATTTTTTTCCGATTAATGGTTACAGAGATAATTGATTTCCAGTTTGCTGTTTACTATGGCTAAGAGAGTCAGCCGCGCCGTTCCGCGTCGACTGTTTCCCCTTCCACGGCGTCAAATCGTATCGCAAATACATAACAATATACATCAATGGATTTGCAATGAAAGTGACTACATTAATTATTCGGCTCATTTTTCTTTAAAACTACTTGCTTTAAAGTTAAACGGAGAAAACAAAAAAATCAAATCGCAAACCCCCTAAATTTTTACATATATATTATTTTATCAAGAAAACTGTTGATTTTATTCAAAAAATGAATATAACTAATATTGTAGTCCATAATGTAACGAATCGAATGGCATATAAAAGAACTGTTTCCGATCAATGGGTACAGAGATAATTGATTTTACGTGATTACCTGCATTTTTCAACTTTGAGGGGGGCTAGGGGGGAAAGCTCCAAGGGGATTTCTTGGGACTTTTGGGAGAATGACCCTCTGGGAGGGTTCTATCGATGGTAAAAGATTCAGCTTTTATTTAATTTTCGGATCGAAAAAACCTTTATTGACTGGGCTATAAGTAGCTCATGAACATGGTAAGGTGAACGCCATATGAAAACGAGATAATATTTACACATGATTCTCTAACATAATATGTTGTAATATGTTAGAATATTTTTCGTGATAATAAAATCAGCTGTGCTTTTAGTTTAAGTTTGTTTTTCGGTAATCCTTCAAAATTATATTTTTAACATGTGAATATTTCCTATTTTAGTTATATTAATGTGAAATATTTCTTCTATGTGAAAATATCAGCAGTATGTACAACTTTTCTTATCATCAACTATTCCATCATTGTATACAAATCGAATTTATACGATTTCCAACTTGATTAACCTGTATATTTGCAGTTATTGAACGAAAGCTATAACGTGATTTGACGACATACGTTATTGAGGATATAACCAATACCTACTATTAATAGAAAGCTATTACTAAGTAATAGCATAGAACGTTATTGAGGATATAACCAATACCTACTATTAATAGAAAGCTATTACTAAGTAATAGCATAAGTAGATATCCCATGGTATAGAGCGTTTATGTCACAACTTTACTGTTATCTCAAGCTGATAGTCCACATAGTTTCCATGTATTTCTTTCCTGTGAAGCTTTATGACGCTGGTAGTCTCTCATATTGTGCCGTTCATACACTTTTACCCGGTCAAAACTGTAAAAATCGACAATAATCGACAGTAATCGGCTTGAGATAACAGTAAAAGTTGCCATAAACGCCCTATACCATGCGATATCTACTTACGCTATTGTTTCTCTATGGTAATTGCGGGTATTGAATCAGGGTAACATTGAAATTGTGTAAGAAAAAATGTGTGGCTGTCTGTCTTGAATTTTGATTCTGACTTATTCCATAATATATAAAGTATTCATAAAGTTCTATAGATTCACAAACACATGATGAGTGATATTATTAAACAAATCGCAGATTTCAAAATTAGTACAATACTTCCTGAGTGAGTTTTACAGCTCGGGGATTCACTAAATTCATGTGAAGAGAAGAAAGACATTGGAGGTGTAGGTGGTGATTGACAAAGGATGAGCGGGTGTGAAATGGGTAGGTGGTGACGACTAGTGAGGGTTGAATTTGCTAGGACAATGGAAACGGAAAGAAGTTAGGACGAAGGACAATGCTATAAGCTTAGAAGGACCATGTTGACAGAAGAGGGCTCAATTTTATTGTTTTGATGTTTCAAAACTACACTCAAGTTTACACTACAGCTATTCATTTGTTTTATTTTTGTCATTGCACAATAAACGTAAAATTGTTGATTGAACCATTACGCAAAGAAATATATTTTGTGAATTGCTAACTTTGTCAATCACTCCCACAACAATAACCATGATAATGGTCACTGACTATAGCTCTGAAGAGAGAAAGCTCTGAGACTAGTTAGATAGAAAGAAAATGAGAAAGAGAGAGAAGGCGCTCAATCAGTGCTTTGGGCTTAGGCAGTGAACTGACCGTGTGCTACTGTTCTGACCGCATGAACAATACAATCCAATTGAACAATGCATTGGAATTAAAAACTCGCTTCCGGCAGAAACGTTCAACCGATTTGTTTGAAATTAATTATAAAATTCTTGAAAAAAAATTGCCTTTAAAATGACTTAATTTTTTTCTCAATATAAAAATTATTATCAATTGTAAAAACTTATTCAAATTGGGGAAAAAATTATCATATGGTAGCGAGTTTTAAAACTTTAAGGTGATTGCAAAACAGTCTTGGTCTTCCATATTGGACTAAAAATAAGTAAGTAATCACATGAAGTAATTTGACCCCAACAGTGCTGCTATCTATAGGGCTAGAATCACAATTTTTTCTATGCTGTATCGCCTTAATTTAGAACATCTTAATTTTAATCCGATTGATGTCAATAAGTACACCCCCATAAGGGAAGAAAGTAATTTTGCGACAAGCATTAGTCTATGGACTTCTCTACTGTATATCGTACTTCTAGTAATTATTATCATAATTGTTTATAAAGAATTCTACAAAAATGTGCAACCCGTTCTTGCAGCTCATCCACCCCCTGATGTTCTCTTTAGGGATGGAGGAGTTATATGAGTGTAAACTGCATAGAATCACAATTAACTTGTTTAGTCAGCATAGTCGTAGTGGAAGACAATATTGTATTCAGAGCTCAGTTCCTCGCCAGCATACATAGCGAACGGACCTCATGAAAAACTTTGTAATGTTTTTTAATAAATAAAATTGTTTTTTAAAAAGTGATATTTATTTATTGCCAAACTATAACTTACATGGACCACTTTTGTTTATCATCTACAAAAATTATTTACCAAGTGTGATAAGTTATTGCCACATCGACAACCAGCCCTACCTTTTTGCCGATGATCTGGGTCTAATAATGAATTGGTCTGATAAACAAAGTGTAGTTTCAGTGTTTGAAATAAGCAAATTGGTCATAGCCTAAGGAATTGGTGTGCATCAAACTATTTCAAGTCTGAATCTACAAAAAACCAACGATTTACAGCTCAGCTACAACACCAGGTCCACCAACATAGGCTTTCTAATGGGTTTCATGCTTGACACGAATTTGAGTTGGAAGAGCCTATAGCATACATAGCTGGTAAGCTGAGTAACGTTTTATTTGTACTGCGCAGGCTGAGACGTGTTGTGAGCCATGATGTTTTAATGAGTGTGTATTGCGCTCATGTATTTAGTCATCTATCTTATGGCATACAATTGTGGGGAAACTGTCCCACAATTATCACAGTTTTCAGACTACAAAAGTCGAAAAGATAGCTGTAAGAATTATCTGTAATGAACCACCCCTAGCTTCATGTAGAGCACTATTCCGTAAATAAAGGTTATTGTTTCTGCCTTCACTCTATGTGTTTTCGTGCTGTTTATATTTTAAAAAGCACCTGAGTAATTTTAGAGTCAATAACAATATCCATAGTTATCCCACAAGAGGCAGCCTGTTACAATATTGAGAGCAACCAATATACAATCTCTCAAAAAAATAGGAGATACATGTCCGTAAGGTTACCTATTCAATGAACTTGTTGTGGAAGTTGAACTATGAACGTTCCACAATTTAAAACTCACTCGTGGGATTCGCTACTGGAAAGGTGCCTGTATTCTGTTTGAGTTTTCTTTTGTAAAAGTTCAAAGTTTACTGTTATATGTTGTTAATGTTGATATGCGTCTTAGTGTTTACTATTATAATATAACAGCAAATATTGTATTATTTTCACTGTTGTGTAATTAGTTGTTCTTTGTATAGCCTATTGTAAATGACGTAGTTAGTAGAATTATCATGTTTCTTGGCAATAAAAGATTGATTGTTTGATACTATTGATACTTGACATTGGTGGTTAAGAAGTTTGATGAATCATGTGGCCTGAGATCAGCTTAACTGGATTAGAAATTTTAATCCTTATTTTTGTGAAATAATGAACTTAATAATCTTTAGATGGGAAAACTAGTGCATCATGATACTTTATTATGAACTCAGATTTCTAGTGACTTCAAATGAATTAAATTTTTGTTTGTTCAGCATTCCATAAAGCGGGAAGACCCGAGGAAGCATTCGCCGTTCTGCATCAGCTAACATTGAATGCAGTTGACGAGAGCCGATTCAATGATGCCAGCTACTATTATTGGGTGCTCAGTAGGCAGTGCCTGGATATTGCTAACCAGAGGTAACGAGGCTGATGTGAACAGTAGACCAAGCGCAGTTATCTTCAACACGTGTTGAAGCGTGATTCACGTTTACATTCACGTTGATTCAAGTTAAAGAATAAATATGCTCTACTCTTATTATAAGTAGAGTATATAATGTATTACTACAGTAATACTTTAGTAGTAACCTTTCGGAGGACACTCTTATTTCAGAAAAAGAGGCTACCACATACTTGAACCAGAGAATAGTTGTGTGGTACTTATGTCATGGTTTGAATAGAACATTTTTCATTAATAGTTTCTGGATGAATCTTGCTCATTTCAAACAAATCTTATACTCTCGAGTCTGGAGCATGATATAAATTTGTAAAATGTAGGAGAGTTAGGAAGTGTCGAAGGCATAAGTTAAAAACTAGTGATATCGGATTTATTCAACCCTCTGACGAATCTTAGATGTACCGGCACTACTTTATTTTCTTTTTTTTTTGGATCATCTCATTTTCATACTTTTTTGTGTGTATCATCTCATTTTCACTGTCACTTTTCTCAACTCTTGAGCTGGATTCCTTCAGCTTGAATCTTATAAAATTCCGTTGTCACGTTTGGCCGAAAATGCGTCACAAACATACATACAAAAGCAAATCTTGTCGAGTTGGAATGTAGTCCTCACTAAGTTCGGTCAATTATATCACAGTTATTCTTGATAGTTCTTTTCATTTTATGTTGACAAAATTGGCATTGACATTTGTAACTTTCACATAGAAAGACTTATTCTGTCCTAGCCAGAATATTTTGAATATTATGAATATTATATATTATGATAATATTATTTACTAATATAATTGAGCCATCAATTCATTATTGTTTCTTTTTTACGTTGTAAAAGTTGTGCGAGATAATTTTTTGTAAATTAGAAGTATTTAGAGGATAACTAATTGGAGATGACAATACAGTTAACTATTATTACTGCACTTCCACATGCCACCAGGCGCGCTACTGACGTCTATTTAGTTAGTGCTTTAATTCAGTTAGTTAGTGCTTAAAATTAGTGCTTTTAATAGTGCTTTTAATTTAGTTAGTGCTTTAGTTCATTTTAATCATTCAAGTATTCATTGAATAAATGACATACATTTAATTCAATCGTATTTTTAGATACTGGTTTTCGTCACATACTTTGACTAGTAAGTAGTATTAGTATACAGGTATGTTGAATATTTTCTGGTAAATACTAATATGTATGGGTATTGCACATGAATTTACTAATTGCTACTTTTTAATGTGCTTCTCAAAATAATTATTGTAACAGGTATTGTTGTTGTTCATACAGGCCAGACCAAAAAGACGAGATGCTATCTAGATTTGCAGAGCACGAGAAGTATGCTTCCATCTATTATGCATTCCACACAATTCAGTGCTATCTGGTAAGTTCAACGTCTACAATCTACATGATTGTTTTTAAACTATTCATATCATTATAACTTCTTCTTAGCCTTTTCCCACTCGGGTGGGGTCGGCGTTTCGGGTCAGTCTCTTCCAGGGGTCCCGGCCATGGGCTTCGTTTGGTGTTATTCCCTTCTCTACAATATCTTGGGCGATGCAATTTTTCCGTTTCTTCCTAGGTTTTCCCCTCTTCCTATTGCCTTCGACATCTAAGTGGTCGATCGTTTTTCCCACATAATCATCCTCCCTTCTCTCCACCACTTCTTCGTACCATTGCAATCTATTTTCTTGTATCTTCTTTGATATTTCTGCAAAATTCATTCTGTCTATTATTATTTAATTCAACCAATTATTACAACATTATAATCATAATATAAGTATCAATATAACATTTTCACATTATTATAAATTAGCTTTAAATAGCATTCTGAAAATGTTTTAAAATTATGTACAGACCATAACCGTGGAATTTCAATCACACTAAAGGATTGAACTAATAACTCATTTTTAATGCTTAAAATTACTATGTTAAATTAGCACAAACCTCAACTGGTGACCATATTCCAACGAATTATTTGTTTATTACTTTCACGTCTTTTCATATAGTTTCTTCTTAAATTACTTGAAGTATCAAAAATATTACAAGTATCAACTATATCAAATGTTAGGAAGTCATAATGTAGAGTTAAGCTCATTTTTAAATTCATTATTGTTATTTTAAATTGATTGTTTTTTCAGGAAGAACCATTCACATCGTATCAACCCGAGGCGTTATTCAATATATCAAGGTTTCTAATGTATGAAACGAAAACAGCTCAGCCCAAAGGTGTTTCACAATTGTATCCTCTCATACAGTAATTTCAAATTCAAATTCATTTATCCTTAATGATAATTACAAAATTCAAAACTCAAAGTACAAAATACATTACTTAATATGTATAGCACATAACAAAAAACACTTAACTGTCTTATAATTCTAATCTGAATAGGTAAGACGATACAAATAGGTGAAAAACACTTAGAAACTTACATTATTTTCCGTTGTCTACAACTACAACAACCGTTGACAAAGGTGACGCAGTCACCGAAAATAATGTAAGTTTCCAAGTGTTTTTTCACCTATTTCTATCGTCTTACCTATGCAAATTAGTATTACTTAATATTTAGATATACAGTAGGTTGTATAATAAGTAATATAAATAATTTAATTTAGAAATTATTTGCTAATGTAAGTCACCAATTCGAATGAATATCAGTATAATTATTCAGTAATGAATTAGTTCAACTCATAGATTTTAGATATTGTAGTAAATACTCTCTTGATTGATTGCAAATTTCGATGTCAATACTACCTTTTTTACATGAAATAACGACCTGAGTAATCATTCAACTTGTTTCAACTTGAGAATGATTCACACGTAGGCCTGAAGCGCGATTTCCGTTAAGATAGCATTTTCATTTTTAAACTTTTGAAATCATAATTTAGAAATAAGTTTCCAAGTAATGAATATTTAATCGGTATTTCAAGTAAGATTGGTAAAATCAGAGATTGTTCATTAACTATCAACAAATCAATAATGTGATACACATTTTATTGAATATTAATATGATTTAGACTTTATTATTTATAAATAATATTGCACAACATTTTCTTTAACTTTCTTATTATTTAGTGCTATTCTGTACGCATTGTCGAAACAAGCGAGAAATTTGGGTGCTTTCAAGTTAGCTCGACAAGTTTTGGACAAAATGCAGAGTTTCCGAATACCTCCACAGTTCCAGGTAAAACGTTTTCATTTGTCTCATTTTCACAATTTGTTCCTAGCTAATCTGTATACATGATTTTGTCTGAATATAACACACTCGGAAAAATGTGTTAGACTTTGTTTTACGAAATAAAACTTTCCATTTAGAAATTAGAGTTTGTATACAAGCACAATGAACTTACAGAATATTAGCTATATTAGCAAACATTCCTTCAGTAGTTTACCAATTTATTTGAATGTTTTATCTAATCCAAATTTTAGTGAGATCCTTTTTTCATGCTATTATATTGTCTTGGCTGTGTTGCCTAAAGAATGGTTTTTACTAGTAGAGTTAGTGGTCGAGTAACTGGCATACTAACTCTACCGAGCTAATTCTACGCTACTTACTTGGTCGAGTAACTGGTTTCAGTTTAAGCCTGGTTTTTAATTGAGAATAGTAGGTAAAGTGTGTTATCTAGTGAAAAGAACTAACCTTAAAATGTCAATACTTTTAAATAAATGAATATTCGATTAACAACAACAACAACAACAACAATTGCATGCAATCACGGTAGTTAGAAGAAGACGGTAAGGGTCACGCGCAGGTAGACCGGAGCTCTGACGTCACAGCCACCGAAGCTACCAACTCTACTGACTACTTTAAGCCGGTATTTGTATGCACGCTGTTGCTAAACAGATTACAATTCATATGCTAATCGTTTTGAGATTTGAAATTTCGCCTCTTTATCATCAAAATGTCAGTTGGAATATTTCAAGTAATAATTCTTGTATATTGGACCTGGAAATACGGTACATTTGATAGAATAATTCGAAACCCATTAGTAGGCTACTGTACTGCTGTTATAGTATCAATATTCGGGCTAAATAATGTTAAATAATACTGTATTGTAATAATAAGTACTGTATGAATACTGTATTAACATATCTGAATGTCAGGGGCGAAGCGTGACTTTTCGGCTCAGTCATCTCCAGGAACAATTCAGTTGAAAGTTTGAATGAAAGCTGCACCCCCTCCCCTACTTTAAAGATAATGTTCCATTTTTGACGATTATTTATCGAGAAAGATGACATCTAGTATAAGATAAGCTTACTATTAAAAATCCTTGAGATGAAAACTATAGAACTTGGCTAAATCTCAAGCTCAGAAACTGGCCCTCAAATTAATTTAAAAAATTGAAATGAAATTCTTTATTCTATATTGATTCATACAACAAGTACATCATCAAAAATGACAGGGAGAGAAAAATAAGGAAACCTTGTGCTATTCCTCTCCCAAATTCAGAAAAGGTTACACATAGTCCGAAATAGGTTAATTTCTTTAGTTGTTTACTTCACTAAATTTTCAGTTCTTAATATTTTCAAAAAAGTAGATTTTTAAATATAGATGCTTCAAAAACAAACATAGAAGAAATAATAATAACTATTATCAATAACAAATTGCAAACGAAATAATTATCGTATGGTTTGCAACACTGGCGCGGAACAGTGGAATCGCAGAAAATAGCGATGTCTTTGACCGTTTACTCCACCATCGTTTACGGGGATAGTGAGAGTGATGATGCAGAAGAGTGGTGGTAACCAATGCTAAATAGCATTACTGGAATCGCATATTTTTGAGAATCACATTGAACGGACGGAACTGATGATGCAGTAGTCTACTTAATTCGAGCTTGGTGCGCTCGCAAAAAAATGTTCCTCTTTTGGTTTCTTCACCTTTTTTTGTATTTATTTTAATTATTTACAATTAGATAATATACACATTACATATCAATTTCTGTCCAGTCATCGGCGAATCCAGAGATGACCGGACGTCTTGCCTCTGCTGAATGTGAATATACAGTGTGTGTATTAGAGTCTCGTAAATAACTGCAATAATCATTAAAACTATACATATTGTAAGTGTATATTGTGTTTATTGCACATCTATGATACAATGTTAAAATCATTATACATCTAAGTTATTGAATACAGTAGAACTCCCATACTACCTATCAATTCAGATGGTTTTTTTTAATTCTAGTGCCACAAACTATCACATGCTTTAGAAATATTTGCCAGTTACAAAGAACAAATTATCACAATCATGTAAAAAATTGAAAATTAATGCATTATAAGTGAATTGCTTGAAATAGAAATTACCTGTCTCCTTGGAGTATTTTTAGAATGCGATTTTCTTCATCTTCTTGCTCATCTTGCGTCTGTTATCCACTGCTTGATTGGATGCTGCTCTTTTCTTATTCTTCTTATTCAACTCTTTCATCCTCATAAAAGAGCGCGTTCTCACAAAACATTCGATGGCAAAGTCGTCGATATTATCAAATTTTTCTTTTATAACGTTGATGAGGGTCGCCATTACGTTTGAACATTTTTGAAGTTTTTCTCCATGAAACTTTTCAAATTCTTTTTCTAATTGAATTGTTATTTTTAGCCACTCATCTGATAGATTGATTAGGCCACCTATAGATATAAAAGAAAGCCAATCACAATTTTTCGAAGCATTTTGTCCGGATCGTTCACTATAATTGAATGTTGTAGAAATACCTTTTTTAAAAACACGTTAAGCTATGTAGCCCGATAGCACTTTCAGCAAGTCCAAATTTTCTACAATCTCTTCTCCCTGGCTCTGCTCACTTAGTTCCTCCATTACTTTGCCAAATACTGAGTCAAGTTCCTTATCATCCATGTCATCCATACATGAATCTTCTTCAGAATGCGAACACAATCTACTTTTGTCAGTAGATCAACACTAAGAGTCTCACATGGTTCGGAAGTGCAATTTCCAGTCTTTATTATTGCAGATGCACTTTTAGAAAATAGAAGAGATTTCATTCTCTGACTCACTGTTGTTGGTAAAGGGTGGTCGTAGAATCTGTCTATACCTCTAATCTGAGAGAAAAAAGATTCTAAAACGTCCTGATTGCATCGAGATGTTAACAAATATTGGTACCCTTCTAGCTGCATTTCGTTTGTACAATCCCTGTGTACTCCGAATAGAAATCATGCATCCAACTTGAAATGGTAACAAATTCTTTTTCCCTATTTCTCGAGCAGAAGAGCACAGGTCGTGCAGCTTATTTAAAACCGAATTTTGTAATTCCAAACTGGTACCATAGCCACTTTTCAATTTGTTGTTGGGGTGATGTGGAATTCTAGAGTTCAACACATCATACCCATCATTCACGGTTGTTAAAAAATCTACGACATGATCATTGCCAGGTAAAATGTATGAAATAGCCTTGGCAGCAGTTCTGGAAAGAAGTTCAGCTGCTTTCCTCACATTCTGTCTTTTACTTCCTGTTAAAAGTAAATGTCCCTCTGTTATTTTATACTCATATTTTAATTCTGTAGTGTTCTGTTGTTTAATCAGGTCAAATAAAATATCTTTGGTCACCATTATTCCACCTGGCAGTTCAAACCCTTGGTCCAAGAGATGGTTACGTATCAATTTGGGGGCGCGACAGTCGAGGCCTGCGACAGTAGAGGACTGTTTTCCAGTCCTCTACGGTCGTAGGCCTCGACTGTCGGGAGTGTACGAAAATTGAAGAGTTCTCTACTGTCGCCTAACGCAGGCGACATTTGAGGCCTCTTTTTCAGGAGTCCTCTACCGTCGCAGGTCTCGACTGTCGGGGCTGTACAAAAATTAGAGAGGCCTCAACTGTCGCCTAACGCAGGCGACATTTGAGGCCTCTTTTTCAGGAGTCCTCTACCGTCGCTGGCCTCGAATGTTGCAGGTCTCTACCGTCGCTGGTCTCGACTGTCGCAGGACTTCTGTCGTTTGCCTCGTTTGACATCGACCCATCAATTTGAGCACATGAGGAACATCCGAAAAAGCCCGAATAGCACAATCATCACAACAGGGATTATCAACTGAGGGTTTTGTTTGTGATATTCCCAAGTCAGATACAAGCTTACGATTAGACCCACCCATATCGCTAACAAATCCTCTACACCTAAATCCACTTTCCTCTACAAGTCTTATTGCTTGGAAAAATATATCGATTGTTACAGCTTGATCAAACTGATAAAAAATCGGTTGCTTCCATTTTCCTGCTACACTCCGTATTATTATCACTTGCACATTAACATGAGGACCTCTAAAAACATCCATCAAGCTGTCA
This sequence comes from Nilaparvata lugens, assembly GCF_014356525.2. Classification (NCBI taxonomy): domain Eukaryota; kingdom Metazoa; phylum Arthropoda; class Insecta; order Hemiptera; family Delphacidae; genus Nilaparvata; species Nilaparvata lugens. The sequence continues at coordinate 28,626,781 of NC_052509.1, forward strand.
TAACAAATTTCCGATCGAACCTTCATTTCATTGAAGCTCATAATCACATCTTTCTCAAATTCATTTGTTAATGCTAGCTTGACCCCTGAGTAGAGAAAAACTAACTTCCAAAAACCCAGGTGGTGTAGAAAACTGGGATAAACGTCTATGAATAGTCTTTTCACTTGGAAGAGGATATTTTAGAATCTCTCTTATGTAGTCCAAACCTTTTTTTGAAATATATCTTATAGTCACAGCCTTAGCCACATCATCTGATGACCAATTAGTGCATTTTCCTTTCGAGATCATCTGTTGCTGACAATTTGAAAAAATGCGTTCATAGTTTGTTTCAGTTTGTTTTCTAATATTAAAATTGAATTATTGGCTCGTTTTACTTCATCCTCTAGCTTTACATTAATTCCATTAAGCATCTTATTCTCAGTAAGCAAAGCTTTGTAATTAGCAATGTCAATAACATTAGCGTCTACATTATCCAAATTATCTTATTCATTATTTACAATATATACATTACTTGCAGTATCTACATTACTTGCAGTATCTACATTACTTACACTATCTGCATTATTGTTAAAATCATCCAACAATGTCTGCACAATTTTTCTATTTTCCCGGCCTATTAATCGACAGCTACGGTCAGATTCAGTCTTTTTTTATTTTAAAAGTCGGTAAACTTGGAATTTTGACTGTTGGAATCGCAGTTTTTTATTAATATTTTTCTTAGGGGGTTTTAGTAATTCGGATTTCAACTCACGCTCGAATTCATCTTATACGAAATGTCGGGAGCATATGACTGCTGTTTTCCCATTAAAATCATCCTTCCTTCTACAAGAATGCACCCATTGTTTATACAAGTCATCCTGTTTTGGAAATTTGTGAAATGATATGTTAAGTAACTTGGCTTTGTCCGAATGAATTGAACAGCCAGCTATCGCGCAACACGGCATACTACACAGTCATCGAGTGACAAAGTATTTAAAAGTGTAGAAAGTCGGAGTTTAAAACACAAATCTGCATGAGTTAATAGAAGATCCAACAACGAAGAACTACACACATCATTATCAAAACCATAAACTGCACTTTAAACAACACTTTTTCCGAATTCTATTCCA